>NW_012267225.1:4716077-4730067 GCF_000151885.1 Dipodomys ordii
TGTGTGTGTGTGTGTGTGTGTGTGTGTGTGTGTGTGTGTGTGTCTGTGTCTGTGTTTTCAAATCAGCTGGGTATGTGACTATTCGTTTGTGTCCCCTACAATTCCAGGGCTGACTTGTCTTGAAGTGATTGAGTGTCCTGCCATCCTGTTTTTGCTTTCTCTGCAGTTTTCTAGAAAATGGTGTCATTTTCTCAGTTATCCCCATTAGTTTCTTCAATAAAACTCCTTTAAGTATTCCAAAAATGGAATTTAGGGATCTCTCGGGGTCTTCCTGGGGTCCATCTGTCTTCCTTCTCTCTGTCTCTGTCTCTCTCTCAATGAATGTCTGTGCTCCTGAAGTGGAGAGCACTTCTATTCCTTTACTTCTCCAATCTGAACAAGTTGAGCAATCTACTCTTGTGTCTGTCAGACCTGGAAAGACTTTGGTATGACTTGAGCTGCTGTCTGTCTTGGAAACTGGTCTTTGTGCAAGTATAAAATGTATTTCCTCCTCCGCCTACAAGTACTCTTTGTAGCTTAAACCTCTGTGTCTTTCTGGAATTTATGCACTGGGAAAAAAAAAGCCTGAAATTTTCCTTCATTTCTTTTTCTCTGAGAAATTTGAGGATTTCTTTTTTATTTTTCCACTTTTAATTTTCGCTTATTTGTTCAGTTTTACGACATTTCCTCTTCTCCCTGAGAGGCAAATCTCATGTATTTTGAATTATATCAGGTTGTGTGTCAGCCTTTTCCTTTCCTCTCATTTTCTATTTTTGTGATTAATTAACAAGTACAAAAAACATTTTTATTTTCCTTGACTTTAAATCTCTTTCCTCCACATTTTTTTGCTGAAAATTTCCAAATTTCCATATTTTTAGAATAAAATTGAAGCCTACCTTCTTTCTTCGTTCCCTTCTTTCCTCTCTCCTTCCCTCTCTCCCTCCCTCCCTTCCTCTTTTCCTTCCTTCTTTCTTTCTTTTTGTTCTTATGATTTTGGAGATTGAACTCAAGGCCTCTTGCCTGCCACACTGGGACAGTACCGCTGAGCCATGTGTTCAGCTCTGTTTTACCTTCTTGGTCAGATGTGTCACGCAGTAATTTTTGTGAATTTTTCCTACTCACTACCTGTTGGAGTTTACTCTGCTGACCACAAGACTCCTGGCGCTTTGAATTTCCATGAAACACATAGCTCTCAGATGATAGACCTGCATCTGGAAAGGGCTGGCTGGGGTACAAAGGAGGACATCAGTATCCAGAAGTCTGCAGCATGTGCCAACACTTTAACTCGCTTGCTAGAAGCTAAAGTCTGCTAGTGCCTAATAAAGCCGAGTGCTGGGCTCCAAGGCCAAAGCAAAGAAGTAAGAACCAGCCTGGGAGGGCCAGGGTTGATTACATATGCCAGATTTCAGAGAGGTTGCAGGGTTAAATGAGCTTGGCTAAATCCCTTCCTTGGGTCTCTCTGCTTATCTGTTTTATCCCTTTGACTGTAGCACAGGTTGTGTGACACGAGCAATGCATTTTCGTTTCTTAGGTAGGAACACTAGGAAAGAATTTGATCTAGACAATGAGATGGCTGCACATTAATCTTTATGGCTCCGTGTCATAAAATTGTAGAATGAGAAGAGAAGCAAAAATAAAAATACTCATTTCCTTAAAAAAGGAAGTTTGAATTTTTAATGGAGAGATTGTTAAAATATTTCTGATTACGGTCAATTTTAAGGACATGAGATTTACCCTGTTTTGGCGAATAACAGTTGAGACTCGTGTGCTACCCATTTGGAGAGAGACACTGGAGTTCTACACTTCTGAGTTAAGGGGTTTTATTCAGTGCATATTAAAGCACCCTGAGATATGATACTAATGGTTCTCAGTACCCTACAGACACAACATCTGCCTCATTGGAATCTAAGCCACCAGATAGAACACAATAAACCTCACGTGATAGATTAAATACTGTTTCCAATTACATGATGGCTTCCCCCGTGGGGACCACATATTGCTCACGGTTGACACGTGACTTCTGATGATTTTTTTTTTAATGAGTGAGTCCATATTCCCATTCCCTGGGGAAATGTCTCTATTTCTATTCATTCTTTCCTGCTCCAGTAGCCATGTGACTTGTTTGGCTAATGGAATTCAGTGGGTTCTCCAAGCAGAAGGTTTAATGCCATGGCATTGTCTATCTGCTGAGAGACTGGTTCCTTTAACTGAGGGCTAGTTCTTCTGTGAGATCCTCCTTAGAGAATGAATAGACCAGCACAGAAGCCAATTTACAAACCCAAGGAGCAAGAGTCAGCCATCGAGATTGTGAGATTAGCAGTAGCCATGGCTAGACCCAATCCAAGTAACCATGCTGAGGTTTAAATGTTCTCTTATTCATCACGGATTTAGTAAACTCATTAGTACCGAAATTTCATATGCCCCTGTTAAAAAATACACAGTATGGATTCTAAATTCCAACTTTTATTTATTTATTTTTCCTTTTCAGCAAATACCTTCCCAGGTGTCCATGGTCTGTCTTTCTTTGATCCTCCTCCAGCCACCGTGCCTGCTCAGCGGCTCCTTCTGCCTCACAGGGGCGTTGTGCTCACCATTTTTGTCTAATATGTAGTCTGTTGCTGGGTGTACATCATGCAGTTTTTGTTGTTCATCTAACTTCCCAGGCCCCAGGAAACCAGGGGGATGGTGGTGACAGGAAAAGCATTGTAAGATCTCTATCTCGTTTCTGTGCTCAGAAGTGAGGAATGATAACCCTCAGAGGCACCTGTGGTATTCACCAGCCTTGTCTTCAATACACATAGATGTTTAGTCTTAACCCAGGTAATACCTCTGACCTCACTACCCCAGCCTGCTCTTCTCAGAGCTCCATATTGTAACTTCTTCCTCATCCAATTACATATCCAATTCCAACACCCAAGTATAGTTTGGTTTAAATTCTTTTTCCTATACAGGATTACAGTAAATCATTGAACACTTGCTATGGTTTTGCTTTTCACCTTTGCTTCATTGTCTGTTTCCCGTAAGTGTTCAATTACATCTGAATAAAAACCTTACTAATGCTGCGGTATGTAAGAGGAAGGAGAGATCAAGAGTGCTGAGCTGGTGAAAGAATGAATGATAGAGGACTGAGCTTGGAAGATAAATCAACTCTGCCTATTTAGGGCGATGGTGTAGAAGACCAGCAGGCAGGAGGAAGAAACCAAGGGAGTATTCTAAACTGTTGATAGGCAAAAGATAGACTCTGTGGTGAGACAGAAGATGCACTGGATGTGGTTTGTCAGTCAACCTTGCTTGTGTCCAGCTCTTTATTGCATTTCCTGTGGGGAAGGTGCATTCTCCTGCCCTTCGTTCTCTCTCATGGTTATGTAAGTGCAGCGGTGGGCATGCGTCCCTGGTGGGCAACCTGAACTCTCCATGGTCAGTAGGATGCTAATGGACACTTGGCAGAGGAATGTGAAAAGAGTGGTGTTCACTTTCTTTTATCCAAAGCCTTGAAGAGGAGGCTTGGAACTCCTAGCAAACCAGTGTTCCTTTCTGGGGAGCTTATCCTTTTCACTTTGGCATTTATACCAGTCTATAAAGAGGAAAGGGGCAGAGATGGAGGTGTGTGACATTAATATAGACACTTTGCTCTCCTTAAAATGAGCATGAGTTGTATTTGTGCCACTGACAACTGGAATAGTTCTCCCTAATAAATCGGGCTCTGTCCAATGAGATCTGACATTTTTAAATAACATCCTTGATCCTGGGTTGAATTAAGCAGCAAATAGAATTAACCTATATGAAATCAGTTTTGTAAATGACAAAAGCTAATAGCTATTATTACTTAGAAATTCGGCATTATTGATAATTGTTATTAACTAAAGGGGAGTAGAAAAGACAGGGAGGATGGATGTAGATTTAATTGGGTAGAAACCAAGTCAGATTTGCAGAGAAAAAGCACCAAAGTCAGAAGAATCTGACCCAGGTTCACAGGATTGAATGGTAAGGGCAGATGGAATCAAAAGGCTACTAGAATAGATGGTAGGCGGGTAAACTGAGGCCCAAGATAAAGTAGCAGTGAGAGCGAGGAAACACCTTAGGAGCTCACATAGGAATATTTCACTCTGTTAGCTGTCTGTAGCTGTGTAACAAGTGGCCCAGAGTTACTGGCTGAACACAGAGGGCTTTGTCTGACATGTCTTCTGGGGGTGGTGGAGATCCTGCAAGAGAGTTAGGAGGTGTTTCTTATTCAAGGTCATTCACAAAGTTGAAGGCCAGGTGCTTGACATGTTACCTGAAGTTCTCAAGAATAAAAGGGACTTAGGAGTCCATTTTTAAGTTCCCCTGTAGGCTGTGAGTAAACTTCCTTAGTATGTGTTCCACTTCCTAGAGCTGCTCCAAACGTGACTTCTGAAATAATGAGCGGAGAGAGAGAAACAAAAAGAGAAAGGAAAGAGGGAGGGAGGGAAGAAGAGAGGGAGGGAGGGAGGGAGAGAGACTGAGAATTAGTGTGAATAAGAATGTTCCATTTCCGGGCTGGGAAGGTGGCTCAGTGGTAGAGCACTTGCCTTGCATGCCTGAGGCCCTGGGTTCGATTCCTCAGCACCACATAAGCAAAAAGAAAAAACTGTGGCTCAAGTGGTAAAATGCTAGCCTTGAGCTGAAGAGCTGAGGGACAGCGCCCAGGCCCAGAGTTCAGGCTCCATAACCGGACCCCCCCCCAAAAAAAGAATGTTCAATTTCCAACCTAATACTGACAATTGTGTGCCAAACCTTACGCTATCTGCTCTTGATAAGCACAGGACTACATATGGATGTATGTCTCAAGAGGCGGAGAAGACCACAGGAGCCATCTTGGAGACTGTCTACCTAATTTGTGAGGTTTTAAGTGAAGGTGATTGAGAAATACAAAGTCTATGATTGTAACCAAGGCTGCATGAGGTGGATTTTTGGAACGAAGGTGAGTTCTAGATGGTGGGTACAGATGCTGAAGAGAGTAGTTTGCAGGGTTTTGGAGATGGGGGCCAATGTGGAGGTGCAAATATGCTTTTCAGGCAATTTTGGTCAAATACCTAACATGGAAGATGCCCAAGAGCTTACCTGACTTGCCATATCAGCCTACAAATGCAGAGAAATGCAGAGTGAGATTTGGGGAGAAGAAATAAGGGAGTGTATTTTATTGCTCTTTCTGATCAGGTGTATTATGGAGGTAAACCCACAAAATGGATTAAAATAAGTACAACAGTTTAGGTTTGATGAAGGAACATTTTACATGCCTTCAATATTGGCATTGTTCCGCATTTAGAAACTACGTTTCTTCCCTCAGTCCCTCCATCCCTTCCTCTGTCTCCTTCCTTCACTCCCTTCCTCTCCTCCATTTATCCCTACTTCATTTTCTCTTTTCCTTTCTCTTGGTAGTATTTGAGGCTTGAATTAAGGGACTTACACTTGCAAGACAAGCCTCCACTCGAGCTATGTCATAAAAGAAACTTCTTTTTGGAGAAAGTTCTCTGCATATTCCCGTGTCCACTTTAAAAAAACATACTTTGGTATATGGCCTCTACACTGAATTATTGTACAAGCAATGAACAAATATACACTTCCAGACCTCTCTCTTGTCTATTTGAATTAATGCCATCATCATGCAATCATTTCAAGTGAGTGAATACAAATTGAAAATAGGACCTCCAAAGAGGCCAGAAGGTAGGAAAGTTTTGCCAATTGATCATTCATTTCTTGTGTGTGTGTGTGTGTGTTTGTGTGTGTGTGTGTGTGTGTGTGAGAGAGAGAGAGAGAGAGAGAGGAGAGAGAGAGATGGGGTTTGCACTCTGGACCTGGGTGCTGTCCCTCAGCTCTTCAGCTCAAGGCGAGCGCTCTACCACTTGAGCCACAGTGCCACTTCTGGTTTTCTGATGGTTTATTGGAGATAAAGTCTCATGTGCTTTCCCGCCTGGGCTAGCTTTTATTAGTATTTTGCCCAACTTTGGTCCTCAGCTCCAACCCAGACCTGAGCTCCTCCCAGCCCTGGAGTTCCGGCCATCACAGCTGGCCCCTCCCTCTCTCCGCCCAGACCCACCTGAACTCCCACCTACCTCACTTCCTGTCCCCAGACCCTGCTGCTACCTTAATAGTGTAGGGTGCCATGTGCTCCCTGTCTGGGGGGGAATATGGCTCCTCTAATAAACCTTATGATCATCTTTCTCCTGTGCCTGCCTGCCTCTGCATGGTCCCCGGGGATGGATGTGAAGGATCCTTCAGCTTTGACCTGTGATCCTCAGATCTCAGCCTCCTGAATAGCTAGGGTTTACAGGTGTGAGCTAGCGACGCCAGGCCATTCAAATTTTTGATACAATACTATTATTTTGATGTACAGTGACTATTAACTGGTTGGCAAAAAGTGGAACTCTTCCCATGTCTGTGTAGAGATTTGGGGGCAGGTGGACACAATTTTCCATTGATTTATAGCCATCTAAGGAGTCAGTTTCTTCTCTTGGCACTAAAAGGTTGGTGCTCTTCCCCTTGTAGCCTGCCTTTAATCAGGCAGCCCATGGTAAATGGAGCCCAGACTCTAAATGAGGGCTCACACAGAGCCGGAATCATTTTCATGGGCTAATTTGAGATACCTCCTTTTTATGCTTGATGGGAAGGCATTTTCTCCTGTCTATTCAAGATTCCTTTTTAACAGCATACTAACTTTGAGACATTTATCCTTTATCAAGCATTGCTTCAATCCTTTTTTAAAAAAATGTGTACATTGATACAAAGATTTTTGTTCTGTTGTGATAAATGTGCATGCATATCTGTAAATAAGTGTATATGTATATTCATATTAAAGATTTAGTTGTACACAAAATATATGAAAAACTCAACCACCCTGTCACGTGCTTTGCATGGATGATCTCCAACTATAAACCAGGTCGTTGTTTCAAGCTGAGAAATGAATGAGGATGCTTTTGAGCCTTGAGAGCTCTTAGGACTGGGAAAGAAGCCTGTGATCAGGAAAGTTGGGCCCAGCTGGAGATTTATACTGGTCATTAGTTAATTCAGCTCCCTAACCTGCTGCCACCCATCTCCCCATAGCCCAGCAGGTTTCCTTCCTTCCTTCCTTCCTTCCTTCCTTCCTTCCTCTCTCTCTCTCTTTCTTTCTTTCTTTCTTCCTCTCTCTCTCTCTCTTTCTTTTTTTCTTTCTGTCATGGGGATTGAACCCTGGCCTGGGTGCTATCCCTGATCTCTTCAGCTCAAGGTGAGCACTCTACCACTGGAGCCACAGTGCCACTTCTGGTTTTCTGGTGGTTAATTGGAGATAAGAAACGTATGGACTTTCCTTCCCAGGCTGGCTTTAAACCACAATCCTCAGATCTAAGCCTCCTGAGTAGCTGGGATTACAGGCATGAGCCACTGGCACCTGGCACCAGCAGGTTTTCCAACTGGACTTGGTCTATCTAGGAGTGGAAGTCATCCATCCTGCCACATCATGCCAATGCAGCCGACCACTTGGAGTGCTGGCAGCCAGCCCCATTGGTGTAGAGGTGAGGAGATCTTTACAATGTTCCCATTAGGCTTGGCAATGTAGTTGCTTCAGGCTAATTCCATTTTAAAAACACTTGGAGAGTGTGTCAAGTTTGGGAAGTACATTTAATTCTGTGTTTCCAACAGGAGAAAATTCCCTGGCCAGGTTTAGCTTTCTCCGTGCTGCCTCTATGTCCCCTCTTCCTGTATTTTCCCCTTGCCTACCCTACAGCCACACAACCTCCTATACTGACCTGTCCAGAGGAAACAAGTTTTTATATTACTCAACCTGGAGATATTTTTAGTCACACTGGAGTTGAACTTCAGGACCTTTCTTTCTAGGCAGTACTCTGCCACCTGAACCACACCCACAGCTCCTTTTGCTTTAGGTTTTTGTTGTTGTTGTTGGTCATGGGGTTTGAACTCTGGGCCTGAGCACTGTCCTTTAGCTCTTCAGCTCAAGGCGAGTGCGCTACCACTTGAGCTACAGTGCCACTTCTGGGTTTCTGGTGGCTTATTGGAGATAAGAGTTTCACGGACTTTCTTGCCCGGGCTGGCTTTGAACCGCTATTTTCAGCTTGAAGCCTCCTGAGTAGCTAGGATTACAGGCCTGAGCTACCGGCGCCCGGCTAGCTTTAGAAATTTTTGAGATAGGTTCTCACGTTTATTTCTGGGCTGACCTGGATCATGATTCTCTTATTATATCTGGATGACAGGTGTATATATACAACTGTTATCGACTGCGATGAGGTCTTGTAAACATTCTCCCTGCTAGGATGGCTGTCAACCTAGATTGCCCAGATCTCTGCCTCCTATGGAGTCTGCTAAGATTACAGGTCTGCTCTATCATACCAACCTAGAGATCTTTGAAACCAAATTTGCATGTGGTTGTTTAATCCCTAGTCCTAGTCAGCCATGAGAAAGACTCATAGGGGTCTGTTTTAATTTATTTATTTTTTATTTGCCAGCATGCCTCCCCATTTTGTAGCTGCAGGCGTTGTAGGAACCATTCTGATTTTGCAACATGATTTTAATTTGGTGGAAATTTTAGTGTTAATTTGGGTGTAATGAGCATTACTAACTTGTAACATTTTTCCCCCAGCAAAATGAATTAAAAAGTGTCCCAGACTTAACTATTAATAGTTTCTCCAATTAGACTTGTGGAATCATTGGAGAGAAGACATTTCAACTTTCCTTCTTTCTCTGCTTCCCTCTCTTCCTCTTTCTCTCCCTCTCTCCCTCCCTCCTTTTCCTTCCTTCTTTTCCTTCTTTTTATTCCTTCCTTCCTTCCTCCCTCCCTTCCCGCCTTCCTTCCTTCCTTCTCTTTCCTTCCTTCCTTCCTTCCTTTCTTCCTTCCTTCCTACTTTTCTTCTCCATATCTTCTCCCAGACTTTTTCTTATTATATTTAGCCAGATTCTCCAGGAAAACAGAATCAAGGGGATATTTAGGGAAATAAAGAAATGCAGAAGATATTTATTAAGAATTGACTCATGCAATTAAGGAGATGAAGTAGTTCCATTCACTGACATTTGGATGCTGGAGGTATGGTGGAGAACAGTGATATTAACTCTCATTTGAATCTGGAGATCTAAAAGACAAGGGTGCAAATGCTTAAGAACAAGAGAAAAGATGGATAGATACGTCAGCTCAAATAGAGTGAGTTTGTCTTTCCTCCATCTTTTTGTCCCTGATAAGGCCCTTATCAAATTGTATGATGCCTACACTCATTGTTGAAGGCAAGTTTTCTACGGACTCAAATGCTAATAAGTTTCCAGAGACATTCATGTAGATATAACCAAATAATGGCTTACCAGCAATCTGGGCATCTTATAGCCCAGTCAATTAACACATTAAAATTACCCAGCACACAATCCCAACCCTATCAAAGGCCCACCTAATAACCCCTTGCTTACCCACAGGTCAAGAGAGAGAATTTGACTGACCATGATGTCCTGACCAGCTTTGCTCTTTCACTGCCTTTCGGCCATTGTCCAATTTGCAGCCGAACCCAGTATCTTAGGTTCTGGGTGTCTGTCACTTCACATTGCCGATTCAACAGTTCCATTTTTCACTGGAATGTAGAGGGCTTAGCTGGGCCTTGAATTTGGACCTGTCAGATCTTTTCAGAGGGACAAGAAGGATTCACTTGGATATTTTTAAAAAATAATATTTCAAGTTCTTATTACACCAATGTAATTATGTTGTGTTTCTCCATTTTATAGTCAATATTCAAGGTTTTGAAGAATTCCCCCTTCAAGAAAACCTTTTTCCAAAAGTCAGAAGGAAGCCAGTTACCTGTGGTTCACACCTGTAACCCTAGCTATTCAGGAGGCTGATTTCTGAGGATCACAGTTTGAAGCTAGCCCAGGCAGATACGTCTCTGTAAAACTCTTATCTCCAATTAACCACTCAAAAACAGGAAGTGATGTTGTGGCTCAAAGTGGTAGAGTGGCAGCCTAGAGCAAAAAGAGCTCAGGAACAGAGCCTAGGCCCTGAGTTCAAGCCCCATGACTGACAAAAAAATTAAAAAAAGTCAGAAGGGCCTGTGTAAATCATCAGGGGTGAACATTCTACTGAGCAGGGCTGTTCTCATGGTAATGTTCACAGTGCAAGGGAAAAATATTGACTTGGAATTTGGAGTTTTTAAAGTAATGCTTTTATTAGTGCACATTAGTTGTACAAGGAGCTCCATTGTGATATTTCCACACATGCATACAATGTCCCTTGATCAATTCATTTTACCTATACTTTTCCTTCTCCCCTTCCCCTTTTAAAAACAATTTCAACAGGTCTCAGTGTACTTTTAAAATATTTGCATATAACACACGTTTTCTTTATGGGAATGGGTTTTGAACTCAGGGATTTGTGCCTGGTAGGCAAGTGTTTTGTCACTTAAGCCGTATTTCCAGATCTTTTCCCTTTATACATTTTTGAGATAAGATCATGAATTTCTGCCGAGGTCAGCCTCTTGGACCACGATCCTTCTACTTGTGTCTCCTCCGTAACTCAGATTACAGGTGCATGCCATAATTCATGGCTTATTGGTTGTGAAAAATGTCTCACAGATTTTATGCACAGGTGGGCCTCAAATGTTGATCCTCCCGTCTCAACCTGTTGTGTAGCTGGGATTATAGGTATGTACCACACCACACACCTATAGCCTGGGCATTTCTTCCTTGGGTTATTATTAGAATGCCTTGAATACATTTTGATAAGTTAGTCAGCTTCTCTTACTCACAACATCCTTACTTACAAAAATCCGCTATTAATCTATATCCGAGCTGCCCTGTGTATCTGCCCCAACAAGCCTGCTCTGAAGGTGGTTGTTTTTTTGGGCATTGCCTACTGCTCTAGAACTTGGATTATAGAAAAAGTCTAGCCTCTGGCTCTGATTTTACATCTACCTGGCTTTGTTGCTGAATTGCAGAAAACTTTGTAAAATAAGGGTAACTTCTGAGCCTCTTCCAGCTTTAAGAAACTGAAAGCCAATCAAAGTAAAGTACTAAACAAAATGTAGTCACTTTATTGTGCTTAGGCCACAAGGGAGCTTCAGGATCGCAAGTGACAACCCAACACACTTCTCTCTGCTTACAAAGACTCCATCACCCTCAGCTCTGCTTTCAGACAAGCAAGTCTGGTCAAGAACAATCGTGTCAGTTTAGTTTCTCCTAGACCATCTCGAGAATTGCCAGGAAGTGCTCTCTAGTTTTCCCAGAAGTACAAATAATAATGATCCTGAAACTGGGAGAAATTAAACACAAGCCAAAGGGTGGCTTCAGTGAGAATGAGCACAAGACCCCACAGCACACAGCCCATGCTGCCAGCATCCTTCCGGACAGAGAACCGCAGTGTGATGATGTCCCCAGGGCGTCAGGCCCTTTGCCCGGGCTGGGCTGGAGGAGGCGCTGAAGAGAATCGTAACTCACCACTGCTTATAGCCCTGGTCCGACTCTGACAGCTGAGACAAGGTCAGCTACCTCCTCCCTTTTGTTTCTTGTACCTGTTCAATTAGAAAACCCTTTAAACAAAGACAGTGCAAATTACTTCGAGAGCAGACTAACACCAGAAGTAATTGAAGACTTTCCTTGGAAAGTCCTACTTTTTAATCAAGGCCATACGTCAGGATGCCACATAACACTGAGTGCTCACAGTCAGTTTCATCGGCAGCTAAATCAGGAGTGCAAGCCACCCATGTGGGAAATCCTGATCATCTTCACAAACTATTGGGGTGATAGTTCCTCAGTTAAAACCATTCAGCTTCACATGCATATATATAATATATTCTATATAATTTATATATTATATATGTATATATACATCTGTATCTATACACATATGTGAGTGTATATATATTCATATATGTGTGTGAATATATATATATATATATTAACTAAAGAAGGGGATGTACAGAAGAGGATTCTAATGGTTTAACACCTTTGAACAACTAACTTACAGTTGAACAAAATGCATACTAAGAAGCTGAACATGTGCTGTGGAGGAGGTCAAGGACAGGGGTAAACAGGAGTGGCAAGAGGAAGGCTGAGGACCTGCAGTCATGACGTTTAATGTATACATGTTAAAAAGGAACTAAGTAAATTGAGGGGATAGGTGGGGTTGGAAAAGACAGGAGAAGGATGGAAGGCATAGTATCCCCTTGAGATGCATGATACTTGTAAACTAACAAGCTGAGCTGAAACCTCTTTGTACAATCACTTAATGGTAATAGAAACAAACAAGCGAAAGAATCCTCAGTTTGACTGGCTCCCTGCCTCCCCTGCCCCCCCATGAACTGTGTGATTTAACACATTCCGAAGCTACATTCACTGCTTTCCCGGCAATGTCTTGGACCTCACAGATTGCTCTTTTCCATTTTGTATTTCCCCCACCTGTGGGTGAATGACGGCAGTAGCAGAGGGGTAGAATGTCCGGTAAATCCATAGTAGGGTTGGAGGAGTGTACTGGCACCATATAATAAACTCCTGCATCAGCAAATCCAAGTTCAATGTGGGGATCTTGATCTACTAATGCTGGGGCACTGCAGAGAGGGAGGTTTGGGAGGGAGGAGACCTCAGGATGGAGCGAGAGAGTGGTCTGGTCTCTTTCTCCTAGGGAATGATGCTTCCTGATGCCAAGCCTCCGTGAGCGCACCCAGGAAGCAGGGACACCGGCAGGGCCCCAGGAACACTGGGAGGAGACAGCAAGTGATAACGCAGAGTGAATGCTACCCGTGCCAGGTGAGCCATTGTCGGATAGGAAATGATTGTTCTAACTGATACTGAGTCCCTAGAGACACCGCTCTGGCTCCTTCCACAAATGCATCGGATTTGTGCTTTGTACCAGGGAGCTGCCTGGTGAACCTCCTTCCTGGGTTATTATAGGTGTATCTTATTTAATTTTTCAGGATATCTGAGGCTCACATCTTAAGGAAACCAGTGAGGCATTGTGGCCAAGGTTGCTTCCTTCAGGTGGTAGAATTCTCTCCCCGCCTTCTCTGTTTGGGCCTTGAATTCAGACCCTCATGTTGTTTCTTGGCTTGCTGTCTCATGGCTGATGCTCTACCGCGGGAGTCACATTTCTACGATGACATTTTGCTGGCTATTTTGGTCATGGAATCTCACAGCCTTTTCTACCTTAGCTCTTTTCCAACTGTAATTGTGTGGCTCTCAGCCTCCTGCGTAGCTGGGGGCATAGGCGTGCAGAGGGTAGAACTGTAAAATGAGCACAGCGATCAGGAGCGTAACCCTTCCTTTTCAGAACAGGATTTCAGAATCTAAGTTCCCGACGCTCACCCAAGAAAAGGAGGAAAGGGAAATAAGAGCAGTGAGGTGCGTGAACCTGAAGCACAAAGGGAATTCGGTGAATCTGAGAAACTTCCAGCTTTGGGAAGAACCAGCCGCACTGCCTCATGTCTTTGTTTTTTCTCCCCCCCCCACAGTTTTAAAGAGTTTATTTAGCTAGGAGAAAGTAAAAGCCACTCAGGAGAGTGGGCAGGTGTCCTTCATATGGTCAGGGACCAGCTGTTTTGTATTTTCCCTCCTTACCCTTTGCTCCTGCCTTTGGGCAGTCTGTCCTAGGGTGATTGGTTTGCTTGAAACAACCAAGACCTCCTGTGTGTGGTGGCCACAGGATTGTGGCTTGTGGGAAGGCTGTCCTGGTTTATGGCAGGCCCCAAGACCCTCCCCTGGGTGGTGGTCACAGGGGGGAAGGGGCAAACTGGCCTGAACTGGTTGGCTGATGTTTTCCTTCATTTCTCCCACTGAGCTTTCCCTGACTGCAGTCAGGGTAGCATGGCATCTGAGCTCTGTTCTGCCTACTTCCTGCTTAATGGGGTCGCAAAACAGGGGGGCCCATGACAGCTGAGGGGAACGGAAGGGACTGACACATGGTCATAAGGATGCTGGTCCCAGGTCCTTGGTGGCTGTTTTTTTTTTTTGGGTCAGTTATGGGCCTGAACTCTGGGCCTGGCATTGTCCCTGTGCTCTTCAGCTCAAGGTGAGCCCTATACCACTTGAGCCACAG
>NW_012267225.1:4730186-4770733 GCF_000151885.1 Dipodomys ordii
CTGTCCCTCAGCTCTTCAGCTCAAGGCTAGCGCTCTACCACTTGAGCCACAGAGCCACTTCCGGCTTTTTTCTTTTTGCTTATGTGGTGCGGAGGAATCAAACCCAGGGCCTCAGGCATGCAAGGCAAGCGCTCTACCACTGAGCCACCTTCCCAGCCCTTGGTGGCTGGTTTTTATACCAATGGTTATGTGTCGTTTGGCCCAATCTTTTGTTGTCTTTAAGTTCCTCTTTGCTGCCCAGATGATGCTTCAGCCTCGTGAGTTTGCATTCTCCTGTGGAATAGAAATTAAACCAGGGAGGAGGAGCACAGATGTGAAGAGTTTATTGAATAGGGAGAGAGCAAAGGCCACCCAGGAGAGTGAGCAGCAGGACCGGAAACTGGTTGTCCCGGTATCTTGTCGTATGTCTCACAGGCTTTTAGCGGGGAAAAAAAATGAGCAGAGTCCTGGTAGTTAAAGATGTTTATAATATCTCCTTTCCATCTTCTCATACATTAAAATGGCCTGACACGGGAAGATGAGACAGAATTTATTTGTAGCAATTGTGATCTTCAAGGGATCATTTGCTCCATTTTCTTGCAAAAATCACCTGAGAACAACTAAGCAGATGGCTGTTTTGGGTCACATTCATTAACTAACCCCAAAGCCAGTTCCAAGCTCACTACTGGTTCCCAGTAGCATTGGGGTTAAGAGTCTGACTTAAAATCTTCTTGCTCCTAAGTTGGTTTTAATACCACCCCGGGGTGATGCATGCTACTTCCAGAAGAGGGCGCTCAGCACATACTCAAGAGCCCAGGTGTTTTCTAAGGCAGACTGTGTCATAAAATCTTGGTGGAAATCATAGCTTCAGGCTTCTAAACTATTTTTCTTTCATAATTACCAGGTAAAACTCCCTCTCACATTTTATTTTCTGCCTCTTATTAGGAAAAAAAGAGAATTGCTTTAGATATTGACATGAAAGAAAGCGGATGAACAAGGGCTGCTGGTTGGGAATTGGGGTTTGGGGTGTCACTGGGAAGAAGCTGATGATGTTCTGGGGTTCTTGTTGGATATTGATTCAGACTTGGGGGACTCACATGTGGTCTGTAAGAAGTGTATAGACGTAGGAGAGAGGTATATTGTGAAGTTTGAAGACACAGACATGCGCGTGTGCATGTGTACACACCCAAACCCACAATCTTTATAGGAGATATGGACATGTACTTTAGAGAATCATTATTTTGTTCTGCTGTGGGATAAATTAAGACCTTTATCCTTGTTGTCCAGTTTCTTATTCACCAACATCCTAGTGAATGTCTTGACACTGTGAACACATTAGTAATGATGAGGGAACAGTTCAGAGATCACTAAAATATTTTGGAAATCCATTACCTTTGCCTGTCTTTGGGACTTTGCCTTAGTCTCCTGAATGCAGCTCCTGTTTTTTGCTCAGTTGGCTTTGCCCATTCCCTAGGCATTTCAGCATGCAGCCATTCTCATTCCATGACTCCCTTGGGGAGCACATGTACAAACCATTTATCTTTGGAAGACATTCACCTTGATGAATATAAAACTCTTATTCCCGAGTGGGGTCCAATAGCTCCATTGGATGGTTTTGTTGAGAAGCAACATAAAATCTCCCCTGCACCGGTGCCCTTTCTCCCTCCCTCAGCTCTGGGAAGCACCTGTTAGATGGGTTATTTTTTCTCCCCTTGTCATGTTGTGGATGTTTGACAGCTTCCATAAAGATGGTTCAAAGAAAATGTCCTGAATAGTTGTCAAAGAATGGTTTCTTTGGGGAAGTGTGGGCTCTCTCCTCAGAAGAGAATGAGAGGCAAAAATGTAAGAGGAAAATAACATACATTGTTAAAGTACTTACTTGGTGGTTTTTTTTTTTTTTGTTGTTGTTGTTTGTTTTTGTCAGTAGTGGGGCCTGAACTCTGGGCCTGGGTGCTGTCCCTCAGCCTTTCAGCTCAAGGCCAGCGCTCTACCCCTTGAACCACAACGTCATTCCCAGCTTTTTTTTTCTGCTTATGTGGTGCTGAGGAATTGAGCCCAGGGCATGCGAGGCAGGCACTCTACCACTAAGCCAACTTCTCAGCCCTACTTGTGTTTTTAATGGTACCTGGTACTGTGGTGCTGTGAGTCTGGGGTCCAGGTGGTGTCATAGGTTGGGTGGGGTGCTGTTTATACAGTTGCCTGTCTTAGCTGCAGTATTTGCATTTGGATGAGGTGTTCACCTGCTTGTTTCCAGCTGTGTACATGGCCTCACAGCTGTATGGCCGGACAGATGGGATGAAGTAAGCCTCTGGCTGGGTTTGCAGTGGAGAGGCAGGCAATCGACAGGAAGGGAGCCACGGCAAAGACATCAAAGCTATTGCATGTGAGGACAATTAGAGATGAGTTTGAACATTTCTTGAATGCATCCCAGGGCCCAGTTCGATTTCTGTTTCTTCTGAGAGTGTAAGCTTCGCAGAGCAGAGGCCAATTGGCACTCTGTAAGCTCTTCCAGTCTTTAGAAAGACATGAACCCTTCCTTGGCAAAGCAACACTATTCTCCAGGAGAAGTACTGAAGATCTCTAATCACTTCATGTCAGAGGTGTCTTTTTTTTTTTTTTTTAGATTTTGAAGCTCATATTTTCTTAAATTAACATGAGGTCAGAGTCTTGTATTATAAATCAAAACAGAAGCAGCTTAATTCGGTGACAGTTGTATGAGTTTTCTCTCTTCACAGAATTCCTAAATGCCCACCGAAGGTGTTTCCGCCCACCAGGCACCAATTTGTTTCTGCAATCTCCCAGGGGGTCACTGCGGGTGGGCGGGCTTGTGGGTGGGCAGCACAGAGGCAGCCCCAACCCCCTTACTTTACATATGAATGCAACTGTTTTTTTTTTTTTTCAAAATGTTCTACTTCTTAGTAGCAAAGGGTTCAAACAATAGAACTGGCTGAGAATGAAAGCTTGGAATCAAGGCTGATTAAATGTATATTGAACAACTCTTTACCTGAATAATGTTTCACTGTGGATTCCGCTTTCTTTTCTGTTTCTCCGAATGTGTTTATTGCTGGTCTGTAGCGTGTCAGAAGTCACTTCTTTATTTGTTCCCCTGTGGGTCTGTCCTTCTTGGCTCCTCCATTCTTTGTTTTTTGTTTTGTTTTTGGTCCTGTCCCGGGGCCTGAAATCTGGGCCTGGTCGCTGTCCTTCAGCTCAAGGCTAGCGCTCTACCACTTGAGCCACAGCGCCACTTCCGTCTTTTTTTCTTATGTGGTACTGAGGAATCGAACCCAGGGCCTCATGCATGCAATGCAAGCACTCTACCACTGAGCCACCTTCCCAGCCCCTCCACTCTTTGGTCCTACATAGATTGTCCAAGCATGTATTTTGGCACAGGTTTTCAATTGGTATTGGCAAACTCATGTTTCTCTTTTCTTATAGAGAAACGATTCTTTGGGTGTGTCGGGATTGGAGGGGATGGCAGAGAGACCCGGTCCTCAATCTCCTCAACCTTGGGTTGTATAAGCAAGCCTGGCCAATGTAGTAGAGCATCTTTGAAGAAATAGCCTCATCTCTCTGCTATTGTCTGACCCTAAGTGGTTTCTCTAGGCTAAGGAGAGTAGTACTGCATTTTCCCTGGGATAGCCATCTCAGCATAATTTTCACAGCACATTTCTTTTGCAATATTCCACTTTGGCCACCTGAAAGTTCACATTTTTTTTCTTATCTCAGGAAGTACAGGTCAGCCAAAGTAAATGATTTATAGCAAACATAAATGACTTGGAAGGAAAAATTCCAATTTCTTTGGCTTCCTACTTATGAGGGTCATGATAAAAAAATAATAATTGCTACTGGATTCCTTTTGCTCTTTCTGGCCAGCCTGTTGACTTGTGATCTTTAGGATCTGGTGAAACTAAAAGTTCTTTTTTTCTTCTTACAGATGAGAAACTAATATTTGAATAAAGAAAATATTGGATTAAATTGAACATAGAATCAATCTTTTGTTGTTGGTCCTGGGGCTTGATCTCTGGACCTGGGCAGGGTCCCTAAGCTCTTAAGCTCAAGGTGAGTGCTCTACCATTTGAGCCACAGCACCACTTCCAGTTTTCTGAGTGGTTTATTGGAGATAAGAGTCTCATGGACTTTCCCTTCTGGACTGGCTTTGAAATGTTATCCTTAGATCTCAGCCTCCTGATTAGCTAGGATTATAGGTGTGAGCCACTGGAGTCCGGCTAGAATCAAGCTTTTATTAAAGACCTTTGACCCCAAGGGCCTGCCTGCCTGCCTTCCTTCCTTCCTTCCTTCCTTCCTTCCTTCCTTCCTTCCTTCCTTCCTCTTTTCCTTTCCTTCCTTCCTTCTTCCCTCCCTCCCTTCCTTCTTTTCCTTTCCCCTCTCTCTCCCTCCCTCCCTCCCTCCCTCTTTCCCTCCCTCCTTTCCTCCCTCCTTTCCTCCCTCCCTCCCTCCCTCCCTCCTTCCTTCCTTCCTTCCTTTCTTCCTTCTTACCTCCCTCCTTTTCTTCCTTCCTTCTTTTCCTTTCCTCCCTCTCTCTCTCCCTCCCTCCTGCCTGCCTCCCTCCCTCCCTCCCTCACTCCCTCTCTCTCTTGCTTCCTTCCCTCCCTTTCTTTTTCCTTTCTTTTAGTAATAGCAAGAGCTACTCATTGTAGACCGAAGAAGATAAAAATCCTATCAGGGAGGCTGGGGGTTTAGCCCAGTGGAAGGGTACCCGCCTGGCGCACGCAAGGCCCTGGGTTCGGTCCTCAGCCCTGGGGGAAAAAATCCTATCAGGTACACTGCCAGATACTTTCACAAAATACCAATATAATTACTTTAGAACAAAATGTAATGGCTTGTAGAACACAATCTGTTCACTCACAACATTTAAAACAAAGCCACACTGAGGGACTTTTGAAAGTCACACAGTGCTTAGAGCATCCATCGGTAGCCATGATTGGAGAGGTTAACCAGTGTCTAGCTGCTGAGGATTTCTCTGGAGATGAAGAAAAGAAGTGGTTTCTTTTTTTTTGAAATTAATTAATTGTAAGTGTAAAACTGAGCACTTGGGAATGAAGACACACACACACCTTTCCCTTTCCTTCTGGGGGCTGTGAAGCACGAGCAGCTGAGAGAGTCAGGTTAACTGCCCAACTTATTTTCTCATGTCACTTATGTTTTTCTAACAGAACAACAACAAAAAAGAACTGAAATAACCACATTTTTCTTTGTCATTAGAGACCTAGGAAGGGGAAGTTTAGGGCCATATTCTTCAAAATCTGCCTATGAAATAGGTTCATTGAGTTCTCTGCATTACAGCCCCTCTCTGTTTAGGTCACAGGATTTCAGAAGCTGGGTCAGAAACAACTTGCATTTGAAGGAATGGTCTGAGAGTTCTTTGTTGCCATACAAAGTGTTTTTCCCCTCCTGGTGGGGGGGGGTAAAGACAGGGATTATGGTGACAATTGGGGTTATAATAAAAATCTTCAGAGATTCATTTCCACTCTAACTCGCTAGCTGATAAAGAGCCTGTGATATTATAATATAAGAAAAAAGGTGGCATTTGTTCCTCATCTAGTTCTTGGCAATGTGTTGAGTGATGCAGAGGACTGGATCATCTGCCTACAGCTTTAAACTCGGGGCTTTATACATCCTTGGCTTGTTTGTTCAGCTGGTACTCTACCACTTGATCCATTCCTCCAGATCTGCTTTTTACTAGTTATTTTTAGAGATGTAGTCTGGCAGACCTTTCTGCCTAGTCGAGCTTTGAACCTTAGTCCTCTGGATCTCAACATTCTAAGTAGATGAGATTATAGGTGTGAGCCACTGAGGCTGGAAGACAGAAATATCTTTTGTTATATCTGGTTTGTTTCAGTCCAAATTCCTCATGCAAGAGCTTCTGACATGGTAGGGATCTGAAGGATGAGTTTACGTAGCAGGCCCATGGGCTTGCTGGGGTCCAGGGGTCCATAGACAGCTTCAGGGTGGGGCTAGCTGCAGAAAGACCAAGGCCACAATGTCAATGTTGGAATTTTCCTTCAGCCCAACCCCCAGTTTCTGGGGAGGGGAAAGACTGGAAATCTTTGAGATGGCTTAAGACTTCAGAATAGACGTGAAGTACAGTGGTATACACCTGTAATCTCAGTGTTTGAGAGGCTGAGGCAGGAGCATCAAAAGTTACAGACCAGCGTGGACTATATAACAAGTTTGAAGCCAGCCTGATGAAGTTTACAAGACCTTATCCCCAAGGGGGCAACTATTGATGAAGAGCCTAGGACAAGCCAATCCCCCAGTATCATTGTTTGGTGATAAGGATAATCTGTGTATGTATCATATTTTAAGTAATTGCAATATTGAAGGGAATGTAACACCTTGGGCATCCAAGAGATTACACTTCCCTTTCCAAGTCAGCACATGTAATTGCATCGTTAAACTTGCTAAGTTGAAAAGCATAAGATAAATCAGCAGCACTTGTACATAGGACTGAGATGCCCAAGAGAATTTTAGAATCACTGTATTTATGAATTTGCTTTATTACACTTACTTCAGTTGCTAAGTATGTGTGAAGTTTTTTTTGCTATTGTATATGTAATTATTGATGCAAATATAAGACATGCTACTAACTTAAATTCCCAAATACATTTTGGAATATTTATGAACATTTAATTAATTGAGCTTTGAAAGCTCACCATACCCTAACTGCTAAATCTTACACTTAAACTTATGTATTTGAACCAAATAGCCTACATTCAACCACAAGACAATGTATTTGATCATTTAAAAATCAAATGTTGGGGCTGGGAAGGTGGCTCAGTGGTAGAGCGCTTGCCTTGCATGCCTGAAGCCCTGGGTTCAATTCCCCAACACCACATAAGCAAAAAGAAAAAAAAGCCAAAAGTGGAGCTGTGGTCCAAGTGGTAGAGTGCTAGCCTTGAGCTGAAGAGCTGAGGGACAGCGCCCAGGCCCAGAGTTCAGGCACTACGACCGGACCCCCTCCCCCCACCAAATCAAATGTTTACAAAACTGAGGAAGATCAGCTGGGTGCTAGTGGCTCACCCCTGTAATCCTAGCTACTCAGGAGGCTGAGATCTGAAGATCATGGTTCAAAGCCAACCCCAGCAGCAAAATCCGTGAGACTCTTATCTACAATTAGCCACCAGAAAACCGAAAGTAGCTGTGGCTCCAGTGGTAGAGCACTTTCCTTGAGATGAAGAGCTCAGAGATAGTGCCCAGGCCCAGGGTTCAAGCCCCATGACTGACAAAACAACAACAACAACAACAAAAAACCCAAAACAAACAAAACTAAGGAAGATCAAATAGCATAGAGCACCAAGACCACTCATTGTGATATTAGCTAAGATTCTTTAAATTACAAACTTATGTATGCTTATTTTTGTTAATAGGAATAAACCCTGTTATTCAAGTTTTCATTTTACAGGAGTATATGCATGTGGTAAATCAAAATATATAATACTAGGTTTCATGTATACATGTATATATATGTATATGTATATATATATGTATATGTATGCATACATGCATATGTATGTATATATGTATATGTATGTGTGTATATTTGTATATGTATGTATGTATGTGTATGTATATATATGTATGTGTGTATATATGTAAATGTATGTATGTATATATGTATATATATGTACCATACCTACAAACTGTTTCACATAGTGATGTCCCTCTTTTCATGCCTTTCTGCTTTCTGCCTTATGAGCTTGACTGGAAGGCCAATGTGCCTCAATTCATCAAACAAGTGCACATGCACATGTGAAGAATGGCCCTAGCATTCTGTTCTAACAAGGCTTGGAGTGGACCATGGAGGAAGGGTGTTCACCAAGCTGCTCCGGGCCAGGAAGATCACCACAACAGACAGCCAGAGGCGGAAACATCGGAACTTGTTTACTCTTTCATCCCTAGGACAAAGCCAGGAGTAAGTACTCAGTCCACACTGGTGGGAGGAAGGCCTGAGGGATGTGTGGAGGAGAGAAGCACATGAGGAAGCACACAGAGCCCAAGGAGGAGAGACAGGGGGACGTTGAAGGAGATAGAGATCAACTTCACGTGGGGCCCAGGAGGAAGCAGCTGCTAATGGTGAGAACTATGTTACAGTTGACCACTGGTGGCCATCATGGATGATCCCAGCCAGTTGATTGTCTTTCTTGCCCATCTTCCTACCGATTGTGTTAATTAGTTACATGAAGACCCCAACTCACCAGTAGAAATATGGGAGGAGAATTTGTTAAGGCCAGGAGACAGTTCAATGTTTCTGCTCCAAGCTTATTATTATTATTTTATTTAGTTTTTCAGGAAAGAGTTATATCAGCTTAGAAAGTCAGCCCTTATGTTCACAGGTGGAAGCTAAGAAGCACAGAAAGGGAGAGATGTTGAAAACTGTTTCTTGGTTCTTGAAGAATCCTCTCAAACATGGACCCTGAACAGTTCATCTGATCTCCTTGAGAGAGGAGCAGACCCACCTGCAAGACAGCATTCTGTATGAATGGTAGCTGGCATTTCTATCACTTGTCACATCAAAAGTACTTCCTCGTAGATTTCTTCTGTTCATCCTAGTAAAGGAAGTCCAATAAAGGAGGAAATCAGAGATCTGCCAGGAAAGTAAGTAAGATTAATTTTGAGGAGGTTATCAATGACACCCATTTGAAACACTTTTCCTATGACTGATACCTGAAGATACTTGCACCTCTTTATTTTCTCTTTCATTATTTAAATATTTTTCTCCAATGTCGTTCTGCCACTCATTTGGATTCTATGTACAACAAGGTTTGTGCTAAGAAAGGTAAAATTCTATAGTTGTCCAAGGAGCCAAATTAGTGGTTTCCAAGTAAACAAAATCCTACTCTTTGCTTCTGAAATTCATAAGCTGGCTGCCAAGCATAAGTTAGTGTACAAGTAGAAACAGAAGACAGATCATGAATTCTAACCTGATTTTTTCTCCTGAACCTGACTTTAAAACAGAGAATGACAGCACACTGGTTAACCCTGACTGATAAGAAAGACAATAAAGAAATAGCAGTTAACACTATTACACAGCACTCATTATCTGAACTTTTGGTCACCTCTTTCCACTGTCACCTTCGCCCAAGAAGAAACTATAGACAAAGATCATTCCATCTTTGTTATTTGCATATGAAATTCCATCCATGAATTCAAATGTTTAACACTTGGTTGCTTAGCTGGTAGCACTGCATTTTGTTTTGTTTCTTCCTAGTATTGGGCTTGAACTCATGGCCTCACACATAGATTCATTTTGTTGCTCACTGCTAATTCTCTACCACTTGATCCATGCCTACAGTTCTCCTTTCTTTTTGCTATTTAATTGGAGATAGAATCACTCAGACTTTTCTACCTGGGCTGGGTTTGAACCACCATTTTTTAGGTGTCAGCCTCCTGATTAGGTAGGATTATAAGTTTGGGCCACTGATGATTGGCCTAGTAGCCTTTCTGACTTTTTATGATTTTACTTCTTGTTTGGTCTTCATTTTTGAATAGTTGATCTGATAGAGATAGGAATAAATCTTTGGGATCTCTGTCCTCTCCTGTCCTTCCCTCTCTTTTCTTGTCCTCTCCTGTCTTTTCCTCTCCCCTTTTCACATCCCCTCCCCTCTGTTCCTCTCCCCGCTCCATATAACTTAGAATAAAGAGCATTTGTTTACTATACTGTTTCTTTGTTTAGAGGAAACATATGTTTAGAAATTGTAATATTGAACTTGGCCATATGGTCTTGCTTCTCCAAATTTTTAGAAACATAACATACACCAAGATATTTGGTCTAACTGAAATACCATCTTTTCCCACCTAAAAAAATTCACATTTCCTTTGCTCCTTATGAATTGCAAATGTGCTTCCATTAAGAGATTATGACATGAATGTAGAACTACCACTAATGACTAATACTTCTTGAGAGTTTAGTTTTCTTTCATTTTGGTCACTATCATTTAGACCAAAGCACAAGATGCTTTTATCTGCTCAAAAGTGTAACAAACATGTAATATGGAGATATTTTCCTCCTTTAATTTTATTCTCCTGTTTTCAATTTCACACCACAAATTACAATAGCAATAGCAAATATCAAATAATAATTGGATAATGGTAATTTTGTGGGATTTAGGACCTTAAACGCTACCACTTTTTTGTTCTAGATTTCACACATCTTTCAATAACAACTATGCTTTTTTTGGTGGTGGGGGGGTAAAGAATAGGGTTTGTAGGTAGAGATGGGAGGGATGGTGTCATTTTTCAGCAGAAAAGAAAAATATTCTACACACCCATGTGGTGTCTGCTTATGCTTTATTGGTTATCCTCATTACAACTCAGGGTCTAATATCCACTCTGGTACCTTGTATGAGAGATAAAGAGGTGTGAGGCCTGGGGAGTTTTATGGGAAAGCACTAATTTTTAGTGTGTCTCAACTAAGGGAAAACTATGAGTGAATTGCTATGTATGCAAGTGGCCATTAGCTTCAATTTCATACAGCAAAGATTCACAAACCAGCAAAAGCATGCAGAATATATAGGAGGTCCATGAATTTCAGGCATTGGCTAGTGTGAGACATTTTAGCCTAGGATAGTATCTCATAAATTTGCCATTTCCAAGACAGTGTTTTTTGTGTGTTTTTGGTCATGGGGCTTGAACTCTGGGCTTGGGCACTGTCCCTGTGCTCTTCAGCTCAAGGTGAGCCCTATACCACTTGAGCCACAGCACCACTTCCAGTTTTCTAGTGGTTTATTGGAGATAAGAGTCTCATGGACTTTCCTGCCCGGATGGCTTTGAACTGTGATCCTCAGATCTCAACCTCCTGAGTAGTTAGGATTACAGGCGTGAGACACTGGTATAAGCCACTGATGCCTGGCTTTTTTTTGTACGTTTTTTTATTGTACAAATGCTGTGCAGAGGGATTACAGTTACATGAGTAAGGTAATGAGTACATTTCCTATTGAGCATTGTTGCCTCCTCCTTTGTTTTCAAGAAGGTGATTTGTGAATTGACACAAAAATGCATCAAAAGTCAGGAGACATCTAAAGAGAAATCAGTGGAAGCAAAAATTCATCAGATCATTTGAGCCAAGTTATTAGGGAAATTATTTCAGACGGAGCTGAGAGAAATGGGAATCCTTCAGGCCTATGGAAGGATGCCAAGGACCACACTACTACAAACACAAAAAGTACTGTGAGTACCCTGGGTTCAGAATGCAGCGATGTGAGTGCCAGCCCTTTGTAGTAGACATCATATCCTTCACTCCACTTAGGGTTTCAGAGTCCTGGGAGATATGTCTGCTTTACATTGGCGTTCTCGGGGCTGTGGTGGAGTTATGTCTGTGGACCAAGGTCACAGGTACTAAACAGAATATCTTGGCTGCTTCCAAGTCAGCCAGTCACTAACCATGAGCTTCTCATGGCACTTAGTACTTAGTTTGGTGACTTTGAGGAAAAACAGCGTGATGGAGTGTGAGTGCCACATGTAAGAACTCACCGAGGAGGGCGATGGTATCTTATGGCTTGAGAGCGTGGACAGACAGCTGTAAATTTAGAAGGACACGGGGGCACAATTTTAATGGATGATGGGGGCTGTAGGCAGTCTATGACACTCAGAACTTTAAAGAAAGTTAAAACAGCCTACCTTTTTGAAAAAAGGACTCAGAGTTACAGTGTTTTTTTTTTTTTAAATAGGAACAAAGCAAATCATACCAATGATTATTTTTCTAAGTCTCCAAAATATATCCAGTGCCAGACAGTTTCATCCCTGGAATGAAAGCTCACGTCGACTCTGCTTTCACGCAACTGCTGGTGGCAGATGACTGGTTTGTTCTCGGGACCATGTGGCCTATTTCTTTCCAGATAAGGGTGATTTTTTTTTCATCTTTCATCTTCATATAAATAATATAAGAGCATTGCTAAAAAGCCTAGCACCCGGCACTGCTGGATTGCATGTCTTCTTAAGTTGCAGGCTGGTGTGGCTGCTTTCTGTAGAGTCTTATCTTTCCAGCCCAAAAAAAAAAAGAAAGAAAAAAGGAAAGAAGATCAGCTCACAATAGCAGCTTCTCTTCTCATCTACACACACGCTGAGCAAGGAAAGTTCAGCCATCACGCTTTAAATGGGGTCTTTCAAAGGCATTAAAAAAAAGCCAAGGGAAGAAAAGGAAACAAATATTGAGTTATTACAAAGAGTTTTTAAGCAAGACATGTTTATTAAGCGGACTTGATTCTCTCCCACACATTCAAAGACATCTGATTAAACCATGCAAGAGAAACTGACAAAGCTTTTTTTTCCCCCTTCAATCTGGGAAGAACAGATAAAGCTTTTTATATATATATATTTTTCCTTTGGACAGATTTGTATCACCTTTTAGGCTCTCTTTTTAGGAAACAGGAGTGCCAAACGCATGGAATTTAGATCGGACTGGACTGTCAGAGTTCCTGGAAGGAGTCTCTTGGAGGGGAGGCTGCTGTGGGCTCTGGTGGGAATGCTATGCACCCAAGGCACTCAGAAGTGCATAGGACTGCATGGGTTTATGCCAGGACGAGTCAGAGACATGGATGAAAAGCAGTGTGAGAGGCAAAACTTCCTCAACCCCGAGGAAGGACCTTTGATGTGGGCAGAGGCATTTCCCAAGGGTCCAACACAGGCGGTGGTCCACTGTGCTTGTGTCTTTTTCACATCTAGCCACTGGATGTGTCCAGTGCCACCAGAACCATGATAACCACACCCGCTTCCACCTCCAGATGCCCCTCAGCTGATCACGCAACTCCTCCTTGAAAGAGTGATAATTCTTACAGGTGCACTGGGGTTTGAACTCAGAGCCTTATTCCTACTAGACAGTTGCTCCACATTTGAGCCACACCCCTAGCTCTCTGGTTGCTCTTTGGTTATTTTGGTGTTTTTAAAATTTTGGCTATTTGGTTATTTTACAGGGATTTAGATCTTTTTGCCCAGGCCCTATCCTCCTACTTCTCCTAAATAGCTGAGATTACAGGGTATGCCAACATGCTTACCCTGTGCTTTGAGATAGGAACCCATTATTGTTTTCTTTCCAGGGAGTAGTAGTCTGGACTCAACCTAGCTTTTCCTTCAAAATAGCTCAGATTACACAAGTGAGATACGGTTCCCAACTCCTTCCTTCCTTCCTCTCTTTCTGTTACTTTTTTTCTCTCTCCTTCCTTCCTTCCTTCCTTCCTTCCTTCCTTCCTTTCTTTCTTTCCTTCCTTCCTTCCTTCCTTCCTTCCTTCCTTCCTTTCTTTCTTTCCTTCCTTCCGTCCGTCTTCCTTCCTTCCTTCTTTCTTTCTTTCTTTCTTTCTTCTTGTCTTTCTCTTCCTTTGCCTCTATTCCTTTCTTTTTCTTCCTTCCTCCCTCCCTCCCTCTCTCTCTCCCTTTCTTTCTTCCCTCCCTCCCTTCTACCTTCTTTCCCTTCTTCCCTCCCTCCCTCCCTTTCTTTCTTCCTTCCTGGATTTGAGTTCATAGCCTCATCCTTGCTAGTGGGATCCAAGCCCCCAGACTAAGATTCTTTTTTCACTATTTTGGAATACTGAAAATATTTTTGGGAATAAGAAAATATTATTTCTTATTTTATTTACTTTTGGGGGCAGGCTCTTGCTATATTGCCCAGAGTGGCCCAGAACTCACAATCATCTTTCTTCAGCCCCTCAATGATTGTGATTTTAGGTGTGAACTCCCATTCCCATTTTGACTGAGTAATTTATTGGGAATTGGAATGAATTTGGCCCACCATTCTAGAGAGTGCCAAATCCCTGATCAAAGGCCACATCTAAGGACACACTGACAGTCTGTCTCTGTGTCCTGTCATGGGTAAGTCATCATCTAATGAGGACAGTAAGAGAGGGCCCAAGATTGCCTTTACAACTACACAATCTTGAGTTTAAGACACTAATTGCTTCATGTTCACAGTACTTTCAAGATCTAATCAGTTTGTGTTAGGCTCTCTCTCCCAACCCTCTTGTACTGAGAATGAAGTTTCCAACCCATGAACTTTCAAAGCATGAACACTCAAACCATGGAAAATGCTGAGGAAAATGTTCAAGAAAACATGTATTATTGGATCCACATCATTCACTGAGACCTGGTGCTGTGTGAATTGGCACAGCATGTATATTCTTCTTGGCCACAGTAGTTGCCTGTGAAAGGTTCAACTACAAGGTGGTTTTGAGCCCATGTCTGTCTGTCTCCAGCTGATTATTAGTTCTTCACAGCTTGGATTTTTGTCTTTCCTTTGCCCATACAATGTTATTTACATGGATATATTATAAATTATGTGACAAATGATTAGCAGGTATTCCCAGAGTGAAAGTGTAGAAGGGGTCTGTGTCTTGGAAAAGTTTTGAAAGTACAAGTGTTACATCTGGTTCAGTATATAAGCCTACATGGCAAATATTTGTGAAGGACGAAGTGAGTGAACCTTCCACAGGATGGTGGTTAGTTTGAAAAAAATACACACATTAACTATTGTTTTTACAGTGTATAGGGAACATAAGCCCATTGACTACCTTGTTTTCACAGTGTAGGCTGCATTAACTCAGAAGTCCATCTGCCAGGGGACTGACAGAAGACAGCAAGGCTGGGCAGGTGCTTTCTTCAGACTAACTGTCCTATTAAGAGTTGTTCTTTATGGAGCTTGTAATTGGGCAACCTTACATTAAGAGAATATTCCAAATCACTCTCTACCCATCAGTCCTATCTTGATGATTCATTAAATCTGTCATTGTACATTGGGGAATCCCCTTTGGGTGTCTTTTCTGATTTGCCTGAGATAATGACAAGAAAGGGCACCATCACAAACTATCTAATCCAGGAGCTATCACCCAGGTGATAGTGTAACATCAAATACATTAAAAATACATACAAATACATTAAAAAATTCCCCATAATGTACATGTGTGATCTTTGTCTGATAACCCTTGCAGTGGGTTCAGGGTAAATGAATAATAGCTTGTTATTTTCTCAGCTTAGCCCAAGTGTATTATAGAAGTAGATGGCGAATGTTAATAAGACCTTAAAAGTGTCCTCTAGAGTCTCTTCCAACTCTAACAAGGATAATAGAACGAAGACTAGGAAACAACAGAGGTGGCAAAGACAGTAATTTATGTCCATGTAAAGGGGAAATCGGGCCACTGGTGTGTCTGCTGCGTTCGGGGTGTTACTTCAATAAACAATTCAGTTGGGATCTGGTGGTCAGTGTTGGAGCCTGGTTTCTGACAAGTAGCCCAGTGAATCAGTGAATAGCCGTGGCTCAGTTCTAGTGCAGCCGAGAGGGACTGGTTCTCCAGGGCAAACATGTTGTCTTGCTTGACTCTGGACTCTTCGATAAAGGGAACCTGAATGAGAGACTAAATTAATCCACATCACACAGGCCTGATCTTGGTTTACATTTAAAAGAGGACAGTGAAATAGACTGGTGATAAAGTAGGCTGAATGAGGACTTTGTCTGGATGCCTTGCTTCCCTCCCTTGGTGCCTGGAAGCAGCTTTGACTCATTCCGGTCTCCTGAGTAAAGACTCTGTGGTGGACAGCATGAGAGCTCTCCTTCAGTCTATGTGAGGAGTGTTGATCTTACTTGCTGTGAGAGAAACTTACTTGTTCTAGAATCTTCTTATTCAGCGGAATCAGCTACCATTATTTTACACTTCTAGGTCTCCCAGGAGATCCTGGGACGTTTATAGTCTAATCAGTAAGGCTCTTAAATTTGCTTTTGCCTCTCTTGGTCATTGTTGTGTTCATGATAGGATATGGGTTTTAATACTAATGTCTAGAAGCTGGATTGAAGGGATTGGAGAATAGCCAATTAATTTCTTAGCTATCGTGTTTGCTACCGAACATTATCTAATTATTGTACCAGGCACTACCTCAGAAATGGAGGAATGAATAAGTGAACTTAAACCCAGTAGAAAAAATAGAGAGAATATATGAGAAGGGAATATGGACTTATGTGCAAAAAAATCTGGGGTCCTCCTGACTGGCATGGGCCTGCTCTCCCTGGCCAACACGGGATTCCCTCCTGATGGGTTCTCCCTTGTTGTCTCTACGAACATCTAGGCCCCTCCAGTCCCTCAGAGAGTGGTCTGCTTCCCTCAACCCCTATCCTCTCTGCAACCTTCTATCCTTCCCTTTTCTCTTCCCTGTCATGGGGGTCCTATTTAACTACCTGTCAATCATGTCTCTTTAAAATTTTGCATCTTAAAAACAAACATTTACATATCATCTCCACATGCTTTAGATTATTTTCTTCTTGATAGCTAAAGTGGGTTATAATTACACTAAATGCTTGAGAAATCATTGGAGTGGAGTCTGCCTCCTTACCTAAGTCAAGATACCAGTCGAATGCTCTTTGTACTACCCAGGGTCTTTATATACAAATCACGGGTTTTTCAGGGCTAAGTAGAGTGGCTCACACCTGAATTCCAGCTACTTAGGAGATAGACATAGGAAGATCGTGGTTCCAGGCCAGCTTATGAAAAAAACAAAAGATAGTGAGATTCTACATCCTCTTAGCTCAAGAAATAAGCTAGACATAGCAGTACATGCTATAATCCCAGTTGCATAGGAAATGGAGTCAGAGGATCATGGTATGATGTTTATCTGAAAAGCAAGCTAAAGCACAAAGGTCTAGCTAGGGGTATGATTCAAGGGATAGAACACTTGCTTAGCAAGTGAGAGGATATGGGTTCAAAGCCACAGAATTGCTTTAAAAAAACACAAGTAGCAACAACAACAAAAACCCATATCAAACATTTTTCTTCATCTTGTGCATGGGGTGAAAGTGCTCAGCTGGACCAAGTTTGGTCTCCAGCTCCTCCCAAGGCCATCACATACAAACTGGAAGGACATGTGACCCTTCTTGTGTGTTGTTCAACTCCACCTCCCCTCAGAGGACCCATTATGGAGGGCAGTATGGGACTTTTAGGAACTCTAGACCCCAAATGCTCTGGGGGCTCTATTTAAATATCCACATGAAATGTTCTTAGTAACTAATTTTATCATGTACAGAGAAAATCAGAAGCTTAGAAGGAAAATATTTTGTTCACCACGTGAAAATACTTGGGGTAAGAAAAAAAATCACCTTTTCCTCCTGGACACCAGGGTTAAGCAGAAAATTGAGAGAAGAGATGAAGTATTATTTTCTATTATTGCCAGACTCCAGCGTTCTAAATCCTTCCATGCTGAACATGCAGTTGCAATGATATTCTTTTTTTCCTTCAAGTTCTCCTCAGCTGGTAGCTTAAGATTTAGCTCGCACTGACTTTTTTTTTAACAGCTAAATTATAAAGTTCTGACAAAAGGCTTTAATAAAGGTGATGCCAGCGGCCCCCGGCAGCGGTGGTTTGAATAGTGGTTGTGACAGGGATCTTGCAGAGAGAGCCCAATCAGTCAGAACGTAGAGCTACTGAGAATCCGAGATGGGGATGATATTAACCCAACCTTATTGTGAGAACCCCTCAATTTATGCAGCTCTTTCAGAGGACAGAGTCCCGAGGCTTCCAAATATCAAAAGGGTTTGGGGAAGACGGCTTTAAGGAAAATTGCAATCCCCCCTTCCCCCTGCCAATTGCCCTGCTCTTCAGATTTAGTCCAAAAGGAAAGCTGAAGTAGCAGCTATTTTTCAAAGAAGGATAAAAAAGAAATCCTCTTGTGAATTTCTTCATCAGGAGGGGAGTTGAACCATCTGTATATCCATTCTTAAGGCGGCACTGATAGGAATTGAGTGTGAACTTGCCTCTCCGTGGCACCTGGAAGGCAAGTTCTCCTACTTACTGACCGGGCCTCAGGCATGGGATATAAGGCCCTAAAGTCTTGGCCAGCTGAGGGTTGGGTTTGGGTGTCCTTCTGTCTGCAACTGCAGACTCTCAGAAGGTGTGATTATGCTTTGATATGGTGAGGAAATAGGAAAAGAATGAGGACTGGATGGAACATTTTTAAAGGTAGTGGAGAACTTTCTGCCAATCAAACTTGTCAACATGGAGTCCATTGTGTTTCCCTGGCATGAGCCCTTCTCTGAGCTGCTCTGAGATGCCGGGCCAGGCCTCTAGTCTAGGCAATTTGTTTCTCCTTGTCCTCCTCTCTTCAGATCTTAACTGGGCTTCTGGAGAGAAGGGGGCCTTTGCGGCTTTGACGCTCAGCACCTCTTCAATGCCCGCTATAGTACCCTGGATGAGTTTACTATGTTCATGGATGATAGGTCAAAGGGCATAGTCAGCAGGCACAAGTTACAATCCTGTGATTCTAGAATTCTTAGAACCAAGAGGAGTCATGGGCTATTCATGGTTTATAAAACTCCCTGGAAGCTTTCACTCATGCTCCTGGGCAGCTCTGTGTTTTAAGTCCCTAATTGTGTCTGTGATCAAGGCAGGCAGGGTCTGGGAGTGGAGATTAGAGTAGGACACACTATGGTCTGCAGGTGAGGCCTGTTGTTGTAAAGAAGCTGCAGACATCAGGAAATGAGGCCTTGGGTTATCTCTATGTATTCTTGACTTCTCAGTAGAGTGTGTGTGTGTGTGTGTGTGTGTGTGTCTGTGTGTGTGCGTGTCTGTGTGTCTGTGCACGTGCATGCATGCATGCTAGTACTTGGGCTTGAATTCAGGGCCTGGGTACTTACTGTGCCTTAGCTTTCTCACTCAAGGCAGGTGTTCTACCACTTGAGCACAGTATCATTTCTGGCATTTGGGTAGCTAATTGGAGCTAAGAGTCTCTCATTCTTCTCTGTCTGAGATGGCTTCAAACCAGTCCGCACGTCCCAGTCTCCTGAGCAGCTAGGGTTACAAGGTGTGAGCCACTGGTGCTGGTGTCAACAATTTCATGATGTGGAGGCAGCTTGTGCTTCCTGCCAACTTGGAATATAGGATAATCTTGTTGCTGTCGATGAAGATTTTTCAAGAAAATGGAATTTTACAGCTCAGGAAGAACCCACAATTTATCTTTTCCTTTCCCAGAAAGCCTACTATGAGCATTTGTATGGAATGCTTTGAGATCCTCAAGGAGAAGCAAAGTGTATCCAGGAACTCTCCCTGCCTTGCTGTGAGCCTCTCCTCCACCCCTTCAAAAATTGATTCCATTACTGAAGAAAGAGCTGAGAGAAAGGAGTCGGAGACACAGGTTATATTTTCTGCAGAGGCTTTCAAAAGGCATTTGATAAAGTATCATATAGAAGCCTCACATGAAAGGGAGGATTTATGAATTACAGGAAAAAAGAAGTCACTCGAAAATGAGGTGGAGAGGGAGAGCAGCAGCTATGATTAGTCACTCTGACAGACAGTGGGAAAATAGGACTTGGCGCGGCTGTTTTTGGGAACCCATCCTCAGCAGCTGGCTCAGCCCTCCTCGTAAGTCACAGAGGAAGCAGCCGAAACTTTCTCTCAGGGGCGAGGTCCTTGATTTCTCCAAGTCTATCACCAGGTCTCTGTAATCCTGGGAAATTGCACAGGTGAGGCTGATTCTAGAAAGTCGAGATTCTGTAGGAGGGTAGTTGTCAGGGCTGTCAGGGCCTCTACTACTTCTGGGCTATCCCAGAAGCCTTGGGGGCTCTGTCCAAGGGCTTTGGCTTCTGCAGCTTGAGGAGCTGGAGATGAGGGTTGTAATACTCTGTGCATCTGGGAGGATTGAAACATTAGATCTGAGGAATCATCTTAAGTTTCTAAATGCCCTGTATTCACTCTCAACAGAAAGCATGAGCAGGTGTTAGGGGAGCCAGATGTGCTTTTCCTGCTGAGAGGACCTTCCTGCCCCAGCTGCAAGACTGCGGAAGAGGGAGACTTCCCTGTATCCTCCTCCTTTACTTCCCCGGCATCCCAGACACCCAGGGCTCTGGATATCTGCTCACATGGTGTCTTTCTTCTGAGGATATCCTGCTGTGATTCTATTGGCTGGCAGTTAGCTGATGAAAGAAGATGAAGTGAGCTTGACCACACAGCCATGGCCTGGCCTGTGACTCAGAGATGTCCACAACCAGTTTCTAGACAAAGCTTTATCACCATTCGTTCCCAATCACCTGTCAACCTCCATGTCTATTCTCTTAGCTAAGAGGCTCCTCCTTTGAGGTTGCAGTTCCCACAATGCCTGACTGTTTGCACTTCTTGTCCAATTGGAAGAAAGGAGCTCTGCATGGTACCCAATGGGCAGTCAAAGAAAAGCATCCCCACGGTAAATCCAATGGTTTTCTCCATCACAGGCATTTGTACCACATGGACAGAAGGCATTTGGAAACATGCAGTCACTAAGGAGCCATACAAGGCCCTCTGCCTCAAGACTAGTTTTGAAGTCTGTCTCAGCTGTCTATCTCTGAGAAGTCTTTTAAATGACTAATGCATTTCAATTTTACCAGAACAAACATGATGAAGATAGGGGGAATTAACATGTGTGGTTCTTGGCAGCGGTAGCTGAAGGTGTTTGCTAGGAGGAGTCTTTTAACATTTGTGTTTCATACTATGCTGCCAACGAGATTCGCAAAAGATAAAGTAGCTCTCTTTGCTTAGTGCACTTGAGACTTGTCAGAGATTTTTGGCAAAATCTAGTCCATCTCTTTATCTGTCTGTAGATTAAAGATTGCAGGTATGAACTCTGCCAGGTAATGTTATTTCTTCATTGGATTTGACCTTAACTTTCCAGGGAATCATTTTCGCCTACCATATTGGAGGCCACTGTGCCCCCCTCCCCCGCCCTCCAGCTCTCTGGGAATTTGACCTGTGGACAGATGATGCCTCTCAAGAACAATGGGATCACTGGGCACTGGTGGCTTACGCCTATAATTCTAGCTACTCAGGAGGCTGAGATCTGAGGATTGTGGTTTGAACCTAGCCTATGCAGGAAAAACTACGAGGCCCTTATCTCCAATAAAATACTATCCAGAAGTGAGGCTGTACTCAAAGTGGTAGAGTGCTAACAAGCTTTGAGCACAAAGTTCAGGGACAGCACCTGTGTCCTGAGTTCCAGCCCCATTACAGACAAAAATAAAACAAACAATAGAGCCATAAGGAATTTACCCTATTCCAGTAAAGGCAGCAGCATAGGGATTTATCAAAGCAGGACAATTTTTCAACTAAGTGCAGCCCATTACACCTTTAGTTACAACAGCACAGAGAGCCTTCCCACTGTAAAGCCATTTCATTTGTATGTTTCCTTATTTATACTGTCCTTTGCCAGGGCGTTCTCTTCTAATTATACTGTAGAACTGACACTGAGCTTCTGGGCCAGAGGTGCAGGTTTGCCAAGAAGGTAAACCATTCATTAACATTGTTTCAGGAAGAATAAAAAGCCCTTGAAACAGAGCATTAGGACCTCAAGCAATGGAATAATAGAAATGATTTTGTTAGAATTAGATACTTCAGGTTGAGCTAGCTCCTAAATAGGCAAATTTTTACAGTATTGGAATTGAACTCAGAGCTTTATACATGTTTGGCAAGGAGTTCCACTACTTAAGCCACACCCTCAAGCCATAGTAGATTTGTGTTATCTTTTTTAATTTATTTTTTGTCAGACCTACACAGGAGAGTAAGCTAAGTGCCTTTTGTCTCTATGGATCTGATTTACTTCAATTAACAAAATCTTTCCTAGACCAATCCATTTCTTTGCATACAATGTGGTTTTATTCTTTCTAATGGATGAGTAAAGTCACATTGTGGATATATACTGCTTTCTAAAAACCCATTCATCCACTGAGGGGTATCTGGGATCTTTCCATACCTTGGCTCTGGTGAACAGTGCATCTGTTCTTGTTCTTGACTCCTTTACTGTTCTGATGGTGCACATGTGATGCACCATCCAGTCTTGACTTTGTGATGCTGTACATTTTTCCTGTCTTTAACTCTTTTCACTGTATTTTTTTGTCTTTTCTTTTTTGGTACTGGAGAATTGAACCCAGGACATTGCACTTGTTAATTCTCATATTTGCTAGTTTCTCTTTCTCTTTCCAGCCTACGTCTGAGTGTGGGCCTCCCCAAAGCCTCTTTGGATTGAGAAGATTGAAGCAAGTCACTCAGAACCTCCAAAGAGGGTGGCTTACCAGCTGGGACTCAATTTAGACTTCTCATGAAATCTTTTTTCCTCCCTTTTGTCTTTTATTTTCTGTCTTCAGCTTTGGAGTGTGTGACACTGCAAACACCACAGGATTCATTTGTTATCTTCCCAGAGGCTTGTACACTGTCCTGGGCGCCAAGATCTTCCCATTCAGAGACAGTAAATTCACCTCCCATTTGTACTATTCTTTATTCTTCCATTCCAGAGAATTATCTTATTCTGTAATTTCTGAAATATCACATTTTTTGGTGGTATATTTTAAAGTCCCTTCCCTAAAACCCAGACCTGAAAAATGTAGAGAACATTACTCTTTACATTCATGATGGTTTTGTTCCTTTCTCCCTCCACTCCCGCCCCGGTAAATATGTTGAAATGAATATAATGTAAAAATTGTAATCATTCTTCACTTTATGTGTGTGAGGGGGAGGTGGGATTCTATGTTTATATATTTTAGAATTTAATGTGCTGACACAGATTTTTTTCTTAAGAGTCCTGAACGAAGCTTCCTGTGAGAAATACATTTGGAAGAATCAATGCTTTGAAGAAAATAAACTATTTTCTTCACCCTACCTCACAGGAATTATGTGTGAAGTATTAACTATTGTGATTAATGATGCATAGTTGACCAAACTGATATTTACTACTGTCTTACCAATCTATAAACATGCTTAACATGGAGGACTCAGTAGAATCCGGTTATGGCAATATTCCTTCAGAGTTTGCTTTGTAGTTAAAATGTATGGTTTTTAAGCTCTTGCAGCCAGGTATTTTATTCTGTGAGACAGTCAACAACCCCAGTCTGGGGGAAGAATTCAATGATCTTCATTGATGGCAAGGGCATCCTCTGGCCCTTTTTAATTTTTTCAGAATGAATCCTGTGCTTTTTCCTAGGACAAGCTTTGAATCACAATCTCCCTTCTTATGTCCCTTGTATAATTAGGATTATAGGCATATGCTGTCCTGACCCGCAGGACTTCAACGAGGGCAATGAACCTAAGCGAGAAGGAATGAAGGGACAAGAGACACGAAGAATGACAGCAAGACAAGGATTCTGATCAAGCTGCAAATTTTTATTTTTCACACAGGGGTATTTATATGCTTAGAATAAGGAAGCTTTTTCATTGGCCGTAGCAGCTGCAGGATGTTTGCTTAGGGCAGTGTGAAAAGGTGGTTGATAGCAGCAACAGGGTGTTTGTTTGGGGTAGGATGAAAAGACCGGATTCTGTAAACAGCCTCAAGATATTTCAGTGAGATAGTCAAGCCTATCTTGTTGAGAGACTCAACTTTTGGCTCCTGACATATGCTAGAACATCTACTTTGCTTTTGAGATGGGCTCATGACAACCTATTACCAAGGCTAGTCTTGAACCTTGATCCTCCTATTTCTGCCTCTTGTACGAGTGACTATATACAACCACAAGAAATCTTTATGTGGGGGAAGGAGGAAGTCTCTGCCATCCATTGGAAGGCTTTGAGAGCCCATGAGTGGTGAGAACACTGGTTCTCACAGTGTTTGAGTTGAACATCCTGGGGCCGGAGCCCCATGGACAGCCAGGTTAAAATCTCTCCTAATGGAAAAGGCTGCAGTATGGACATGTGTGACAGGAGACCTGCACCTACTTATTGTCACCTGGTTAGAATCAAAGCCTGAGACTCTATCGTAAAGATGGTGAGTAAGAGCAAACAAAAGGAACCCATCATTTCCAGTGGAGACCCTGGTATTGGCATGGGAAAGGCAGCCTGTAGTGCCACTCTTAGAAGTCTAAGTCCTGAGCTTGGCTGACAGAAGCACTTCCAGTTGGCAGATGAACCTCCAGGTGACCAGCTCTCCTGAGAGCCTCAGAGATGCTGTCTCCAGCCCTGATCCCTGGTTCCTTCTGTTCCTTGCCCTGAAATGTAGGGGCGGGCTATGCGCACGTCATTCCAATCATCGCCATTTAGATGAACTACTTAGGATTGATGCCTAATTAGCATGCGGCGCGGTGACAATTATGGATATCATCAAACATGTGTCAGGGAATCTTTGTTGCTCATTTTATCTGATTAAGACACTAAATGCAATCCACAGAGGCTCTGTTTCCCTGGTCTGTTACCCCAGCAGGAGGATGTCCTTTGCTTGGTGTCCCCAGATGACTTTGTGGATGGTGATTCTGAGCTCTCTCTGGAGTGGCATTTCTAGGATGCGTCCTTTACCCTTGTTTAGCTCTATACTTTAGCCCTCTAATGCAATTGAAAGCTACTTGGGTTGTCCTAGCGTCCAGTGAGAACCTTCTTTGTAATTTATATTTTAAACATCTTTTTAAGTAGTCAGACAAAGGAGATTTCACTTCAGTGTGTCAGTTGCTGAGTACAGTGCATCTTGATCTTTGTTATCCCTGCCATCGTTTTCTTCCTTTTTCTCAACCCCACCCTTTCCCACAAGTCTTGTGGCTCCACTTTCACTGCTGTGCATGAAATAGACGACTGTTTCAACCACCTTTCCTCAGAGAGTCCTTTTGACTCTTCTGCACATTCTAAGTTTCTAGAAGGTGGCGTGGTAGAAAGTACAAATGCCACGGAGGGCGCTGCCTGCTTGGAGCCCACGCAGAATCCAGGTGCCTCGGACAGTTTGGTCTTCATGGCTTAAAAAGGTTTCCTAATGCTAGCAGGAAGTCTCCCTAATCTCACTGTAAACAAAGACAATTTAAGAAGAGTCAGGTATGTGACCCCAGCTTTGCAATGGGTATATGAACTTCAGAATGATTTCCTATGATCCATCATAAATGGCAAATAAAATTTAGCATCATTTCAACATTCATTCCAATGCCTTTTTCATTTTATTTTCTCATAGGCTTGGTTGTGGCATAGGCATCATTGTGTGTGTGTGTGTGTGTGTGTGTGTGTGTGTGTGTGTGTACATCTTTGAGTGCGTTTCATGCTTTTGCAGCTCTAGCTTAATGTAATTCAACTTAAATAGAATGTGGCTATTTGAATGTGAATTGCAGTCCTGTTCTTTGTCTACACTGTTGAAAAGGCATGCTTTAAGCACCAGGGCTCTCAGTGCTAACTCTAAGGAGGTCATTCGCCCATCCAATCTACTACAGGCCGGATACCAGCCACGGAACACTCAGTGCCTTTCTGCTTGCACAGCGGTGGTTTTCTGTCTCCTCTGTTTTCTCCATCCCACTGTGACTCAGGTTTCAAGTCAGGTTATTCTGATGGGAACGATCAGTGGAAAATTGGTGGTCGATGAATTGTTTCTCCTTTTGCTCAAGCCCATGTTTTTGAGCTCCTGGGTGATATGATAGGAGTGAAAGTCCCTCTGGCTGGCCTGTGTTCAACCACACAATGGCTGCTCATTTCTTTGTTTCTCCAGCTTGAAAGGAGTTCTTTGTAGCATGAGGGATGTTTCATTTAGTCCACAGAAGGTCACTAGCTCCCATGTCTTTAATGCATAAACAAGAACATCAATAAATAAGCAATAGCAAATACAGGAATAAATGGTCATTCACTTGTAAATCATATCCATTTATAATATTGTTATATGTATCAGTGAATTTTTTATATTGGGGTGCTGCAGTCTGAATTGTGTCCTCCCTAATTCATGTTGAAGCTTAAACCCCCCAGTACCTCAGAACTGGACCCCATCTGAAGACAGAGCCTTTAAATGGGTGACTGGGTTTAAATGAGGTTGTCATTGTGGCTTTTAACCCAACATGATTGATTTCCTCTTGAAGAGAGAGATTGAGACATACAGAGACAGTAGAGGTTTGGTCACAGAGGGCAGACTGTAAGGATGCAAGGAGAGAAGACAGCTGAAACAGAGAAAGAGATAGAGACAGATAGACAGATAAACATGGGTGATACAAGCTATCCAGTCTGTTGTACTTTGCTATGGTAATCCTAAGGAATGAACGCACAGTCTACGTGTGCTTGTATGTGTCTTTCATTTACCTCTTTCCACTTCCTCTGTGAAGTAGTAGAAGACAACTGCCTGGGGCATAGACAAAGATAGTAAGCTTAGAGAGGTCAGTGGTCTTATCCAAACCCATACAGACTGTGTGACAGAAGGGGATGGAAAACCAGGCCATCTTAGTTTGGTACATGTCCTTCGAATAGCAGCCTCTGGCTGTCTCTGCCCTGCATTCTTCCTTGTGAATTTGAACCCTGGGATCCTAAAGACCCAGTCTATACTGCAGCCTTGTTTTAGATTTGGGAATTAATGAAACTATGTAGTAAAAATTAATTTCTGCTCTTTTCTCTTTCTTTTTCTATGGGAATTCAATTTATATACATGCCTTCCATTTTGTTTCTATCAGACAAAGCTGGGAGAAAGCAATACCCTTAGTCTTCGAGAAATGTCTAAGCCACTGAGGGTCAGGTCAGGTAATACCCAGTTGTCTCAGTTCTCTTCTGGCTTTTCCCATTCATTTCAGATGCTGATGTGCATTCTGAGGATCATGGTTCAAAGCCAGCCCAGGCAGGAAATTTCGTGAGACACTTATCTCCAATAATCTACCAGAAAACTGGAATTGGCACTGTGGCTCATGTGGTAGAGCGCTAGCCTAGGAACAGTGCCTAGGCCCAGAGTTCAAGCCCAATGACCAACCAAAAACAACAACAACAAAAACAACAAAACTATTCTAGTCTGAGATTCAACTTTCACTGTTTTATCTTCTATTTCTAAATGTATCATGAATATGTGTATATGTTTCTTAAAGTAATATGTATAATGCAATTTATTGAAATAAATATCTGAATTAAGTATATGTGCTGTTTTTTTCAAGTGAGAAAAATGGTCAGGGAAATTACTTATTCCCATGCCATAACACATCTTCAAATCTTGGTATTTTTTGACATCTTCTGTTTTTAATTCAAGTATGCTGACGACAGTTTTTTTTTTTTCAATTGTGAAAATACCCTACAGAGGGGTTACAATTACATGAGCGAGGTAATGAGTACATTTCTTATAAAGCATTGTTGCTTCCTCTTTTGTTTCCTCTTCCCATCTTTTCCCATCTCCCACCCCCTCCCCCACCTCGGCCATTGATTTTTGAGGGTTAATTTTATGCACTGCTACTGTGCCAAAGTTTTGAATCAGCTTGAATAATTTAGGAGTGGAGTCCATGGGATTCCTTAAATACAAAATCATGTCATCTGAAAAGAGGGAGAGTTTTACTTCATCTTTCCCTATTTGGATCCCCTTTATGTTTATGTCTGCATCTTGTCTTATTGCTGTAGCGAGGCATTCTAATACTAGGTTGAAGAGAAGTGGAGAGAGTGGACATCCTTGTCTCGTTCCTGAGTTGAGGAAATGGCTTTAGTTTTTCACTATTAAGTATATGCTGGCTGTAGGATTGTCATATACAACCTTTATTGTATTGAGGAATGTTCCATGGATTCCTAATTTTTCCAAAACCTTCATCATAAAGGGGTGTTGAATCTTGTCAAATGCTTTTTCTGCATCTATTGAGATAACCATGTGGTTCTTTTCCTTGTTCTTGTTGATGTGATGAATTATATTAATTGATTTGTGTATATTGAACCAGTGTTGCATCCCTGAAATTAATCCTGTTTGTTTGTGGTGTATGATTTTTTGGATGAATTGTTGAAGCTGATTGGCCAAAATTTTGTTGAGAAGTTTTGCATCAATGTTCATCAAAGAAATGGGTCTATAGTTCTCTTTCTTTGATGAGTCCCTGTCTGGTTTTAGGGACAGTTTTTTTTAAGTCATGCATTTCCTATGGATGATTTTTCACTTTTCAAACATAATATTTTGCACTGCTCTTTAGTGTCTTTACGGTGTTTTTCTCCTTTATGGGGAGGACACCGATTGCCTGCATCCCTTTTTAGGCTCTCGGGTGACTTCTGGGTCTGAATTTTAGCTTGTCACTTATCATTCTGTGCCTGCTATGGGACATGTTTTAAAACCTCTCCTGGCTCCATTTCTGTCATCAGAAAATGGAGGTAAAATAACTTGTTATTTCTTTAGAGTGGAAAATGACGCATATTATTTTAGCCTAGAGCTCAGATTATATGAAGCCCCCAGTGCATACTAAGATTAACTAAACAAATCACTAAATCAGTTTGACTGATTGTTATTTTATGTGTGTGGGGTATCTTTGACTATTTGGTCTGCTGTACCAAAATACCATAAAAACAGAAATCTGTCTCTTACAACTCTGGATTCTGAGACATCCAAGATCAAATCAGTGGTAACTGGGATTCTTTCCCAGTCTGAGTTCTCATTCACAGATGGCCATTCTCATGCTATGGCTTTACACAATTGAAAAGGCCAGGGATCACTTTTACATCACTTTTATGATGTAATCCTCTCCCAAAGCTCTACTTCCTGATACCATTGTCTTGGGCATTAGGATTGTAATGTGACTTTGGATTCATTTTCATTTTTGTTTTATTGGCGGTGTTTGAACTCAGGGCCTTTTCACATTGACCCTAACGTACATTGGCGACAGATGCAAGGCAAGATAATGCCAAGAGGCAATGTTTGAGGATTGGTAGCACAGTCCCTGAGGAGAAGGAGGTGTGGATTGCTTGGGATTGTAGCTTACAGTATGATTAATTTGAATACAAAAATGAGCTCCATGGCAAGAGAGGCACCTTGCAGTTCCTAGGTTGGAGAACCTGTGGAGTATGCCACCACTGGACCCCCACTGTGGATACACAAATTCCCCTGCTCAGAGTCTCGTCTTTGACATGCCAGGGAGATGTTCTTATGCAGTGAATGAAATCTCTCGGAGGGTCATAAATCCTGTGCAACAAATTATACACTAACAGGTTCTTAGGGGAATTCAAATAAATCCTCACAACCGCTTAGCAGGTAATCTCCAGATCAGATTCCCATTTTTCTTAAGAGCAAAATAATATATGGCTTCTTATACTCTCCTAGTGAAATGCTATATATCAAAGATATGAATTTAGTCGAAATATTGATCTTAAGCCAAAGCGAAACTAAGAGAAAGTTTAATGCGTTTCACCACAAAAGAGAAGAGTGAAAGGTGTGTGCATAAAACGTGCTTCATACAATGACGAGAACTGGAGATGAGGAAGAGAAAATGCAGAAGCTGAAAGTCTTCCTGACATCACCCAGTTCAGGGAAGAGTGCAGAATGGGCTGCATCGCCTCTCTCCTGCTGAGCAAGTTGTCATGGAGATTTGCCCTTTAATTAAAGGATCTAAGATAAATTGGGAAGAAGAGAGAAATATCTTAATGTTCTGTGAGTCATTTTTAATGAGTTTGATTGCATTGCAAGTTGCATAATTCTTATGTATTGGAGTCTGATCAGGGGACTTTGTAGGTTAGGGGCATTGCCATGAACAATGACAATTTGGGAGAGTTTAGCAGGACACTTGGGTGTGTTAAAGAAAGTGTAATGTTGAGAAAGTCTAGAATTAATTTTACTAACACAAATTGCATGAATGGCAAATCCAACTTGTGCTTTCCTTTCTCCAGTTATTAAGCTCAGGACAAGCAGAATAAGAAAAACTGTTTTATTTTTCCATATCATTTCCACCAACATGAACCTACCCCAGTCAAATCTCTTAGCCACATGTAGTAATCTCAACCATCATAGGGCTAATACTTGTAGTTATCTTTGATGTTGTTTTTGGTAGTGCTGGAGTTTGAACTCAGAGTCTTGTGCTTGATAGGTAGACACTGTACCACTAAGCCAGGCCTCTAGTCCTGTTTTTGCAATGGTGCTTTTTAAAAGTAGGGTCTCCATTTTTTTTTTTTGGCCCAAGCCAAATATAATCTTTATTGGATGGTCCTTATCCTAGCTTTCAGCATGACCCAGCTCCTTCTGTTGAGGTGGAATCTTACAGACTTTTATGACTGGGTTATTCAAGAACCATAATCTCCAGGGTATTGGGTACGTGGCAGTCACCAGCCTTAGCTATTGGTTGAAAATGGGTCCTGGTGTGTTGAGGCTGGCCAGGAATGATGTTTCAGTCAATCTCACTCTCCCAAGTAGCTAGGATTATAGGCATGAGCCGCAGTGCCTGGATAAGAAGATTTTTTTTTCAAAGAAAGTTTTTAGTTTTCCTTAGCCAATCACTCTGTTACTAAGCCACACTTCCAGCCCCTTAGTTTTTCTTCAGAGGGCTCTCTTGATATCATTTATTATTTGACTATCTATGTGTAGGTTGCCTCAAATTGATGAGTCATCTGGATTTCTCAGGGAAGCAAAGAAGGAAACTTCAACAGACTTTTCACATAGTGGAGTTCACATCAAATGTACACACTCGTGGGGTAGCTATAATTTCCCTTTTTGATGTCTAAAGCAGGACAAGAAGATACTGCAATTGCCGTCCTTTGGCTTGAGTTGGTAGATGAAACTTATCAGATACCAGCACCCAAAGTCCTAGGTAAACCAAAGTAGCTTTTCCAAACAGGCTATTACTTATTTATTTGGAGGATTTATAAAAATGTGGCCGTCATACAGAGAGCCGTTGGGTACATGAATAATGCAAAAGTACAAAACATTAAGAAACAGAAACAAAACAGAAGCCAAACGTGTAATTCCTTTTCTCTCAACAGACAGAAACCATTTTTTTTGATCAATACATTGAATTACAAAGAGGAATTGCTAAAAAATGCAAAGGGGAATTTAATAGGACATAAAAGATTTAGTCATCAAACAAATGCTTTACTGCTGTCTCCCATGTACGGATGGGTATCTGGGGAGCACAGGCTACTGTTTGAACAGGTGACAAAGTAGTTGACTTACAGATTCTGTAATGAAAGAACACGAGTAAGAGAGTAGTCGGCTCTTTAGCTCTGCATGGGAAGTGTCAGGTGCCAGTGTATCATGATGGGGCCACAGGACTGGTAGGAAGAGAGACTTTTAAAAGAAGGAGGCGTGGCTTAATGCTAGCTTTCTGGCAGTTCTATTATGAGGACTTGAATAGGCATTTTGAATAAAGAAGACAAAAGGGAAAAGATTATGAAAAAACTAGTGACTAGCACCCAAACTGAAAATGAGGTCACCAAAGCAGCTGGTTACTAGGGAGTGTCTCCGTGGGACCCTCTAATCTATGGCCTTCCTAGCAGGAATAATCTGCAGCAATACTAGGGGAGCTGCAGACTTTAAACCTGGGGTAGGTAGCTATGGTGCCTTTATTTGTGGTCAATCAAACCAAACACACCTAAGCAAAATGCTATGTGACATGAGCAGCCGTGTTGCTCAGTTGAGGGATGACAGAGAAACCCAACTCACTTCGGTGACATCTGACACAGAAGTCAAAAATCTGAACGATCCAGAAAGGGGGTGCCTCATTCTTAGGTCCCTTGCATTCCTGGTAGCCTCCGTTGTTTCCCATTCCATACCAAAGCTCTGTCTTCCAAATGGATTCCTGTAGGACCTCAGTGCTAGAAGCTGGAAAAGATTCATGGCCTTGCATCGGGTAGCCAGGGATACATGGAAGGTTCTGAAAATACTACCTTATCTGAGTATATAGAGTGCTTGAAATTCTCCCCTGGGAAAAAGAAACTCTTGCTCTGTGGTTGTTAGAAATCACCTTTGCCTGTATGGAATCAGTGTGGAGGTGCCATAAAAAGTGAAACTAGAGCTGTACTTCCATGTGGTCTGGCCTTCACTTTCTGTCTGGGATAAATACCTAAAAGATGCCTGATTAGCTTCCTCTGGTGATACCTGCACCCACTGTTTCTTTTGCAAGGTAATTCGTAATAGCCAAATGATGGAATCAGATTAGATGTCCATCAGTGGATGGATGGATAAAGAAAATATGCTACATATACACAATGGAGTTATATTTAGCCAACACGTCTTGATCTATGTCACTCCTTCAACATTAGCACCCCCTTTGAACCACCCCTTCTCTACATTTCATAATTTTGTGGTATAAACAATGAATTCTTGACTGCCTTCTTCCTCCTTCCTTCCCTTCCTGTCAACCTCTCTCCCCTTGGCTCCACTTCCCATCTTTGCCAGCTCCCCAACAACCAAATACTCGTTCAGAGTTGACAATATTTTATTAGTTCAGAATAACTTCACAAAACAAGAAAACGAGAACCTATGGGAGACTTGAAAATGGGACAGTATCAAACATCTAACAAATGGAGAATAATAACCATAATGTTGTGGCACGCCAACCGTAATCTTTTTATGTTTTTACATTGACTAAGAAACACAGCATGTTATTTACAGAAATATCTGAGAGAAGCAGTGAAGAAAGAAAACAAACAGCAAAAAGGGGAGTTCATTCCTTGAAGAAAATAAAATGTTCTCATTGAGCACTAAAGTTAAGCACTAAAGCTTCCTAATTCATAAAAGCAAAGCAAATAAAACAAAACAAAAATCCCAAGGTGGCAAGGCAAACCATGCAAATGCTGTTTGCAAATTTCTAAAGCCCGGCTCTTTGTGGAGGAGATTTTTGAGAATCATGTATGAACATGAGATAAGAAGTTGGGCAGAAACAGATACAAGTGTCCCACTGAAGGTGGGTGTTCAGTTTCTGTTTGCATGCACCAATGCACATGATATTGTGAGATGTTAGAAAGGCTGACGACAGCAAGAATGAGTTATAGATTGTCCAGTGAGTAATTGTCCTGGGACCAGTTCAAAGGATACTTTCCAGTGCCACAGAAACTAGGGAGCTGACCGGCTCCAAGGATCTGTGTTGACCTGCTGCTTTGGAGACTGCATACAGGTGTGAGGGCAGCAGCAAAGCCACCTCTGATGTTCTTCCTCCAAAACCTGGCAGGAGTGATGCTTTCTGAATTGCTAAGCAGGGCCGATCAAAAGGATTTTTTTTTCCAGGAAGGGCTAAATGCCTAGGGAGTCTGCTGTAGCTGATTCATGTGGTATTTGTTTTGTCACAGGCATCCTCCTGATTAAAACTAATAAATCACAACTTGTTTAAGTGACAGTGACTGTTGGATGGTAGGTTTTGCTTCAGGAAAATCTATTATGAAGAAAATCGATTCACATTGTCTGGAAGAAAAGAGGTAGGTCAAACACTAGGACAGGGATGAAATCTTTTAGCAGCCAGTCAATCACGAACAACCTCTGGATGGGCCTTCATCTCGCTCTGCTGGGCCCCTAGCTCTTCATTATGGATGCCCTTTTTTGGGAGGACCATCCACAATAATGGCTATTTTTCTCCCTCAGGTAAAAGGAAGAACCATTGTCTTCTTGTTCTTCAAATGATGCTTGAAGACCTTTGTCCTCCCTGCTCCTGTTCCAGCGCGGTTTTCAGCCTATCACAGAAGTAGATTGTCCCTTCAGAATTTCACCACCTCATTGAATTCTTCTAAATACAATACATGTGAAGAAAAAAAAATTTCCAAAGCAAGTCAGTCTCTCCCTTCCTGGAACTTTCCTTATGGTCCTTCTCTCCACTAGACTTCCATTGTCTGGATTTCAACTTGTTTGACAGCTTCTCCCTTTCCAGCTCATTCCATCAAGAAGAGCCAGCACAGAAGTCTGTCTCTCCTCCAGCATCTCTGACCCATGGACCCCATGGATGACAGGGCTACATTTCCTGTTTTTAAATGTTCTTCTATAGCCTCCATTTGTCCTTCCCCAGGGAGGCTTAAATTCCATTGGCCACCTTATTTCGTCATTCTCTTCCTTGTCCCTTTCTGCCTTTGCTTGTGGATTCTGCCCGTTCTGCTCTATCAAGGCATAGAATTTATCCTGCCACTCTTCATCTAAATCACCAATAGCAGAAGTTTATTTGATGATGGCAGTTTTTGTTTTTTTTTTAGATGGATTAAACATGGTTCATAGCTGGTACATTTCTGAAGCATTGTTTTGAAAGCTGAGGAGAGGAAAACAGGTGATTATAATAATATTATTATTAGGAAAATAATAATATATATTATATAATAATGATATTTATTATTATTTTCCTAATTGGTATTTGAATTTAGAACTTTGTGCTAGGCAGGCACTCTAACACTGAAATCATACCTTCAGCCCCTTTTAACTCAATGTTCAGAGTGTGTTTCTCACTTTTGCTTGATGCCAGTCTGAGACAGCTTGTCTCCTATCTATACCACCTTATAGCTGGGAATAGAGGCATTAGACTTCACACTCTGGCTACTTTGATGAGGTAGGATTTCACTAATGTTTGCTACCCACGCCGGCCTTAAACCCCCATCTTCCCGATTTCCACCTCTCAAATAGCAAGGATTATGGATGTGAGCCACCACACTGGACAATCTCTTTTTTTTATCCTATATATATATGTATGTATGTATGTATGTATATATATATATATATATATATATAGTAAAGATACTATACAGAGGGGTTATAGTTACATGAGTAAGATCATGTGTACATTTCCTATCGAGCATTGTTACCCCCTCCTTTGTTTTTCCCCTACCATCCTTTCCCTCCCCACCTCCCTATTTTCCCACCTCCCGAACTCCTCCCTCCCCTCCAAATTGTCAAGTTCATTTTCAACATAATGTCTTGTACATCTCATTGTTACAATGGTTCAACCTTATTTCAGCATTTTGTTATTTACCTTCCCCGCCCCAAATTAGAAAAATGTATATACAAGATGGAGGGCATTGGAATCAAATACAGTGACAACAGGGGTTATACCATGGGGGGGGGGGAGAACAAACAAAAGAAACAAAAATATCACATAGTACATTTTAAATATGTTAAAAACAATAGCAAGAAAGAAAAACCAGTTGTGTCCCTATCTTGGGGTTCATTTCACTTAACATCATCTTATCTGGTCATATGTACATAACTTTTGACCTTTTCTGCAAATAAGAGAAACCATGGGACCTATGTTTCTTTGGGCCTGGCTTACTTCACTTAGTATAATTTTTTCTAAGTCTTTGCATTTCCTAACAAATGGGGAAATTCCATTCTTTCTGATGAAGGCATAGAATTCCATTGTATAAATATACCACATTTTCTTGATCCATTCATCTACTGAGGGGCATCTGGGTTGCTTCCATATCTTACCTATGGTAAATAATGCAATAAACATAGTTGTGCTGGTAGCTTTAGTATGGCCTTGTTTGTGATCAGTTGGGTAAATGCCCAAAAGTGGGATTGATGGGTCATAGGGGAGCTTTATGTGGAGTCTTTTGACTCCATACTACTTTCCAAAGTGGTTGAACAAGTTTACACCCCTACCAACAATGCAGTTGGGTTCACTTTTGGCCTTTATAACTGGGGGGAGGTGGTATCTCAATATTGTTTTGATTTGCATTTCTTTTACAGCTAGAGAAGTTGAACATTTCTTCATGTGTCTATTGGCAATTCTTATTTCCTCTTCAGAGAAGTCTCTAAGTCTTTAGCCCACTTATTAATCAGGCTGTTGTTTCTTTGAGGATTTGTTGCTGGGGGATTAATTTTTTTGAGTTCTAAGTATGTTTTAGATGTGAGACTCTTGTCCGTTGTAAATGGCTAGTGAAGATCTTCTCCTAATCCAAGGGCTTTCTATTGATCTTGCTAGCTATGTCCTTTGCCATGCAGAAATTTGCAGCTTCATGCAATCCCATTTGTCCAACCTTTCTTCAATTTGTGGTGTTTCTGGATCTTTATTAAGAAAATTTAGGCCTGTGCCACGGAGACCCAAGGTTTCTCCTATTCCTTCCTGTAATGTTTTCAAGGTGTCTACTTTGACTTCAAGGTCTTTGATCCATTTGGTGTTGATATATAAGGTTCTAGCTTTAGCTTTCTACAGGTGTTTAACCAATTTTACCAGCATCATTTACTGAAGAGGCCATCTTTCTTCCATTCTATTTTTTTAAAGCTCCCTTATCAAAGATTAGGTGGTTATAGGTCTGTGGGTTCATTTCTGGGTTTTCAATTCTATTCCATTGGTCCTCAGGTCTGTTCTTGTGCCAGTACCAAGTTGTTTTGATTACTGTGGCTTAGCAGTAGAGTTTGAAGTTTGGTATTGATATTCCTCCAACATTGTTCTTTCTGCTAAGGATTGCTTTTGCAATTTGGGGTCTAAATCATATTAAGTGAAGTAAGCCAGACCCAAAGAAACACAGGTCCCATGGGTCCCCTCATTTGCAATAATTAGTAGATGTTTATGATAATTTTATCAGATGAGCAGAAAAGCTCAAAAGCTATGTACATATGATCATGTAAAATAATGCTAAGCGACATGAACCCCAAGATATGGACACAAGAGGTCTTTTTTGTTGTTGTTGTTGTTTTTAATGTACTGTGTGATTTTTTTGTTTCTTTCTATTTTTTTTTTTTTGGGTCTGGTTGTGGGGCTTGAACTCCGGGCCTGGGCACTGTCCCTCAGCTCTTCAGCTCAAGGCTAATGCTCTACCCCTTGAGCCACAGTGCTACTTCTGGCTTTTTTCTTTTTGCTTATGTGGTGCTGAGGAATCGAACCCAGGGCCTCATGCATGCAAGGCAAGCGCTCTACCACTGAGCCACCTTCCCAGCCCCTTTTTGTTTCTTTTGTATATTCTTTTTTGTATATTTTATATATTCTTCCCCCTATGATATTTCCCCTGCTGTCACTGTATTTGATTTTGGTATTTTGCATCTTGTATATACATTTGTCTAATTTGGGGAGGGGAAGGGGAATAACAAAATGCTGAAACAAGGACACAGGATGACCCATTGCAACAATGAGACCCACAAGACACTATATTGGAAATGAACTTACAGCTTGGTGGGGGGGAGGAGTGGAGGAGATAGGGGAGGGAAGGGAGAGTGGGAGACAAACAAGGGAGGGTAATAATGATTGACAAGTAATGTACTTAGTACCTAACCCATGTAACTGTAACCACTCTGTACAGCATCTTTACAAGAAAATAAAATAAATAAAAAATCATGGAATAAAATAAATAAATAAATAAAATAAATAAAAAAACCATGTTACACTTGTCCTCAACTTTGTCCCTCTAGCTTTATTTTTATTTCCTTTTTCCAAGTCTCTGGGGACTGGGATCCAGGGAAAGAGGCTTGTCTGGACAGGAGAGGAGGTGGGTGGAGGAAGGAACCGGAAATCCCATGGGCTAATTGACAGCAGAGATGAGAAGTGTTCAGCACAGTAGAGCTTCTGAAATGTAAATGACAGTGAGATAAATAAGTACAAATCTAAGGCTGGCAAGAGGCAGCCGCTGGAGCTAATGACAGCATAATGATCAAAGAAATCAGTGTGGTCTGCACATGCTAACAACCCTCATCTCTATAGCGACAGTCATTCCCAGCACTCGGCTCACCACTGTGAAGAAATGCAGGAATTAATTTAAAAAAAAAACACATTCTGGTAAAAGAAAAAATTTAGTTTGAAAATGCCTCTGCTTTTCTCTATTTCTTTATTCCAATTGCCAAGTTGAACAACAACAACAACAACAACAGCAAAAAATCTCACCTACAAACCTCTGATTCACAAAGACATTCATCAAGTAAGTAATTTTCTTCACTTCTGTGAGTTTCTTATTAGGGTTAGAAAGCCTGAAAAAAAAAGAAGCCAAAAGCCTAATTTGTGATTGAACTTCATTTCTAGCACAATGTCATGTTGTATGGCCCTCTATTTAGTACTATATACCTCTGATTAGCAACTGCCATCTGGCTGATTGATCATGATATTTAACAAATAGAGCCACAAATATGGCAGACTTCATTAGGCCCTGATGATTTTTAGAGTACTTACTTTTTGCACTACTCACTTGACAATCATGCACTGCCTCATGAGAACGCCAATCTTGCTGTATTGAGTAGCATTGTCTTTTCTTAAAAATTTTTTTATATGCTTGCACATTGCCTCTTGATATAGAAGCTTATCAAAATCACAGCTACTGTTGGGTAACTGTCAGTCTTATAAACCATCAATTAATCTAATTCATAGACTCCATACTTTACTTGGGAACGGTTAAATCACCAGCCAATTCTTAGTGCATCATTCACCAGGTGAAACATGCTAGTAGGCTACGGATCCTTGTGGGTCCTATGATGGTTTCTGGGCTTTGCAAACCTCATTCCTGACAAGCCTGTCTTTGGGGAAAGCCTTCCTGCCATTTAGCCCATTTAACCCCTTCTGCACACCCAGCAGACTGTCAGCCAACAACCCTGGTGATAGTCACTGTGTAATCTCTGAAACATATAGATCTGCCTATATATTCAATAAGTACTCTTCTTTCTGGCCCCATTTGGTGGAATTCTGCAATATGACTTTGAGTCAATTTCCTAGATTCCCTGTGAGGTTAATTAAACGCCAGATTTCCACAGTCACCATGATTCAGTGCTGATCAGCTTCCCATCATACATTTGGGTTGTATCCTTTCTCTTCTTCCTGTGTACCTAGAACTCCCTGACAATCACCAGACAGTTTGGTTTCATCTCAATACTCGCACCTAGGGAAGACTCAACAAAGCATTCATCACAGATACGCTCCTAGAAGCTGGTGTTGGGTTGAAATTCTGGCATTGGATCATTTGAGTCTCTGCTGTCATCTCAGTGGAAGGTAGGGCATGACTGTCTGAGAATGATGGAGCATAAACAGTCACCGAGACATTGTTAGTCATCTTAGGTACTGTAATGAAATACCACAGACTGAGTAGTATTAACACCTCTCTATTGCTCACATGTTGGGAAGCTAGGCTAAGGTCAAGGCATTAGCACTCCTCCTGGCCTCTAGGTGGCAGCCTTGCTATGTTGTCCTATGACTTTCCTTGTGCACCTATGGAAGTCCTTACCTCTTTGTCTTCTTACAAAACCTGTAACCATAATAGGTCTCTGATCTTGGGATTTCAGATAATCTCTCAAAGACCTCATCACCAAATACCACCACATTTAAGTGGTTGGAGGACAGTCTATCTCCTTCCATGATGCTTCTCCATCAGCACTCAACTGTGTTCCTGGGACCAGAAAATAGAGAGGAAAGGCTTTCACCTTTGTCATAGGTACACATATTCTATAGGTGAGGAACCTAGGACTGTGGTCCAGTTGCCTGACAGCCTCATTCAGAGATGCTTCCCAAAGGCAGCTAATGAGATGAACGTTTGGGAAAAGGGCAACTTCAAGCTGTCTGTCATCCACTTCTTCAGAGTGATAACGTGGTTGGAAGAAAGGCTGAGATACTCTGTGGAGGTGAATGGCACCCATGTTTGATGTTTGTTACAGTCCCAGAAGGAGCCAGACTGGAAGGACATCTATGGCGGGGAGAGAAGGCAGTCACATGATCGGAATGAAAGACGTACCACTAGCAACGGGGAGCCCTCGATTCTAATGAGACACCATGCCTCACATCAGTGTGCCCCAGAAAATGTCCATGGGAGTATAGAATGGTGTGCCCAATGGACGTTCACTGGGATGTGTCCTTGGGCACTTCAGCATGTGTGTAGTGCTGGAGGTTAGCGAGTGGCCGGTGTAGCCTGGGCACTCACAACAGATGGCTTCCATGCTATGGTCTTTCCATCATCCCCCCAATCAGCCACTGTGAGTGCAGGGAGGAGCGACCTCCCCTTACAGTTGGTGGTACCCCAGGATTCCCTTGCCAGCAAGGTTTCCTTTCCCCAGGACTGATGTCTACTCTGGGTATTGATTTGTACTTTCTGCTTCCCCTGATACTTCCCACGATATGGCCAACACCTTTATGAGCCCCCAGTTTATAGATTATCTGGCAGGATTGTAATTTGGCAACCCAGACGTTTGGATAAAGAAATGCGTTGTTTTTATTTTCTGTTGTTATGATAAACAAGGACTCCACACTTGTTGGTTTGGAGGGATACAGATTTATCTCCTGACTTAACTCTTTTGAAGACTGGCAGCCCAAAGTAGTTCTCAATGGGTGATAATGAAGGTGCTGTTGGGTCTTTGTTTGTTCCGGAAGTTCAAGAAGAGAGTCACTTTCCTCATCTGTTCCAGCTGTTTGAGGCTGACTATATTCTTTCACTAGTGGCTCCTTCTCCCATCTTCAGAGCCAGCCATAGCAGTCACATGGACCAACGGCAGCCTCGGTTCTCTCCTCTGTCTCCTCTTTCACTTATAAACACCTAGACTGTTGCACCAGTCTCCATACGGACAATCCAGAGGACTCCTGCTATTTGAACACCCATCCTTCACAACCAGTTTATCAACAACCGTGATCACCTTTTGCCTATGACATAAGATACTCAACTAATTTCTGTGGACATTTGTATCAAAGAAGAAGAGGAGATTCAAAGTGAGGATGAACGATCTCATGTACAGCTATGAATCTGCCTTCTATCCCCAGATCATGCTGTAAATGCTGTTATGAGAGGCAGACACATGAGAACGTGGTCTGTTCTGGACATTTGGAAACAGTGGCCAGAAAGATATTTATTTACAATCTCCATCTTAGACATGACGGCCTGAAGGATTTGGAGTGTTGTGTGTACATAGGAAATCATCCCCTTCATTCTAGAAAGCACCATTTGGGGTAAGAAGAGATTTGCTACAATTCATTAGGGATTTTTTTCGGGTCCGGTCATGGGGCCTGAACTCAGGGCCTGGGCGCTGTCCCTCAGCTCTTCAGCTCAAGGCTAGTGCTCTACCACTTGAGCCACAGTGCCACTTCCAGCTTTTTTCTTTTTGCTTATGTGGTG
>NW_012267225.1:4773623-4835614 GCF_000151885.1 Dipodomys ordii
TGAACTCTGGGCCTGGGCACTGTCCCTCAGCTCTTCAGCTCAAGGCTAGCGCTCTACCATTTGAGCCACAGTGCCACTTCCAGTCTTCTGGTAGTTTATTAGAGATAAGAGTTATGGACTTTCCTTCCAGGGCTGGCTTTGACACTCTATCCTCAGATCTCAGCCTCCTCAGTAGCTAGGATTATAGGCATAAGCCACTGGCGCTGGCTTGTATTTTTTTTTTACATAAGCAAAAGCTAAGCATGATATTAAATAGTTGGGAAAATGAATAAACTCAGAATAAACTGATAAAATGAGTGCACCCTAAATATTTAGACTGGGTAGTTATCAGCAAAATATTGTACCATTTGTAAAGAAATGGAAAGACCTGAAAAAAATTGTGTTCAATGAAATGTCAAGTTCAGAGAGACAAAGGATGCATGCTCCCCTGATACCTGGAAGCTAGATTTAGTTATAAATTTATTAGTGAATAAGTGTGTGGTATGCAAGTATATAAAAATATAGTAACTAAAATACAGTACAATTATTGGAGAACTCTAATAGTGTAAATTCTTAGAAAGTCACAGTCAAAATTCAGAAAAATAAAGCACCAGGAAGAGCTACTCAAAAGGAATGGGTAGAGTCAGGGAAAAAGGGGTAGAGGAATGAAGAGAAGAGCAGGAGAATACAGTCAAGAATCTGCTGAATATCCTACAGAATTAAGAAGAGTAAGGGGAAGGGTGAGTAGGGGAGGGATGGGTGAGAATATTGAATATTGACACTGATCAAAAGGCACTGTATTCCTAAACTGCTTTGTTAAATGGCAATACCTTTGTACAACTACTTGAAGATAATAAATTAAAAACAACAAATGACATATATTGAAGACAGGTTTAAACTTTAGCAGAATTCGGAAACAATCAATGTCTTATTAAGAACTAACTGATTGCAAAGGACATTAAAACATAACCAAAACTTAGAAAGATTTAACCCAGTGAGCTAGTATTGGTTTCTAATTCATGCTGCAAACATACCTTGCCTCAGTTTTTGTCAACAATCTGGAAAGCAAATTTGCAGCCATCTTGAGTTGAGCTGAAATGCACACGGTTCCCAATGTATTAGCTCAGTGTATTGACCTCTTCACTGTGCTCACTGTTCTATGTTCAGTAGTGTTTCTGTGATGATATCTTTGTTTTCTTATTAGATTTGAAGTCTCGTGAAGCCAAGATTCTGGCTTTTCTGGTACAGTGATTTGTAAGTGGTAAGCGGTCAGTAGAGATTCATCAAGACAGGTAGATGACCAGATTTTTACCTAGACAAGCTTCATAAGTTAGCAGGGACTTATTAAGAGGAGAGATGCTGTCACAAAGAATCAAGGGCTCTCTACAGCTCTGGGAATGGTTCAGAGAAGTATACAGTCATGGGACTATGCTTTGACAGTGATGTGTGAAAACTGCCCTATCAAAGACAGTTTAGGATAATATTTAAAGTGATTTGAATGGGTAAATATAAAGGAATCTGATGGGAGAGAAGTGGAAACAGCATGAAAGACAAATGGAAACTTAGATGTTCAGGAAAGTATCGACAGATACAGTAGAGAGTGGTGGTTTAAGAAAAGAAATAAGAAAAGATGATTTTCCCCTCCCCCATCCCAGGTCTTATAGAAGAAGGAAACAATAAACTATGAGAATCTATGAGAAGAAAAATATACAAAAAGTCAAGGAGAATAGAGATGAATAAAAAATGTTCTAAAGATGCTATGTTAAATATTTATTATGATTTTTCTAGCTAGGAGGTAGAAAACTCATTCCAGCTAAATTAATCTATCATTCTATTGGATCATGGCAGCAGCAGCCAAAAGAGATTTTTAACAAAAGGGATATAGTTATGTACAAAGACAATCCTAGTTCCTTTTTCATTAATTTTAACAAGCTGTGTTTTTGTATCACAGAGTGTACTTTTTTTCAAGTGCATCTAATTCTCATGGTAATCCTGTGAGAAGGTTATTATCACTATTTCATAAATGAGAAAATGCAGGCTCAGGTTAGGGAACATATGCTTTATATCCCAATTTTCATACATCTCAATGGCAGAATGAAGTTCAAACCCAGGTGCTGTGATTGTAAGCTTACTATTTATTTAACTATCCTAATGTTTGGCTGTGATAAGTGTCTATTGATTGGTAAGAGCTAGTTATAAAAAATAATTAGTGTTTTGTTGATTTTTTTCCTAGTAGAGATCTAGTTCACAAAGTTCCTTTTTCTTCTACCTGACTGGCAAAGAAGTATATCTTTTTTTTTTCCTGGAAGAAATCAAATAAAAAAATCCAGAAATCTCTTGGAGAAATTCATAAAGGAGTGAGATACATAGGGAAACAGTATGGATAATGGTAAAAAAAATATGGGATTTAACAGACCAAACTTGCTTTGTGTCCTGAATTTGCTGCAAAGTTTTTCTAAATTTCAAGTCATTGGCCATGTCTAATGCTTCCACAGCTTCCTAATGGTTCACTCCCTGGTAGTGGAGAGCATATGTGATAAGTCTGGCAGAGTTTTTAACACAATACTCCGGAAATATAGGACCTCATTAATATATTAGTCTTTCCTAAGCGTGGTGAGAGATTATTATAATAAGCCCAATTGAGGAGTCCTGTGCTCTGATGGGTCATCCTACCCTCTTGATATGTATGGTAGACTGGACCACGTGACTTGCTTTGGTCAATGGAAGATGACAACGTTGAAGCCATCACATTCCTGACAATATGTGTGTATCAATGGTTATCATGTAGTGGGGATAGTTTTTGCCTTCCTATGTGAAAAGCCAGGACTTACCTGCGAGAGAGCAAAACAGCTGCTGGGTAAATGGTAAAGGAGATCTCCAACCAGCAAGGTACAGCTGAGCCACCACGATGTGACCGTATTCTATTAGCCTGTGGAGATGAGGACGGATGCAGTGTTCAGCAAAGCCTAGCTAGGCCATGTCTTCAATTTGCAGAACTAGTTGCTGATAAAAGTTTGTATGAAGATATTATGTTTTAGGCAGGTTTGTTACTTAGAAATAAGCAACTAGAAAGCACCTGATACTTGAAACAGAATAGTTTTTGGGAAAAGAACACAAGAACGGATTTCATGGCTCTGAAATTGCACAATAGGGTAAAACGTAGAAAAGAAATGAGAACATTTGAGTAGAAAGCTGGGGAGTAAAGTTCATGCAGCATGTAGCTGTGTGAGACCTGGGCAAACATTGTCTGCCCTGTCTTGGGAATAATGCTTTGAATGAATTAATTGAGGCTAAGAAAATTGCCTAAGAACAACATACTGTTTCAATTGCTTGTTTCTCAATGTGGGACAAAATGCTACAGGAGAAAAATGAGCTAACAAGGAACTAGTTTGTAATTAGAATTACCTAAAGGAAATATAAACACTTCAGTATTTGCTGGTTGGGAAAATGAGAGATTCCCCAAAGAACCAATGACTTCAAGTCCTGATCAAATCATGGACAGAAGGTCATTAGTGAAATCTTCCAAAAAATTTGGTATGTAGCCAGATAATCTTCCAAAAATTTATTTGAGAGATCAAAATGAGGTTTTTTCCCCACTGGGACATTCTCTTCCAGGAGACTGAAGACTGAATAAAACTCCATCTAATATACAAAGCACATGCCTCTTTTTTTCCCCCCTCAGAGCTGAGGACCGAACTTAGGGCCTTACACTTCCCAGGCAAGTGCTCATCCACTGAGCTAAAGCCCCAGCCCACCAAACACCTTTTCTATAATTCACTTATCCAATGATGGGAAGCTAGCCTGGTTCTGTAAGTTGGCTGTGATAAATGATACTGCAGTTAACACTGGCATACAGACATTTCTGTTGTGTGCTGACTTACATTCCTTTGCATATATGCTTTGGAGTGGTAAAACAGGAAGGTATGTAGGATAACTATGATTTTTAATATTGATGAACCTCCAAGAAGTTCTCTCTAATTTTCAAAAGCAGGAACACGGCAATGCAAAGCTACCCTTTCAAAAATAAAGTTCTCTGATCAGTGACATTGCTGAGAAATGTGATCCTTTGTTCTTCCAATGCATACTGGTGAAAGTCAAGAGCATCTTGGGAATATCTTTGAGAGAGTCTTTCCCACCCATATGGGTGTGGTGTGTACACAAACCTCCAGGAGGATGGCATGTGCAGAAGGATATGCATTTCCCTCTTCGCCTCGTCTCTCTCCCTGTCCACAGCATGGCGTCTGTGCCTGGATGTAGTAGGCACAGAGCTCTGCTCTTGCTTCTGCTTTGCAATGGGGAACTAAAATGACTTCATTGAGATTTTTAGGAGGGACCACACATACATCTCAGCATAGACGTGGCTTTCTTTAAGGCTCATTGGTCTGTCAGAAGGTACATTCTTCCCTGTTTTGAGTTTGTCTTGGAGAGGTCCATCTGGGATGCAAAGTTCTCCATTTTTGACAAGAGGGATCTAGGATAAGAGATCTCTGTGTGATCTAGGTAGCCCTCTTTCTCCCTGGAGTAGGTAGAGATAGTAGGAAGCTAATTCTAGAGCCATTTTCAGTAGTGAGCAAGCAAGTACTTTCTTTTCTGTGGTTTTCTCAGAATTTTCTGAATCTAGAATGGACGGAATATGATGACATACCTTAGAGAAATCTCAGTGGAAGGGAACACGTGAGAAATAATGTATCCTTAAACTAGACATTAATGTAATCATAAGGCAAATTGAAGAGCAGTGTATAGAATTTTTTCTTTATCAGTTACTAACAACTGTTAAGTATTGACTAATTGTCAAGTATTGACTAACAATTATTTATTAAAATCTTACATATGATAGTTTATTAAAATCTTAGGCTTATATGATAGTTTCCCTTTTATGCTTTTGAAGAAACTATACTCTTCAATTTGGCAGTACTAATTTACATTCCAACCAACAGTGGATAATAGTTCCTTTTCCCAAATCCTAACCAGTATTTCTTTTTGTTAGATTATTTTGACTTTGCTAGAAAACCACGTAGTCACCCAGGTACAGAGAACAAAGAAAATTTTATTGCCAGGAAAGGGAGCAAGACCCCTTCTCACAAGAAGTGAGAAGAAAAACCGGCTATCGTCTGGGGTGACCTATATAATCTAGGAGGTTTAGGAGGGGCTAGGAGGCTGAGACCCTTGTGTGGACATGTGGGCCAGGGGCTTCATCATGGTGGACTAGGATTTTTTGGCTGCCATCCAAGTAGTAGATAAGGGGTCCTGCAGCTGCCCAGACCTGAAGGTCACTCTAAGGGGCTCTTGCTGCCTTATATAGTGGTAGCTGCCCCAGAGAAGTGCCATCCCAATGTAAAGAGGGTTGAAAGTTGATTATTTACTGCCTTTACTACATGGGCCTATTGTTGTATAGGAAGGGAGCATGCTATGCTCTGGAAAGGGGAAGGAGCATACTAAGCTATGGGAAGAGAGCTCATTTCACTACCACTTTCAATATTTTTGGATTATAGTCTTTGTAATTGGGGTGATTGTATTGCAACATTTTCATTTACATTTCCCTGACAGCTAATGATATTGAACATTTTTTTCTTATTGGCCATTTGTATGTCTTCTTTTGGTTAGTGTATATACACAATGGAATATTATTCAGGCATAAAGAAGAATGAGATTTTGTCATTTGCAACAAAACAGATAGAACTGGGGGACATTGTGTTGAGTGAAATAAATAGATAAATACTGATGTTCTCTCTCCTAAGTGGAAACTGAAATACTCAATTACCAAGAAGCAGGAAAGAGATCACTAGAATTGGGGATGGATGGAGGGATAGGGGAAAATGGATATTTTATGCACATATGGAAATATCACACCATGCCCCATTAATTTGTATAATAAGTATATCAATCACAAAACTAAAAACAAGCCCCAGGTTCATTAATCTTCCCCAAATCTGAAAAATAAGACTGACTACTCTTCTTATTTTCCAGATGAGGAAATCTCTCAGACTTTAAATTCTCTAGATGCTAGACAATTGTATATAAAACATTTATTCCTTGATAAGCTTGACTTTTAGCTTCAACAGTGTTCTACTATCAAGTCATCTTATCTCTCTAGCTCAGGCCCTCTCTGTCTTCATTTGCCCTCCCTTACCCTCCTCAACTGTCCCCTCCCTCTCTTCTCCCCTTTCCTTCTTTCCACTCTCCTCCTTCTCCCTCCCCTCCTCTTTGCCTCCTCTTTCATGAACTCTCAAAAGCAAAATGTTAAACATTGCTCATCCCATCCATATGAGAGCTATGTTTCTCTTCTCCATAGTAGTAAACACAATGATCAACATAAAATTATTCATCTTTGTCTGCACTGTCCTGATTAAAAATCCATATAGCCATATGAACACTGAAACAGCACTTCTGTGATTAGGTTGATTGGTATTTACGATCCTTAATGAGACATAACACAGTCATTTGTGCAAACCACAGGCATATCTTCAACCCAAGTTGTCATGGAGCCAAGTGCAAATTATGTGGGGTGGGACAGCATCATGAAACATGGCTTCCTACATCATCAGCGGGATTTCAAGAGCTGCCAGGAATTTAATGTGTTCATGCCCAACTGCCATTTGCTTCTATTTGACATCTTAGAATCTATCTGAAACATGTTTGTGTTACTCTGTGTTTTGAAATGATCATAGATTCCCACGTATGTGGGAAGAACAGCACTGAGATCCCATGAACCCTAACCCCAGATCCCCCCAGTGTATTGGAATATGAGAGCCATAGACATCAACATCAGTGCCACTTGATGACTTGTTCAGGTATCCCCAGTTTTGTTTGTAGGTGTGTGTGTGTGTGTGTGTGTGTGTGTGTGTGTGCGTGCGCATATGTGTGTGTGTTCAGTTATAGATTTTTTTCACCCACCAGGTGTACACTGTATCCTTAACTTCTCCTACCCTCTCCTGACTCTTCTTCCTGTCTTAAGTCTTGGAAACTACTAACATGTTTTCATTCGTGTATTTGTTTCCATTCAAGAACATTGTATAAAAGAAATGAGTACCTTACATGTTGGACATGGGTAATTTTCATGAAATACAATGGTTTGGAGATTTCTCTGAGTTGTTGCAGACATTAAGAATTATTTCCTTTTATGTGGTTGAAAGTTCTTTTATGATATGGATGGAATATGACTTTGTTTAACCATTTACTTGCTGGAAGACATTTGTTTCTAGATTTTTCTGTCATGAATAAAAATGGCAAATACCTTGTACATGGGATTTTTTTAAAACAGTATGTGTTTAATTTTCTGAAGTGGAGAGAGAGCGAGTGAGCAATTATTGTACCTGTAACAAATACATGCTTAGTTTTGTAAGAAATCAGTACATTCTTTTCTGGGGTGTCCATGCTGTTTTACATTTTTCCCATGAGGCCTAGGTAATCCATTTTCCCTCACTGTTGCAGGTATTTGGTATTGCCACTATGACTGAGAAACCCTTCATTTTGATTTTACCAGACATTTTTCTAATGGAGGGTGAAGATGAGCATCTTTTTCTGTGAGCACGCACCACCCGTTTATCTTCTTCAGTGAAATATTGGCTGATAGCTTCTGCTTCTTTTTCTAATTTCTTACTTTAATGGTTTGAGAGTTCTTAATATTTATCATTATCCTTTATCACATGATTTGAAAATATTTTTTTTTACCAGTCTTTAGTTAGTCTTTCATAAATAGGGCAATACGGAGACATGAAATCCACTGTTAAGACTCCCCTTAGCTTGAATTGAGTTGGGTGGTGTCAACAGGGAAGGAGTAGACAGATGAATGAATGAAGAAGAGAAGAGGGAGAGAATGCAGTCAAGATTTCCATGTATATCCTGTAAAATTAACAAGGGTGAGGGAAGGAGTAGGGAAGGGGAGAGAGGGGCGAGAATTCATAAACTGCTCTGTTAAATGGCAACTCCTTTGTACAAGTACAAGTACAAGAAGGAGGAGAGGAAGGAGGAGGAGGAAGAGGAGGAGGAATATGAGGAGGAGGATGAAGATGAAGAGGGGGAGGAGGAGGAAGATGAGGAGGAGGAGGATGAAGATGAAGAGGGGGAGGAGTAGGAAGATGAGGAGGAGGATGAAGATGAAGAGGAGGAGGAGGAAGAAGAGGAGGAGGAGGAGGAGGAGAAGAAGATAAAAGAATCCCCTTCTATGAGTTTTCCAATAATCCTTTCAAATCCTGAAGAGATAGCCTGTTAGGACTCTAATGTAAATGAGAACAAAAACTAAGTTTTAGATTGGTCTAAAATGTTTAGAGAAAACAGTACTTCTCAGTGTGAACAGAGAAATGATTCACACTGTGTACTTTCATTCCTTTTTATTGTTTACATTTCCTAGCATAAATCTTCAGCCAGTTTATTTTGATTACCTGTGAGTATTAATTTCAAGCCATGGCAAGCTATTAGAATATCTAATAATTCTGTAGGCAGGTGTAAATCTTTACTGAAGTATCTAATCAAGATTTCCCATGGTATTAATTTTACCTCTTAAGTAGTTTTTTTTTTACTGTGCCAATAGAGTCTAGAAAAGGAACATAAATTCAACAATCATATACATCTTTGAAATTTATGTGTTTATTTCTTAGATTTAAAGACAAAGAGGAAATAATGGTGTGCTAGAACAAAATAGCACATGTTATCTTGGGATATTTTTTGGAGGAAATGCTAAGAAATAAGTTACCTCCTTATATATTGATTTGCATGAAATTATAAAAAAAAGCTAACACACTACATCTCATCACTAGTCCACTAACCTCAAGATTATAATTTTTGAAATGTTATTGGTAAAGATCTTGTCTGTTTTATTAAATGTGGTAACTGTTCAGGGGATTGTTAATTGGACACGGCTTGCTTCTCATTGTCCCACAATGGAGCTATCATTGGAGAATAATTTAAAAATTCTCTGGAACCTCTGTAAATTCTCACTCTAAAGTACTTCTGCTTTCATAATAGGTTCCTTACATGGCAACTCAAAGTTACATCAAGTTAAGAAAATACTTTGTTCTCTGGGTGCTGGTGGCTCATGTCTGTAATCCTAGCTACTCAGGAGGCTGAGATCCAAAAATCACGGTTTGAAGCCAGCCCAGGCAGAAAAGTCCCTGTGAGATGCTTATCTCCAACAAACCATTCAAAAACTGGAAATGAAGCTGTGGCTCTGAGTGGTAGAGTACTAGCCTTGAGGAAAAGAGCTCATGGATAATGCCCAGGCCCTGAGTTCAAGCCCCACAGCTGACAAAAAAAGGAAGAAAATATTACATTCTTTGTTCCTCAATTTTCATTGAACTCTCTTATTGTATAGTTTGAGTCTTTCGTGAAGTGATAGTCTCTCTCCTTCCCTCTCCTCCTTCCTTCTTTCCCTCCCTCCTTCCTTCTCCCTTTCCCTCTTCCTTTTCTACTCTATCCTCTTTTTCTCTCTTTTCTGGTTCTCCTCTCTCTTCCTCCATCCCCTCTATCTGTTTGCTTGTATCTATCTGTTTCTCTTCCTACTAGAATTATGGGAATGGAGTTGAGAACAGACTTTGTTTTCATGAAATAATCTCTTAGTGGACTTTTACTCAGTGTAACCCGTTTATGATTGAATAGGAGCTTCAGCATGTTGAACACAGTGAGATTGCTCAATGGACTGTAGTGCTGACCTGTGAACTTGCTGGTGTTCTTGCTCTCTGGGAAAACTGGGTTCTGATAGGAAGGCTCCAATGGGGAACAGCATACTGAGAACAGAACTGATTATAAGTCCTCAGGTTGTTAATTTCTATGTCTATTTTTCCAATGCATATAACATTTAGTCTGTGCCAGGTGAAGTTCAAGCTATTTAAAACATTAACACATCTGTTCTCCATAACGACGCTATCATGTAAGTGCCCTGATTATCACTATGTATGTAGTCTCAGACAAACCAGAGCACAGAATGTTTAATCCTAGATCACACAGCTATTACGTCTTGGCAGAAAAATAGAATAAACCTGAATGTGTGGCTTCTGAGTCTGAGAATTTAAACATTGACCTACCTTTTCTAACAAGGAGAATCATCATCTTAACTGATCATAAGAGATAGATCTTCCTCCTTGCCTCCTAGCAAAATTATCTAACTGAATAAATTAATGAATAAAAACCTGAGAGTTAAATGGAAAAAAATATTGTTGTGCGGTTGATGGAATATGTTTACAAGGCTGGGGAAGAGGTATGGTAAATGGAAACCCTTTCATTTTCTGATATGTTTTTTTTTTCTCTCTCACTGGAAAAGGCTTTCATTCTTTCAAGCGTGCTTTCAATGCTTTTCAGCAGGAACTGAGAGTGTGGGGAAATAAGTTGATTTTATTAATGGCATTGCCAAGAATAGAGAAAACCCAAACTAGCTCGACTGGGAAAAGTGGGGATTGTGTGGGAAACCCACGACTCATCATTTGACTCACTGTACCTCCTATGCGATGTGTTCTCTTTCTTTAAGAAATGCTGTTCATGTATTTATCTTCAGGAGGGTGGGTGGGGGAGAGGGCACAAAACTCAAGGGAAAAAGGGTGAAAGAGTGCAACAGTAGAGCTCACTGGACAAGGATGAGAGTGAACGCTACAACTTATGGGTGGAGATGGGAGGAGGGACTGGGAGAGAGTAAGGGAACAGAAGACACTGTATGAAAGGAAATGGACTCATTACCTGACTCAGTTAACTGTAATCCCTCTGTACATCACCCTGATAATAACAATAATGTAAAAACAAGAAAGGAATCACTACAGAAAAAAAGAAAAAAATGCTATCTTTTTCACAGTGGTCAATGCTGAAGTGCATCTCATAATGGAGCATTGCATACCACCCTTATGCTTCACATTGGAGCCCAAACCACCATCATTAAGGAGCTGGAACTATTGAAGTGCTCTCCAGGCTTGTCAGCCTGTGTAGGAACCTACAGACCTGAGTGCTTAACCAAGGAGAGACGTGTCCAAGTCTACTGCTGGAAATGGAGGACGCTGGAAAAGCATGTATTGGAATACAAGGTCTGAGTCTTGAAAAATATGAATAGGATAGGGGGTGGAGGGTGCAGCTGAGTAGGTGGGAGGGAAGAGATGGTAGGGGAAAAACAAAGGAGGAGACAGCAATGCTGGATGAGAAATGTATTCATTACTTTGCTCATGTAACTGTAACCCCTCTGTACAGTATTTTCACAATAAAAAACTTAATTAAAAAAAAAGAAGAGTAACCTCAGAGCAAGCACAGACAGTACCTGGAGCAAAGTTCTCTTTTTCAGTACATATGGTGAGCAAAGCAAAGCATCTTAGAGAATATGTACATGTAAATGTATAATTTTATATATAATTATATATATTACCCCTGCACCTATGCAGATACATAACCAAAAAAACTGGCTACAGAAACATCCAGAAAAAAACAATACCTTTGGAGAAGAAACATACATAATATGTCTAATTTTTGTTCAGTTTCTTCTTGGTACTTTTTAATATTATTTGTATTTTACAAAATAAGCAAGTCACGTTTGTATGTGTCTGTGTGCTGGTACTGGGGATTGAACTCAAGGCCTCATCATTTCATCTTATTTGTGGATGGATGGTGTTCTACCACTTGAGCCACACTTCCAACCCTGCATTTTGCTGATTATTTTGGAGATAGGCTTTCTGCCTGTGCTGGCTTTGAACTTTGATCCTCTAATTTCAGATTCCTAGATAGCTATGGTGACAAGTGTGATTCACCATTGCACAGCTTCTGTGATTTTTTTTCTTTTCTTTCTTTTTTTTTTTGTGATGGTACTGAGTTTTGAACTCTGGGCTCCCGACTTACTCAGCTGATTTCTGTCATTTCAGCCTTGCTTCTCATCTTACATAGAACTATTAGTGTTCTAAAAAATGGACATACTATAAACACTACATTATTTGCTCTTACATATTTTATTTAGGTCCTTTCTGATAATTGAGTTGGTAAAATAATCCTTGGGCTGTTAAGAATTTCCATAGTTTGAAATACTGAATCTATATAGTTTGGGAATATGATAAGTTTTGCCTGTATGTTTCTCATCACAAGGAGAGGTGTATGAATCTAATTAAAGCCAAAGTAATATCACATTAGAATAGTAAGTCAGGATTCATTAATGATCATGACTCAATTCAAAACCCATCTCATTGACCTTAAATATCTAGATGACTGGAAATAAATCCAATTCATTTGCCCAATCAAGAGATTGAGTGCCTCACAGCAATATTGAGGCTGTGTACTCTAAACCTAGCTTTTATAATTTATTAAAAAATATCAGCACATGAACGTCATGTCCAGGGTTTTTGTCAATAGCCCACTCATCGTGATAGATTTTTTTTGCTTGTGTCAGGAACATGGGTGCACTCTAAATTTAGAAGATGAGTTTGAAAAATTCTAATAATGAGGAATAACAGACTTTCATGAATGCAGCCCATCCTCCCACCTGCTGCACCACAATTACTGGCAAAACTGCAATGTGTGAGTTACACCACCTTCTGTTTTGTGTGTTTTTGCTTGCCTGCATCTTGTAAGAAAACAGTTGCTTTTTCTGAGAGGCAGGTGTGGCTTTCCCTCAACTACAAAACTACCATTTCCAAAACCATAGGCATCTCGTTTCATTTTGCAGATCCTCTTCATCTCATGCTGATAATGATGCCAGTTTAAGATGGGTCATAATGAATCTATTTTGTCTATATTAGTGTATGTAATCAATAGGTAGAAGCTATTATTCTTATAAAAAAGTATCTAAGCAGTAATGGGATATTGGATTAAAATCAAAGAATAAGAATTGAGTAAATGGCTCATTTTTAAACAATGAGAAAATGTCATTTAGGGCACAAACACTCATCTTCTTTGAAACAGGAGATGAGTGCATCACTAACCTTTGAAACAGAAGAAGGGCCCGAGGGGAAAATAAGATGGGGAGAGCGGCTGTACAATGTCGCAGCGGAGCAAAACCATCTCTCCTGGGTTGCCAATCATTGCACATTGCTGCTTAAAAATGTCTTTATTGATGAGACTTGAAGGGTTTACATTATCTCACAACAAACAAAGCAGTGATTTATAATCTCACAGTTAAGGTAGTTGATTTTTGTGTCTGACTATGTTTTGGACAGCTGTGCCATTGATTTCCCCTTTGGAAATAGAGTCTACCATACAGAGCATGACAAACAGTGAGTGGGCTAGAGTACTCCTGGGCTAGGTGTTTCCTGTGGGACTCAGCTGGTGCACTCCAGTGTCTTCAAAGGGTCTCTGCCTTTCCAACCTATTTTTGACCCTGGCCCTTATTTTCCCTCAACTTACACAGCACAGTACCACTCAGCATTCAACAAGGTTCATCAGGGAGTTTTTCTCTTCCTCCTCCTCCTCTTCCTCCTCTTCCTCTTCTTCCTCATCTTCTTCTTCCTTCTCCTCCTCTTCCTGCTTCTCCCTCTCCCTCTTCTTCTCCTTCTCCTTCTCGTTCTCCTTCTCTCTCTCCCTCTCCTTCTCTTTTTCCCTCTCCCCTCCCTCTCCTCCTCCTCCTCCTCCTTCTATCTTTTCCTCTTCCTCTTCTTTTCCTTCTCTTCCTTCTCCTTTGAAATATTTTTATTTTCTTTAAGAGGTTGTACAAAGGAGTTGCCTTTGTACAATAGGGTAGTTGATGAACAGTGCACCTTGATCAATGTCACCCCTTTCCATATTCTCACCCACCCCTCCAACCCAACCCTTCCCTCACCTTTCTTAATTTTTTGAAATTTATTTTTATTTTAATTTTTTTTGGGTCCGGTTGTGGGGCCTGAACTCTGGGCCTGGGTACTATCCCTCAGCTCTTCAGCTCAAGGCTAGCGCTCTACCACTTGAGCCACAGTGCCACTTATGGCTTTTTTTTCTGCTTATGTGGTACTGTGGAATCGAACCCAGGGCCTCATGCATGCAAGGCAAGCACTCTACCACTGAGCCATCTTCCCAGCCCTACTTGTCTTAATTTTTAGGTTATGTATTGAATTTTTTGAAATTTAACAAAATACTTTATGTATACAATGTGCCTTGATCTGTGTCACCCTTCAACACCTTCACCTCCTTTCCACCCATCTCTTTTTAAAAATGTTCCCCAATTCTGTGGTATATACAATGCATTCTTGTCTCCATTCTAGTCTCTTCCTCCATTCCTTCTTCTATTCTTTCCCTCTTGTCTCTCCTTCTTCCCTCCCCTGCAAGTACCTATTTCCTGGCACTTATTTTGTTGAGATTTGACTTAGTCTCCCTAAAGAATTATACTATTTGTGTTCTCCACAGAGTCTATTATACTTTAGTCAATTCATGTACAACAGCTTATATACCATCCACTGTGTTTACCTGTAGATTTATTGGTATATTCTAGCTCCTACAAATAAGGGAAACCATTCAACCTGCATTTCTCTGAGTCTGGCTTATTTCACTTAATATAATTTTTTTCAAGTCTTTCCTTATAAATAGCACAATAGCATTCTTTATGGTGGATGAATAGAATTCTTTTTTTACATTTTTATTGTTTATTGTAAAGATACTATACAGAGGGTTACAGTTACGTGAGCAAGGTAATGAGTACACTTCCTATTGAGCATTGTTAACCCCTCCATTGTTTTTCCCCTACCATCCCTTCCCTCCCCACCTTCCCCGAGGTTCTTTTTTTTATTGTGATTAAGTGATTACATAATTTCCCAAATTTCACAGTATTGTGGAATAATGATGCTCATTTAAAGTCACAAGTTCATTCTAACTTTCCTGGAGCAAATTGACTATCACAGTCTATAACATATAACAGTGTACACATATACACCATACATGTGATCAGCAGCATGGGGATATTTAGTAGTGGTTCGACCAGATGAGTGAGAGTTCTTTGTTTCTTGAGTCCTGTTAGTTTTGTCGTATCATCTAACATTTTGGATTTAGCATCCACTTATCAGGGAGACCATGTACCATTTGTGTCTTTGCTCTTGGCTTACCTCGCTCAACATGATTCCTTCTAGCTCCATCCATTTCCCTGCAAATGCCATTATTTTGTCATTTCTAATGGCTGCATAATATTCCATTGTGTATAGATACCACAATTTTTGGATCCATTCATCTGTGGTGGGGCATCTGGGTTGTTTCCATATCCTAGCTATTGTGAACAGTGCTGCAATAAACATGGAGGTGCACGTGTCTTTGTATATTGGTTCCTGTTGTTCAGAGTAGATGCCTAGAAATGGTATGACTGGGTCATAAGGGAGGTCAATCTTTAGCTTTCTAAGGACCCTCGAGACTGCTTTCCAAAGTGGTTGTATAAGTGTACATTCCCACCAGCAGTGTAATAGGGTTCCTCTTTCTCCACATCCCCTCCAGCATTTGTCGTTGGCTGATTTGTGGATGTGGGACATTCTGACTGGGGTAAGGTGGTATCTCAGGGTTGTCTTTATTTGTATCCACCAGGGATGATGAACATTTCCTCATGTGTTTCTTTGCCAGTTTTATTTCTTCATTTGAGAAGTCCCTCTTTAGTTCCCTTGCCCATTTAGTAATTTGTTTGTTAGGTTTGGGAGGGATTAGTTTCTTGAGTTCCCTGTATATACAGGATGTTAACCCCTTGTCTGATATATTGCTGGTAAATATTTTTTCCCAATTAGTTGGTTGTCTTTCTAGCTTGGTTGCGATAGATTTAGCTGTGCAGAAGCTTTTTATTTTAAGGTAGTCCCATTTGTCGAATCTCTCTCCAATTTGTTGTGACCCTGGGACTCTGTTCAGGAAGTTCCTTCCTTTTTTTACATTTTTAATTGTAAAAATGCTGTATAGAGGAGTTACAGAGGAGTTATATGAGCAAGGTAAGAATTATGTTGTGCACATATACCACATATTCTTGATCCATTTGTCCATTGATGAGCATCTGGGCTGATTCCCTATCTTGGGTAAGGTAAATAATTCTGCAATAAACATGGTTGTGCTGGTGGCTTTTTTGTATCCTTGTTTGTGCTCTATTGGATAAATGCCCAGGAGTGGGATAAAGTTTCTGCATGGTAAAGGACATAACCAACAAGCTAAATAGAAAGATCATATTCTGTGATTTCTACCAGCTATAGCAGACAAAGGACTAATATCTAAAATACAGAGCTCAGAAAATTAAACCCTCAAAATATAGATCTTCAAAGAAACAACAACCCAATTAATAGGGTTAGGGACTAAAAAAGAGATTTCTCAGAAGTAAGCATGGCCAATAGACACAGGGAATGTCCAACGTTTCTGGCCACAAAGGAATTGCAAACCAAAACATCACTGACATTCCACCTCATCCCAGTCAGAATGACCATTATCAAGAAAACTAACAATAATAATGAATGCTGGCAGGGATGTGGCTGAAAGGGAACAGTATTATATACTATTGTTGGGAATATAAGCTTGTTTAACTACTCTAGGTTCCTCAAAATATCTGTTGCTTCTTCTATCAAGCCGTGGTAGGAACCTGGACAGTTATTAAAGTCATATTAAAAACTAAAGATGTTGAGAGGTGCCAGCCACATCACAGTGTGAATGAATGATGGTCCTTCATTTTCATCACTCAGTATATCATGGCTTCCATCCTTCCTTTCCCTTGTCATCCTTACTTCATTCTGTATTTGCATTTCCCTCCTCTGTTTTCCCATATTACTCCATGCCCCATTCTATTGTATTTATTATGACAGTAATGCTGTGATCTACTGTTTACAATGCCACTGGATCATGAGTTCCTTCAGAGTAAAGAAAACTCATGTCATTTCCAGTGGTAATTAAAATAATGCAATATACCCACCCTCCAGAGACTCAGTGAACACGCTTCATTCATCCCAGGCATATATCACAAAATTATCCTCCTGTGGTTCAGAGAACTTTGTCAGATATTGGCCAACAATTAGTGAAAAATGACAGCTGGCTTCTGCACTAGCAGATGAACATGCAATTTACTGTCAACTCAGAAATGACTTTAAAACTGAGACCATCAACCTGGGCAATTCCATCCAGGATCATTCTAGGTCAACTAAGATGTGTAGCCAATTCATTGTAATTTTCCAGGTCAAAGCAAAAATTTCTAATAAGGAAGGGGGTGGAGAAAAGGGGAGTGAATTCAGCGACGGTTCTTTGGTTGAGTCTACAAGAGCTAACTCGGGATAACTCAGGTCAAAGGGGATCGAGGGAAGAAACAATTAGGAGGTCAATAGTACAGATTGTGGAAGGATTCTCAGATGTAAGCAAGGGGAGAAATCCTAAGGATAATGCAGTAACTGAGATCCTTGTCCTAGTGTGGCTTTCCAGAGGAATCAATGCTCTTTGAAGGAGAAGGTACCAATCAGCCTTACTTGGCTTCATGGGTCAGGTTTTCCCTTCCATGGAGGAGAAAGCAGCTGATAGGACAAGCCCCTCAGTAGACTTCACATAAGAGAAAACAGTAAACTGGCATGCTGAAGTCAGCTTGTTGGCCATTCTCTTATCTTCCCCTTCCCTTTGTGTTCCTTCTTTATCTAGAAACAATTGGAATCGTACCACTCTAATTGTGGGCAACAGCAACCTTGCTTGTCTCCATTTGCCTTATTTGCTGCTTCCTAATCTCTCGACCTCACAAACTTCCCGCAGATTTTCTAGTTTATTTCTCAGTCAAACTGTATTCTGCTTCACTAAGACTCTGTGCTCACAACCCCAACTACCTAGTTGGGTTGAAACAACTAATAGAGGTCTCGTGAGTCAATAGTTTGAAAACTAGCCTGTTCTTATTTCATTGTATTTCATTTATATATTTTTTATTGTAAAGATACTGTACAGAGGGGTTACAGTTACACATTATATTTCTTATAGTACTTAAATACATACAAATTGAACATATACATAGTATAGTATACTATATATAGTATGGTATATAGAATTTATTTAGTGTAATATAGCAGTTGAATATATATATAGAGAGAGAGACTGAATATATAATATATATTAGATTTATTAGTGATTGAATATATATGCATACATGCATACATATGGTACATGTACATATATATATACTTACATACATACATATATATATATATATATACTTACATATATATAAAGTAGCATATAAAGTAGCATATAAAGCTTTTGGGTATGACCTTAACAAAAGGACAAGTGCTTTCCTCTAAGGAAAAGTTTAATATCTTTATTAAATTGAAGATACTACCAAAGATTTTGAAAAAAATCAACTGTATATATTTCTTGCTCCATAAATGATTTTTGTATGCCATCAACTGATTATAATTCAGAATAAATATACTTGATTAAGTTAAAATACACAAATCAGAAGTAAAATTATGTAAATTTTCTTTGTTTCACTGATGCTTTTTTTTAAAGAAGGAGACATTCTTCATGGAAATGTATGAGTGGATATGATATCTAATCATACTTTGCCATGGAAATGCATATTTACAATATGTTAGAAAGGTAGATGATGGTAATCATTTGAAGGACACAGAAAAATGTAGGTTATTTATCAGCCAGAATATTATGCGCTTAGAAACATGTGGAATAGCTTATTCTCGAAATGGGAGTCTGTAAGTACTCACTATTTAGAATATCTGTTCACACCAGAATGTGTACAGAATGTAGACAGAATACATGGGTGACATTCTTATAGTTGTGCAATGTTGTTTTTCTTTTGCTGGTCCTGGGGCTTGAACTCTGGGCCTGGGCCTTGTCTCTGAGCTCCTTTTGCTCAAGGTTAACATTCTGCTACTTGAACCACAGCACCACTTCCAGCTTTTACTGTGATTAATTGGAGATAAGAGTCTCACATTCTCTCCTGCTCAGGCTGACTCTGGACTTCAATCTTCAGATCTCAGCCTTCTGAGTAGCTAGATTACAGATGTGAGTCACCGGCACCCGACCAGTTGTATAATTTTTAAGCACAGAAACAGCCAATATTCAGTGATACCTGTGATCAGTATTTTAAATTTCCCACATGACTTTAAATTAATCAGCCTTACTCTTGGAGATAGTTCTTCTGTTAAATGGAGGAGCATTTGTTCACTTAGGAGAAAAATATATGTGCAAATAAACTTCTGCTGAGTTGTGACTTTCCCAGTGTTTTCCCTTGTGGTGGTTTTGCTTATCCTTTTTGCTTTGTGCATTTCACCCTGACCTGTAAGTAACCCATTGGAAGGCTCACCTTATTCTTACATACTTATCCTCTCTGGGATATTGACACTCACTTGAAAGATGAGTTGGATTGACTGGAGAACTAATTGGTGTGAGCTGACTATTATGTGAGAGCAGAGGCTAGGGAGCTAGGTAGGAAGGAGAGCCTGGAAGCTGTCAAGGAAGAGGAGAGCGGTGGTGGGGAGAATTCCTCATTCTCTGGCCTAGAAGAGAAGTTCCCTGAGCATTCCAAGAGCTGTCAAAAAGGCTTCCAAGGGAATCGCTTCCTACCCAGAGCCGCCATAGACAACTTCCATTCCCCTCCCTGAAGGAAGTGAGGCTGGAGTACCAATGACACCCCACACTCTGCTCTGTTGTCCCCAGGACTCTGGGTGCTGTGGGCATAATTACAGGACATTATGGAACAAGGAGCTGGTTGGGGGTGTTAGCTCATGCATGCACACATATATGTATATATGCGTGCATGTGTGTGTGTGTGTGTGTGTGTGTGTGTGTGTGTGTGTGTGTGCCTACCCATGAGTAGCTATGAGCACAGCATACAGAGATTCCAAGAGGATTGGCCTGGCTACATGGAATCGTTATAGTGGTAGAAAAGATGGGGGACTGTGTTGGGCTCGGGCTGTCTGCTGCCCTGTCTTCTTGTTGGTATGGGGTCAGCACACCGCACCACAAGGGTAGACTGGCTGACTCTGCTCCTCTTCTTGCTTTGCCTCTAGGCTGGAGAATATCCCACAGCTTTGATTACGCTAATTATCAACTGAGGTCTTCTGTTTTAAGGGCCAGTCCATTATCAACAAATCAGGGATGAATCATGAAGGACTGATCAAGAAGAGAAACAAGCAGTGTGTGCTGTGATAGGTGTTGGCCAAGCCCAAAGGGTGTCTCCACACTGCCACAGTGATAGGAAAAGAGACAGGGAAAGACAGAGGGTAGTGTTGGCAAGCAATGGAAAAGATACTGCTGAGGTGGAAGGATACTGAGAAATCTGGTCTGTCTAGATGGTGTCAGGAGATAATAGATGCAAGTTGAGATTTAGTGGGATTTTTCTATATTCTAGATTCTTTCTTGCTGCCTCAACTTTTCATAACCTTATTTTTAGTGTTCTTCACATGTATCAAGAATTTTCTTATGATAGATAAACTGCTAAACACTCATCCGTATGTGATTCTTGTTGATTCTGTGGTTGCATTCAGGAAAAAAAGTTTCTGAGGAAATAAATATTAATGGGGAAGATCAAAGAAAGAGGAAAAGCTTTGTTCCAGCCTATCCACATATTAGATAACATTATAACAAAATATGCATAGCAATTTGATGACCTTTGATGAAGCTATTAATTAGTTCATATGAGAACTGTGTAGGAAGACTCCATTATTGCTAAGCACTGGTTATTGAAAATAACATAAAAGGTGACTTTGGCATAATAGAATGTGAAAGATGAGATAGAATTTTATGTGTAGGCACATGAATGAACATGTGTTAATGCTTGGCTTAACTTAAAACAGGACAGAAATGTATGAAGAGTGTATTTATTTACTTGGCTGAGGTAGTTTTTGAAAACATATTTCAGATTCCTTTAATGAAGAGGAGTAATATGAACTTAAATGAGCCTCACCCCTGTATTAGGGCTTCTAGAAATCAAGTGACATTGACAGTCATTTAAAAAGAACTGGTCTTCAAGAATTGAGTCAAGCTGAGGCTGTCAGTTCTATTTCCTGTTACCTTTGATGTTATACCTGATGATGATGATGATGATGATGATGATGATGATGACAATGATATGTGTGTGTTTGTATTAAACATAAGCTGATGTATACAGCCTCACTTGGACTCATATAGACTGGCTGAGCTCCAACGGTCTTATACTTGGCAAGTCTTTCTAGCACTTGTGTGAATGCAGCATGTAGAAGATGAATAAACTGTGGTTTCAGAGGCTGTGATTGTTTTCTTTACAAAAGGCCCCATACTTATGATCTTAACCAAATGATAGCATTACAAGTAGAGCATATCTTACCGTGTAGCTAAGAGTTTCTTTGCATACCATTGCTTTGAGCCTCTCATTTCTACAATGACACACAGCTTACACGCTGAACACGAAGGCTCCGTGTCATCCTGAAAAGTTTTGAGCAGAGTCAAGTTGTGCCGAATAAAACTTGGATGTTCAAAGTATGTATTTTGATGACTTCTGAGGGGAGCAGAAAGTGAGTGACACTGTGTAGAGAAGAGAAAGACTTTGACATTTGTGATGTGATAGTATAAGTTGTTTGAAGATCACAGGTCCATCAAAATTAGTGTTCTTTGTGTTTGAATAACCTATGGTGTTAGGGGATATATAAATAATAAAACTATAAAAGTGTTTTTTATTTATTGTAAACCTGTTTGGAGGTGTTTTGTGCATTTCAACTTACATAAAAAGAGTCTGTTGTCTCCACTGACAAGCGTTTATTAAAGGTTTACTCGAATTACTTTGAGCCAAGAATATACAGCAGCAAACAAGTCAATGTAAATCTTGACTTTCAACAAATTCAATTTTTAGTGTCAAGAGACAGACAGAAAGGAATTGTATAAGTGAACAAGCAATGAAGAACCGAAAGGTTGTGTGGATGTGTAGATTGGCTATTAGGTAAAGCCCTCTTCAAAATTGTAACAGGGAAAGATACAAATGAGGATGAATCAGTAATGCAGACACCAGGCAAGGATTAGAGCTTTCCAGACAAATATAATAGTTACTGAGAAAGCCATAGAGCAAGAAGAAATGTTAGATACTTACCTGGATTGCATGACATAATCCTGGGCACAAACATTGAGAAGGGGGTTAAAGAAATGATGGTCCTCCAAGAACAGTGTCAAGATTTGGGGTTTTATTCTGAGTCTAGTGATGGACTATGATTGGAAGATTTAAGTTAAAAAAAAACTGGACGCAATCTACACATGAAATATTATTATGGTTTCAACATAAGGTTTTTTTGAAAGGGAAGTTACATTTAGACCACATCAAATCCTTGTTAGTAATTATTTTTATTTGTTTTTGGTTCTGGTTTGGGGGCTTAAACTCAGGGCTTGGGCTTTGTCCCTAAGCTTTTGTTACGAAGGCTAGTGCTCTACCACTTCAGCCACAGCTCCACTTCTGGCTTTTTTTGGTAGTTAATTTCCTTCTTGGGTTGCCTTTGAACTCTGATTCTCAGATCTCACTCTCCTAGTACCTAGGATTACAGGCATAGCCACCTTGTTCATAATTATTAAGAATTTCAAGAAGGCAAAGCAAACACAGAAGCAAGTGTGGAGAATGCATGGCCCACAAGCCTGTAATTGTGGCTGTAGGTAACACCGAAATTCCCAGGACTGATGGTAGAAAATGTGGGGTTGAAAAGAAGGAAAGGTACAAACTCATCTTTTAATGTGCAACCTAACAGCCAGAAGAGCAGGACAAGTCCTGCACAGAAAATCAGGAGAATGATTCCTTCTTTTTCTTGAAAAAAAAAGGTAGAACTTTAGGAAGAAAAAAAAATGATGAATACTTCCAATATACTGATGAAGAAAGAGTACACAGGTAGAACTTTGCCTTGATTTGGCAAGGTGAATCCATTCATACTAAGATAATTTTGAAGATCTGAAAGGGGGAAAGACTTAGTGTTCTGAGGGGAAACAGAGGCAGAAAATCAGATAGTCATAGATGTGTCTTTTCATAAACTATTCTGTACAAAGTAGGAAGTAGAAAAAAGCTAGACTCAATACAACACTTCTTTTCTATTTTTATAATATTAGTATATATTGTGCTGATTAGGGTAATCCCAAAAAAAGAGGAAAACTGAAAGTGTAGGTAAAGAAGTTGAACGCCACAAGAGGGTACACAATACAGATATTTTGAAGTTGACTAAAATATTTTTGTAATAGGGAATTAAGCAAGCCTATTATTGTGGTCCAACATTAGCTTATAGGATCGAAGGGAGTAGGCTAATTATCAAATATTAGGTCACATGTGTGTCATGTATACTCTGTCCTCACCAGTATTTCAGTGAAGTATTTTACTCATTTATAAACAAAATAACATTATCTCATTCACACATCTACTGAATATTTCACCCAGCAGCATCAGAATAAACGTTTTTCTCAGCAGCACATGGAACATTTTCCAAAATAGACCACATTTTAGGTCACAAAGCAAACTTGTCCAAATTCAGAAACATTGACGTTATATCTTGCATTCTCTCTGACCACAAGGGAATAAAATTATAACTTAACACCATAAGCCACCAAAGAAAGTCCTGTAACACACGGAGTCTGAACAACACACTGTTGAATCACCACTGGGTCATGGAAGAAAGGAAATTCAAATGTTTATGATGTTCAACAACAATGAACAAACAAATTACCAGCTCCTCTGGGACAGAGCAAAGGCAGTACTCAGAGGCAAGTTTATAGCTCTGAGTTCTTATATCAGCAAATTGAAGAGATATGAAACCAACAATTTGATAAGGCATCTGAAGCTCCTTGAAAAAGAGCAACAAACTAAAACCCAATCCAGTAGATGAAAAGAATTAATTAAAATTAAATCAGAATTAAATGAACGAGAATCCAAAAAACCATAGAAAGAATCAACAAAACAAAGAGTTTGTTCTTTGAAAAAATTAACAAAATTGACAGACCCTTAGCAAATATTATCAGAAAAAGAAGAGAACACACCCAAATAAACAACTCAGAGATGAGAATGGAAATATCACCACAGAAACAACGAAGAGGCAACAATGCTTGAAAAGAAATGTACTCGTTATCTTGCCCATGTAATTGTAACTCCTCTGTATGTTATTCTCACAATAAAAAAAGAAACAACCAAGATTCAGAGAATTATAAGGGAATACTTCTCAAAACTTTATGCTAATAAGTTTGAGAACTTGGCAGAAATGGACCTTTTCCTAGCAAATATCGACATGCTGAAACTAAACCAAGATGAGTTAAACCAATTTAACAGCTCCATATCAAGCATTGAAATAGAAACAGTAATAAGAGACCTCCCATCTAAGAAAATCCAAGGACCAGATGGATTTACTGCAGATTACTACAAGGCCTTCAAAGCAGAACTTACATCAATAATCCTCCAACTGTTCAATGAAATTGAAAGAAAAAGTTCACTACCAAACTCATTCTATGAAGCCATCATAACCCTCATCCACAAACCAGGCAGGACTCATCAAAGAAAGAGGATTATAGACCCATTTCTTTGATGAACATTGATACAAAACTTCTCAACAAAATTTTGGCCAATCAACTTCAACAATTCATTCAAAAAATCATACACCACAAACAAACAGGATACATTTCAGGGATGCAAAGCTGGTTCAACATATGCAAATCAATTAATATAATTCATCACATCAACAGGAGCAAGGATAAGAACCACATGGTTATCTCAATAGATGCAGAAAAAGCATTTGACAAGATTCAACACCCCTTTATGATGAAGGTTATGGAAAAATTAGGAATTCATGAAACGTTCCTCAATATAATAAAGGCTGTATATGACAAACCTACAGCCAGCATTATACTTAACAATGAAAAACTAAAGCCATTTCCTCTTAACTCAGGAATGAGACAAAGATGTCCATTCTCCCCACTTCTCTTCAACCTAGTATTAGAATGCCTCGCTACAGCAATAAGACAAGATGCAAACATAAAAGGGATCCAAATAGGGAAAGATGAAGTAAAACTCTCCCTCTTTGCAGATGGTATGATTTTGTATTTAAAAAATCCCACCGACTCTACTCCCAAATTATTCAGGCTAATTCAAAACTTTGGCAAAGTAGTAAAGTATAAAATTAACCCCCCAAAATCAATGGCTTTTCTGTATGCCAACAATGAGAAAAGTGTGGCTGAAATCAGAAAAGCAACTCCATTTGTAATAGCCCCACAAAAAATAAAATGCCTAGGAATTAACTTAACCAAAGAAGTGAAGGACCTCTATGATAAAAACTTTAAAAACCTGAAAAAGGAAATCAAAACAGAACTTCGGATGCGGCAAAACTCCCAAGCTCCTGGATTGGAAGGATCTACATCGTGAAAATGGCAATAGTTCCCAAGGCTGTCTACAAATTCAATGTGATACCTATCAATATTCCAACCTCATTCTTCAAGGAAATAGAAGAGGCAATCCAAAATTCATATGGAACAATAAAAGACCCTGAATAGCAAAATTGATCCTTAACAGAAAGAACAGTGCTGGAGGAATATCAATACAAAATTTCAAACTCTACTACAAAGCCATAGTAATCAAAACTGCTTGGTACTGGCACAAGAACAGACCTCAGGATCAATGGAATAGAATTGAAAACCCAGAAATAAACCTACAGACCTATAGCCATCTAATTTTTGATAAAGGAGCTAAAAATAGAATGGAAGAAAGATAGCCTCTTCAGTAAATGGTGCTGGCAAAATTGGTTAACTACTTGTAGAAAACTAAAGCTAGATCCTTATATATCATCCTGCACCAGAATCAACCCCAAATGGATCAAAGACCTCGGAGTCAAAGCAGACACCCTGAAAACATTACAGGATAGAATGGGAGAAACCTTAGGTCTCCTTGACACAGGCTGAAATTTTCTCAATAGAGACCCAGAAACACAACAAATCAAAGAAAGGTTGGACAAATGGGATTGCATGAAATTGCAGAGCTTCTGCATGGCAAAGGACATAGCTAGCATGATCAATAGAAAGCATGGAATGGGAGAAGATCTTTACTAGCCATACAACTGACAAGGGTCTCATATCTAAAATATACCTGGAACTCAAAAAATTAAATTGCCTACAAACAAATTCTCAAAGAAAGAACTGCCTAATAAATAAGTGGGCTAAAGACTTAAAGAGAAACTTCTTTGAAGAGGAAAGAAGGATGGCCAATAGACACATGAAGAAATGCTCAACCTCCCTAGCCATAAAAGAAATGCAAATCAAAACAACATTGAGATACCACCTCACTCCAGTTAGAATGGCTAAAATCAAGAACTCTAATAACAACAGATGCTGGAGGGGATGTGGCCAAAAGGGAACCCTACTTCACTGTTGGTGGGAGTGTAAACTTGTTCAACCACATTGTAAAGTAGGATGGAGGTTCCTCAAAAGACTCCACATAGAGCTCCCTTATGACCCAGCAGTCGCACTGTTGGGCATTTACCTGAATGATCACAAACAAGACCATACTAAAACTACCAGCACAACTATGTTTATTGCAGCATTATTTACCATATAAGTTATGGGGCCAATCCAGATGCCCCTCAGTGGATGAATGGATCAAGAAAATGTAGTATATATATACAATGGAATTCTATGCCTCCATCAGAAAGAATGACATTGCCTCATTTGTTAGGAAATGGAAATACTTGGAAAAAATTATATTAAGTGAAGTAAGCCAGGCCCAAAGAAACATAGGTCCCATGGTTTCCCTTATTTGCAAGAACTAGTATATGTCTGAGAAGTTGATGTTAGGCAAAATGAACCCCAAAATAAGGATTCAAATGTTTTTTCTTTCTTTCTATTGTAAGGTATAGCCTCCTAGGGTGTGACCTCAATTATAAGTATCTACATCCTCCATCTAGGATCTACTGTCTAAAATTTCTAGCATCTTCTAAAACTAGTGTCACCAGATTGGGACCAGCTTTCGTCTTATAGACCTTTATGGAGAACATCTCATTTCCAAACAACAACTTATGCCTCTCATTTCCCCAAAACCTCATGCTCACCTCATAAAAATAAACATATTCATTTACTGTCCAAGGATCTCTAAAATCTTAATAGTTCCAGCATTTTCCCAAAGTCCAGGTTCAAGGTCTCTTCTGCTACTCAAACTCTTAGCTGCCAGTCTCTTACTCTCAGAAAGAAAGTTACATACTTCCAAAATACAGTGTCATAAGATAAACATTTTCATTCCAAAAGGGATATAGAAACAAAAGATGGTAGCAAAACAAGAATACAACCCTGTAAGGAGAAGTTAAATCCATGTAGCAGTTCCACACAAAAGTGTGGTGTATGAAGCATTTGCAGGTTTCAGGTAATCCATATGGACTCTGTTGTCTCAGAGAGGCTACAGGCAGGGCAACATTGAGTTCCCAACTCTGCACATTACTAGGAATAAAACAATGTTACAATTAGCTTGCAGCTCATATCATCTCCCACAAAAGGCTACTGCATCTTTATACTCTTGGGGCAGCTTATTGACAATACTAGAATACAGTTGTCAAGCAAATTGATGGGTACAAAATATAATAGCATAATTTAAAAATGAATTTCCCAGTAACTATATTTCTCCCACAAGCTTATCTGGAATACCAAGTTACAGCTGGAGCCGTAAGTACATTAATTAATGCTGACACAAACTCAGTTTTCAAATCTTTATTGCATTTCTAAAGACGCAAATAATTCCCCCCAAAATGCTTCAGATTTTCTGACATCACTGCTAGGAAAGGAATATATTCCGTAAAATGGTGAAAAGATACTTATGAGTATTGTGGTTAATATTTCTAACTTAGAGATGTGTGTATATGTGTGTGTGTGTGTGTGTACCAGTCCTGGGGCTTGAGCTTAGGACCTGTGTACTGTCCCCTGAGCTTTATTGATCAAGAATAATGCTCTACTACTTGAGCCACAACTCTACCTCTGTCTTTTTGGTAGTTAGTTGAAGATTTAGAAAAAGTCTCATGGACTTTCTTGCCCAGGCTGGCTTTGAAACATGATCCTCAGATGTCAACCTCCTGAGTAGCTAGCATGATAGATGGGAGTCATTGGTGCTCAGATCAAACCTAGAGAATTTTAATTCTCTAATCTGTAACTTTTTTCACTACTTTATATTTGCATGCAGCATTGGTAGGACGAGTTTCTTCACTGTATTTCCTTTTTTGTTTTTTTTTTTAATTGTGAAAATACTGTACAGAGGGGTTAAAATTACATGGGCAAGATAATGAGTACATTTCTTATCAAGCATTGTAGCCTTCTCTTTTGTTTCCCCTTCCCATCCCTTCCCATCCTCCCCCTATTCCCCCCCAATCCTCCCCACCACCTCCCCCCTCCTGCACCAAAGTTGTAAAGTTCATTTTTCAACATAACAACGTGTACATCTCATTAGATGAAAACAGGGTACTTCGACTAAATTCTCTCCACTACAAACAGGGATGTATCACTCACACTTGTTTATTTGCATAGCTAAGAATAATCTGGTGGGTTCTAAGTCCTCCTCCCCTCTTTCTGTGCCCTTTGAAATATCTGACTCTGAGGATCAAGTGTAACTGCAACATTTCAATTAGCATCTTCATATACCACAGAGTTTAAGATGTCCTAAGGACATTCGAGACCACTTAGAGTAACTCCTCGCCTTCTCCAGGGATGGAATGAGTCCACAGAACTAAAGGAAAGGTCTTGGATGAACAGGCCATGATGACATCCATTTCTCTGGGACCTGCATCCCGTTAGTGTAAACTCACTTCCCCTGTGGATTTATTACATGAGGTTTTGACCAGTGGTGGCCCAAAATGAATACAGAAATTGACAGGGATTTCAGAAGCACACGAGTTTAAGTGAAATTTTTAGGTTGCTTAGAAGATGACAGGTCTTTAAGAGGAAATTGGGGGCCCTTGTGGGAAATAAATGATGTTCCACAGAATGGCCCAGAAGTTGATGCATCCTGAGCATTCACAACGTATCTCAAAGGGACAGTTGCACCCTTGAAACCATACACCTCTGGATGCAAGGGACCTCTTACCACCCAGTGTGGCTGTCATATGCAGTTATGTGTGCTCCAAGCAAGGTTGTTGAGTGATTGGGTGGTTTATACTGACATCATTGTGGAGTGATTGGATGGTTTGTGATGACATCATCAGAGACATCATATTTCTGCTGAGATTTAAGTCCTGAGGATACCACCACTCAGGTGAGGGACGAACTTACTAGAACTGATGCTCAGCATTTGCGTATTACAGAGTTTCAGGTTTGCTTACTTGATATAATTTGTTATTGATCATGCTACCAATACTCATGGTTCTTTCATGGTTTTTGTTCCTGGACATGTGCAGAGAACAAACAAAGAATAAAGGTGAACCATTTCTCTGGCTTCTGCTCATACTGTAAGACTCTCTTATATGGCCCTTGTACTGACACACTTGTAAACATTTTTTGCCTCACTATTTTTAAGAAAAGCTTTTGTGTTGAGTGGTGGTTGTTTCTGTGTAAAGTGGCCTCAAGGGCAGCGATGAAGCTCTGTACGCTGCTTCTAAGCACAGTAGCACACACTCCATCATACAGAAAAAATACCTGTCATAAATAGATAGGTATGGCTCTGAATGCATTTCAGTGCTCTTGGCTGCGAGTTCAGTGAACAACTTCACATATGCACAAGGTTATGTGTTGATCTGTGAACAAAAATGTGAATGGAGGCTTTCAGGAACTCAACTCTGCTGTGCCCTAGTCACATGGTTCAGTATTCACACAACATTTTCCCATTCCTGGAAACTTTCTAGAACATAATTACCAAGAATAACCAGGATGAGCTCTGTTGTTGACTGGTTTTGAGGAAAAATAAGTGAATATTCCACAATGCAAATGATGAGTTATTTTTTAAACCACCTAATGGTTTTTACCATTAATTTATTTCAAGTTAGATATAGTACTAAAATAGTTAAGGTAAAGTGTTTTAGAGCCTCCAAACTTTCTTGATTGGAATTTCAAATAAAGGGCTGTCATAATATATTGGCTTAAGACTCTGCATTCTTGGGACTGAGAAGGTGGCTCAGTGGTAGAGTGCTTGCCTTGCATGCATGAGGCCCTGGGTTCAATTCCTCAGCAGCACATAAGCAGAAAAAAAAGCCAGAAGTAGTGCTATGGCTCAAGTGGTAGCGTGCTAGCCTTGAGCTGAAGAGCTGAGGGACAGCGCCCAGGCCCAGAGTTCAGGCCCCACGACCGGTTCCCCCCGCCAAAAAAAAGACTCTGCATTATCTACTGAATTAAATTATGTGATTAGTGTATTTGTCAGGTTCACCTATATATAAATGCTTCATTTTTTTGAAGCTTGTAATTAGTCACCTAAAAATACCCTTCCAATTGTTTATACTCTATTTTTGAACATGAATCACTTTGTGAAAGGTTTCAACTGAGTCCTGTCCACCCATCACGAACTCTAAGATAGTAAGGAATAAATTATGAAGGATTTACTAATACCAACACTAACTTTGCTGTGTTAATGGGGAGTAGGAAATGTTCACACAGATAAATGATATCTACAAGCAATAAAATCTGACCTACACTAATAGTTACAACTTCCCTCTCCATTAGAATTAAAAAAAATCAGAGCAGCTAATGAGCAGGGATTGGTTGGTTTAGAGTGTACCTCCTTTCTCTAAGTCCCACAGGGATGGAGAAGAACAGAAATGACCAAAATCTGGTGACAGAATTGAAAAAGATCTTCAGCGGAGCAGCATTTGGATACTTGCACTCTTAAGGGAGGAAGAATTATGTATACAATAGAAAACTGGGAACATATGTATATATGTAGTAATAAAATAAAATCATCTATGTAAAAGATGCTTCAAAATTTTAGAATGAGCCGGGCGGTAGTGGTTCATGCCTGTAATCCTAGCTGAGCTGAGGCTGAGATCTGAGGATTGTGGTTCAAAGCCAGACTGGGCAGGAAAGTCTGTGAAACTCTTATCTCCAATGAACCACTCAAAAAACCAGAAGTGGTACTGTGGCTCAAGTGGTAGAGCACTTGCCTTGAGCCGAAGAGCTGAGGGACTGTGCCCAAGCCCAGAGTTCAAGTCCACAACCGACAAAAAAAATTAGAATGACATGCCCATCAATAAAATACACAAGTATTTGCTAATCAAAGAGTGAGACAAAGTTATGTAATAAATATTTAGAAATTAAGATCTAGCCGGGCGCTGGTGGCTCACGCCTGTAATCCTAGCTACTCAGGAGGCTGAGATCTGAGGATCATGGTTCAAAGCCAGCCCGGGCAGGAGAGACCGTGAGACTCCTATCTCCAATAAACCACCAGAAAACCAGAAGTGGCACTGTAGCTCAAGTGGTAGAGCACTCGCCTTGAGCTGAAGAGCTGAGGGACAGCGCCCAGGCCCAGAGTTCAAGCCCCACGGCCGACCAAAAAAAAAAAAAAGAAAGAAATTAAGATCGAATACCATCTATTTAAAGGTCATAAAATATATATTTGAGTGTTGAGCATTCGTAATTTTGGAAAAGGCATACAGGGTTTGAAATAAGTCAGGGCCTTTTGCTTGCTAGGCAAGCTCATGTACCATCACTTGAACCAGGACCCAGGCTCTTTATTCTCTGCTTATTTTTGAGATAGGATATCAGTGTTTGCTAGGGAAGGCCTGTACTGTAATTCTCCCATTTAGAATTGCAGCCACAGCTGGGAAGGCATGTATGTGCCACCATGCCCAGCTATATCTGTTGACAATGAGGTCTCAAGCTTGAAACTGTGATTCCCCTGATTTCATCCTCTTGAGTAGCGAGGATTGTAGCCATTAGCCACTGGCATCTGGCCATATGGATTGTTGGAATATTTTGAAATATGTAATCTAATATTCTATGTATATTTATATGTATATTACATTTACATATAAAGCCTTAGGTTAAGAGATTGAAATTTTTTGCTACTAGAGATCACAATTGTGTTTATAAAGGATTGTCCACCTTTTTAAAATTGATTTTTACTAAATGTAGGCTTCAATGTATACCTACTATGAAAAGTATTGGGCTGGGAACATGGCTCAGTGGTAGAGTGCTTTGCCTTGCATGCATGAGGCCCTGGGTTTGGTTCCTCAGCACCACATAAACAGAAAAGGCTGGAAGTGGTACTGTGGCCCAAGTGGTCGAGCACTAACTTTGAGCTGAAGAGCTGAGGGACAGCACCCAGGCCCAGAGTTCAAGCACCACGACCACCACCACCAAAAAAGTATTAAAAATAACTCAAAATCTTCCCTCTCTCTCTCCCTCCCTCCCTCCTTCCTCCCTTCCTTCTTTTCAATTTCTCTTTCTTTTGTTTTTGGTGCTTGTATCCTGCTATCACTTAGCTTACTTGCTCATGGCTGTTTTTCTACCACTTCAGCCATGCCTCCAGTCCAGCATTTTGCTGTTTAATTGGGAACAGAGTCTCATAAAATTTTTTATGGTATGGCTTTGAATTGTGATCTTCCAGCTCTCAACCTCTTTAATAGCTTTAATAGCTAGGATTGTAGGCGTGAGCCACCACACCAAGTACTCTTTAGTGTAATTCATATCACCAGTTAAGATTTAACCTTAAATCTATGATGGAATAATTAGATTTGGTTTTCAAATGAGTGCACAGACATATAGAGTTTAACTAGATGTCTTCCCTATTTAGGTGGGGAAGCAGAATAAGTATAAATTTTAAAAAAGAAATGGCTATTTTGATTTTGAACACAATCCAGAAGTCTCTCCAACTTTGATGGGCAAAAGTAACTAAGCAGAGAAGAATAGAAGAATGATAAAAAGAACACAAAATGTGTCACCAGATGTGTAAAAATGTTCCTGGTTCCTCAATGTGGGAGAAAAAATTTCTGAGTCTAAGAGAGCCCTTCTGGTAGAGGTCTCACTGTAAATCTCAGTTTTCCCTGGGAACAGCTGCGATAACTCTGATGTCCCTGCTCTCCTCTCACTTTTATGGCAGCATCTGTACTCTGATGAGACACAGAGTGAAAAAGGGAACGTGGGAGCCTTAGTGTGCTGTGGTTACCGCTGCTTACATAAAAGTTCTTTTCTACTCAGCCTTCTCTCACTCACCTGCCTTTGGAAACAGTAGTACTTTCGAGTAGTAAGTAGACAGCACACCAGAGAAAGAAAGAGACACCCAGGCCCAAGTTGCAGGCCACAGGTGGAGGTAGTTTATGATTCTGCACTTGTATTCTCTCTCTGACATAATCAAGTAGAGAATTCAGCGTAGCCTAGTCAAAGAGAACATCAAATCATTGCTCAACTCCCAAACAGGGAGCTGGAGACAGGAAGCCTTTTTAAGAGGGTGAGTGATAAATCTGAGCCACAAAACTGCACTGACATGAATGAGGCTCGGGTTTTGTGGGTTCAGAGGAAAATCTACAGTCACACACGGGTTAGAGTCTGTAACTGCTGAACAGCTATAACTCATTTTTGCTTTCTCTTTACTTTTTTTTTTAAAAAAGCAAGCTCTTTGTATTAAAAATACTTCCTTTGTCATTATGTGTGTAAATTTCTTGGTCATGTTCCAAGGGAATAATTTGCATGTTAAGTCAGATATACAAAGGACCAAGCTATTCATGTCTCATTTGGAGAGTGAATTTCTGACTCTGTGTTCTTTGGTAAGATGCACACTTCCTGAGATGGTGTTTTTCATGTGTCAGAGATGACACAGAGCGTAGGGCTATGAATTCTCACCACTATTTCCCCTGATGAGTTATAAATCCTGGCATAGATTTCAAGTCAAGATGATGCCTTTGATTTTGCAGCAGAAACTCACTACTGTGGGGGAAATTTGAATGGTAAGACGCGATGAACATGCTGAGCGCCTGTACCCTTGTTCATCACTTCCAGTTCCTTTTCCTGGGTTGTCTACATTCCCTGTAGGGAGAGGATCCTGGCTTACTCCAGTGATGGTTTTGGCTGTGTGATTTGCTTGAGCCAATAAAATATAAGGAAGTCTGCACACCTGAGCCAGAGCTCCAAGCGACACTCCAAGGCCCAGCTGCCCTCTTGTGCTCTGCCATCTTTCACGAGGACTTTGCACCTAAGTAGGGGTCTTGTGTCAGGAAACGTGTAAAACAAGAATAAAAAAAAATTCCAAAAATCTGTCTTAGATCCACAGCCTGGAACACAGCCTGCAGCCTTTAATTAATGTGAGTAGAAAACAAATGTTCATGTATTGGGAGGCTATGAAATTTGGGGCCTTCTTAGCACATAGCAAGTACACACGATTGACACACACAGAAGGCGGAGGGAATGTTACATAAGATGAAGTTAGAATCAGGACAGCAGATACTAAGAGAGCTAAGCCAAGTGTCTAAGATCATTATTGCCATGATTAATATATTAAAACACCACTAAACACTAAACTCATAACTAAGCTCATAACTCTGCTTTAATGCAACTATTCTGAGCTGGATGATTTTTCTGGCTTCATCAGGGCTCACCCACCTGCCTGGTAATGGATTAAATATTGGTAGGGAAGCGGAGACCACAAAGGCCTCATGGTCCTGCAGGCTAGAATCTCATATATAGTATATATATATAATATATATATATAATACATACACATATACATGCACACACACATATATGTATACACACACATATGCACATATCACTTGAGCCATGACTCTGGCCTCTATTCTGGCTTTTTTCTTACTCTTTTGGAGATAAATTCTTAGATTTTTTTTTTGTCAGAGCTACATTTGAATTTTTGGTTCTCCACTTCTCAATCTTTGAATAGCTAGGGTTATAAGTATCATCCACTGGCATGTAGTGTATACATTTATTTCTTCACTAATAAAAATGTAGGTGTACAAACACAAAACTAAGTCGATGCACATACATTTCATTTATAAGGGAAGGAATGAAATCTTAAAGCTTGAAGAAGTAAACCTTGCAGGCAGCAGTGAAAGATTCTAAAACACAGAACTTATTCTTGAGGACTCTCCTTATCAAATTATATTCTCCTCAGGGACAGAGTAAACATCTTACAGCAAATGCACAATGCCATGATGCCCGGCACGTGTCACCAGCAATAAACATCAGCAGTGACGTATTTAGCCTGTCCACATAGTTCAGCACGGTGCCTGCATCCTTGGGCTTGCTGAAAGAAATCTGTGTGTGTGTGTGTGTGTGTGTGTGTGTGTGTGTGTGTGTGTGTGTGTGTGTCTTCCTTCAGTAAAGCATACTCATCATCAGCCATTCCATTCTTTTTTCTCTCCTGAAAATAAAACTTGAGCACACAAGAGCTTGCATTTGTAGAATTCATGGAGTGTGATAATAAGGAATATATCTTTTGGCATTTCTGGGAGGGGATCCTGGGAAAAGTCAAACACTTCCTTTCCTATCAAATATTTTGGATTGGGAAGATTTAATTTTAATCCTATTCACAAATACTGGGGTTGACTCTAAAATTATAACATTTATACAATCATTTCAAAAAGGTTTTTCTTTTATGAAGATTATTCCATTAGGCTAAGAAAAAAAGAAACTTACCATTATTTGACAGATCATTGTATTGTTATATCCACTCCAGAGCTTTGTTAAAGTCCATTAACCCTGTCTTAGAGAAAATCCGCTTGTAATATTCACTATTTTCTCTGCATCTTTGAGTAAGACAGGAGCAAATTCCTTCATAGAAAAATTAGAAGTGGAATTGTCTTTTCATGTGTGTGTGTGTGTGTGTGTGTGTGTGTGTGTGTCATGCTAATAATGAGATTTTTTTTTTTTACAGCAAAAGCCAGGTGTCGAAATTTATCCTATCTGATAAGCTGCTATCCAAGTAGCTAAGAAACATAGTTCTTAACATTAACCAATACAGTTCCAGCCCCAGCGCCTACCCAAGTTCAAACCCAGACAAAGTTAACCAAGTGCAAAATGACTTAAATTAGTCCATTTAGAAGCCAGCAACAGATGCCACAGAACAACCCTGTAGCCGACAGCCTGGTGCTGGCTCTGTACCTCTCTCCCTTGCACTTTGGTGGGAACCACATTGGGCAGAGATTTGCCAGCCCCGTCGCTCTATGAGGTCATCATTACCCTAGTACCTAGTACCTAGTCTTGGGGGGTGCTGGTGGTTGGGGGTTTTGCATGAGGAACTGCTGATGACAGCAGGCCTGCCCATCACAGAATGCAATTCCACATAGACGTTTCCATCCAAATGGATTATTTCAGCCTCGTTGGTCACAGATTCTGTAGTTTTCCAGTGATTCATCTTACTATTAATAATGTCAGAGAATTTTAGGCCCTTGAATTAAATAATGATAAATAGGAGGCGCGGGGAGCGGGAGGCTGAGGCAGTGCTGTTTATTTCGGTGTGAAGCACTGTCAGGCCTGATAAATCGGATCCCTGAAATAGTTTATAAAGTACTGAATTGATGTGGCGTTGGCGAGGGAGAGAATTAATGTTACGAAATAGGCCTGCAACCTAGATTGCAGGAAAGCTGAGGAAAGCCTTTTCTATAAATGCTGTGTGTCTGTAGGAAATGGTTGGCAAAGAGGGGACATATGTGCTTCAGAGAACTCTGGGGTATGTGGCTGAGCAGGGTAGGGACCCTGTGGATGGGTAGAGGGGCTGGGGGTGCAGAGCTGGCAGTGGCAGGGCAGGTCTTAGGCAGTCCATTTGTAATGGGGAATGAGAAGGGGGGAAGGAAGCAATGTTTTGCAAGGCACCCTGAGGCCGGGGCTCTCCATGGCTGTGTTTACAAGCTCCTGGTCACACAAGTCATTTCGAGCCACACGAAGTTTGGAGAATGCTTTCGCTCATGTTCTTCCTGCTACACAGTTGGAGCTCAGCACTGCCAGTCCCACACAGCATGGAATAGCTTCACAACTAACTCGCGATCATTGTCTAGAGAAAATAAAGCTCATTAAAAAAATCTATAATGTGTGTGTGTGTGTGTGTCCATCTCGAGTCTTGAACTCAGGGCCTGGGTGCTTCTCTGAGCTTTTTATTTTAATTTTTTGGGTCCAGTCGTGGGGCCTGAACTCTGGGCCTGGGCGCTGTCCCTCAGCTCTTCAGCTCAAGGCTAGCACTCTACCACTTGAGCCACAGTGCCACTTCCGGCTTTTTCTTTATGTGGTGCTGAAGAATCAAACCCAGGGCCTCAGACATGCAAGACAAGCACTCTACCACTGAGCTACCTTCCCAGCCCCTCTGAGCATTTTATTTTACTCAAGGCTAGCACTCTACCACTGAACCACGATTCCACTTCCAACTTTTTTGCTGGTAAATTGGAAATAAGAGTCTCATAGATTTCCCTGCTTGGGCTGGCTTTGAACCATAGTCCTCAACTCTTAGTCTCCTCAATAGTTTATCCCTGATAGAGAATACTGATGAGGCTGGATTACCTTCTTCATGTCCACTGTTTTCCTGAAGTCTGATCAAGATCCTCATAAAACCCAACACAAGCGCTGGGAAGGTGGCTCAGTGGTAGAGCACTTGCCTTGCATACATGAGGCCCCCATTCGATTCCTCTGCACCACACAAGCAGAAAAATGCTAGAAGTGGTGCTGTAGCTCAAGTGGTAGAGTGCTAGCCTGGAGCTGAAATGCTGAGGGACAGCGCCCAGGCCCAGAGTTCAGGCCCTACAACCGACAAAGAAACAAAAACAAACAACAAAAAACTCAACACGACACACCTGTAACTACAGCAGGACGGGGAGAGATTTCAGGAAGAGCTGAGGATTGCCGACCTTGATGCCCTCATGGTTTTGGAAGGGCATGCCAGATTTCCATCCTCTCACTTTTTCACCTGGCCATCTCCTAAGCGAGGCATCTCCCTTCTCCACGTCTCCATGGTTACCGGTCTGTAATCATGAGGTTTGAACCAATGTTATCTACCTCATCTTCTCACCCTATGACCTCTTTCTCTGAGAACAGCGGTGTTCTCCCTCTTGGACCACATGCACCTGCTCAGATCACTGACCAAAGCAACGCTCTTCTTCCACCACTTAGAAACTGGGCAAACCCAATTTATGTACCTCACCTGGGAGCCTTTCAGCCCGCCCACATCTTATCATCATAAGTAAATGACCTCAGATTCAAAGCAGATAGCATTTACCTTCCAGAATTCTCCCCCAACTGGGAGATAATTGGTCACTGAAATGATATGAAATATCCCCCCTTCCATTCAGGTTCAGTGTATTTTATTATTTCACTCTCTTTTGCCCCCCTTTTTTTCTAGGTGGAGTTTCCCTTTTTGCAAGTTTACTGTGGAAAATAGAAAACAAATGCTCACAGAAAGTGATAGGAGTCACATGCAATCACACCTTTCCATAATGAGGGGTCCTGGTGGAAAACACGTAAATGAGGGCACAGGTGAATTATGAATTTTTCTCTTTGTGAGACTCAGGACTTTGGGACCAAGGTTGCAGACCTATTGGCTTCTTTCATTGATTTTCTGCCTTACCCAATAGGCAGTTCTAAGGGAAAAAAGTCTTCCCTAATGATAGATAACAGCTTCTTTTCCATAGGGAGATGGTGCCTTCTTCTTCTTCTTCTTCTTTTTTTTTTTTGGTGGTAGGGCTTTGTTTCCTGGAAAATCTTCTGGTTTGCATTCAAGCTGGGGGCTGTATTCAGAATGATTGTGCTGCTGAGTCACATTTTCAAATTGGCTTAATACTCTTTGACTGTGATTGCTGGGAGAGAGATGTACTGATGAGCTGGTATTTAAAATCATAGGAAGATAAAGGGTTTCTGCACCCTTTCTGACCCAAGTTAATTTGGCTTGGCTGTTTTAGGACACCGAGTCAGCATTTCTTAATAGAATAAAATAGCACTAGAAAGCAAAATGTCAAACGAAAGAAAAATACAATTAAATGTATAATTATATATATATATATATATAGTTTATTTGCCTAATTCTTTCTGTTTGTGGGTGCTACTACTGAGATTTGAACTCAGAGCCCGACACTGTCCTTTATATTTTTTTTATTCAAGGCTGGTGTTCTGTCAGTTGAGCCACAGCTCCACTTCTGACTTTTGGGTGGTTAATTGGAGATAAGAGTCTCATGGGCTTTCCTTCCCAGGCTAGCTTCAAATCTGATCCTTAGATCTCAGCCTTGCAAATAGCTAGGATCACAGGCCTGGGCTCCTGACACTTGGTCTGTTATTTATGACAGGAGTGCAAAGGAATGTCTCCCCTTGGCTTGAAGATCACATAGGTTTCCTGGATCTTAAGTAGAAACAGTGATTTCAATTACCACCATGGGATGAGGAATGGAACTGTCTAGATTATCTCCCTCAGCCTGAGCTGATTGCCGTGACAGGCTGCCCAAACTGACTTGTGTTTTACATATTCAATTTAAGTCACATGGTTAAGTGAAGGGGAAGGCCCACCCCATGCTTAAGAATTTGTTCAGTGCTTTCTTCTTCTTCTTCTGACTCTGGCTCAGATCTCTAAATTGGGAGTAATCTTGCATGGCCTGTAGACTCCATCACATGGCTCAAGATGGATAAAATGTGGCAGCAAGTAAGAGGTTGTTAAATGTAATGGGCATGCATGCCAGGAGCAATAAACCAGCAGGATGTGCACGCCGGGAGGGCTGCTTTATGAACAACACCCTGAGCCTTGTCTGACGCCATCCTGGGCACACACAGCCAGCCACTAGGCTTTCCAAGAAGGGAGCAGAAATCTTCTCACTACCCACAACAACTTATACAACAGACATGCTTCCCGCAGCTTGGGATCCATATCAAGGACTTACGAAACACACCGCTCACTCGGGGAGAAAGGAGTTAATAATTTAGAGGATCATCAAGATTTATCACTATAAAATGTCAACCCAGAACAAAAGACAAGGTGGCTGGGATTGGCCAACTCCTGTAGGAGAGATACGAAGCTATTCTCGGGGCTAAATAATAAAACCCAAACAGTGTGCCACTGTCTTGCTTCTTGAAGATTTCTGCCCTCTCATTCAGCCTGTTCTGGCCATCTTCAACCTGCTACTGAAGTCTGCTGCAGTGTTTCCTACCCCAGGACCCGTCCACAGGCTTTTATTCATGCCTTCAGTTCGTTTGCCCCCCTCATTCAATGAGAAATTACTTCTTTCTCTTGAAAATATCACCTTAAGTATGTCTCAGTGGAGGGGGGTGGGGGGATGAAAAATGATCAAAAAAAACAGCTATGAGAAAATGCCTGGTGACCTTTAGGCTATCACATGCTATTTTGTCTGATACTAAAAACACATTCAAATTTTACAATGATATGTCATCCTCTTAAAAAAATTCTAGGGCACACTTGGCACTGAAAATAAAAATAGGCTTTTGAACATGATTTATAAGTGTTCCTGAAATTTCCATGCTTGCCTACATATTTTTGTGAAAAAGTAATGTAAAACATCGGAGTATAATTTTCTTCCCTCAGAAAAATGACATCTCAGAGAGATATTTAAAAACAATTTTTTTCCAGGAATAAGAGGCTCTCAAAGTATCTTGGCAATTGTGGTTTGAGCTCCAAGGGTCCTTAGAACTTAGACGATTTCGCCTGAATGAAAAGTTCAATCGTTGTCTTGTTCCAGTCTGTACTTCTATCACACAACACCCAGAGAAGAAGCTGGAAGAAACAAGGGGGGGGGGAAATCTCACACATAAGGCTGTTAGTAGTGTTGGATATAAACAAAAAAGAAGTAGGAAATACTGTCGGGACTTGGCAATCAACTTTGCCAGCAGGAGATGCTCCACAGAACGATTCCATCAGAGATCGATATGGCTGGCAGCTTGTGATTTAGCAAATCATTGTCTGTTTAACTGTAAAAGCTATCTCTCGCCCCCTTCTCCCTCATTAAAATAGTAAATTAAAAGGTTCACAGAAACAGCTTCGTTTGGCTTACTTGAAGTCTTTCCTCAGAAACTGTGGAGATTAATATGATATAGAAATCAATATGTTGCAGCTACAGTCTCTCATGTTTGGCCTATTTCCTTCCACCTTCCCCTTTGCTCTGCCTGTCCAGATTTCATTCCCCATAATCCTTAAATCCTCAGCTTATGCCCATCACCATAGAAACACCTGCTGGGTGTCCAGTGATGAGCAGTCCCAGGCTCACCCCTTATGGCTTTTGCCAGCCAAGCTCTTCTCAGCTTCAGCCCCAGCTACTGCAGGGCCAAGAGGGCAGAGGTAAGAGATGGCTCAACAAAGTGTTCCCCACTTCCCTGTCTCCTCAGGGAGAAACGCACCCCTGAAGCTTGGCTCTTTTGTGAGCTAGCAGTGCTTATATTTTCTAGCTCTAAATACCTACCTACTTTATCCCTCTCTCTATTTCTCTCCCTGCCTTTCTTCAAATTTTCACCTCCCAAATAGTTGCTATAGTAAAATGTACATTACACAAAGTTTGCATTGCAGTCACTGCAAGGTGAAGAGCAGTGCTCAAGGTATTCACACTGGGTTCTGAGATAGATATCCAGATTTTTTTTTATCAACTTGCAAAACTAAAACGTCACATATCCAACCATAGTTCTCAATTTCCCTCTCCCCAACTCCTGGCAATAGTGACTCTATTTTCCTACTCTAGTATTTTGACTTGTGTTAAGACATCCATAAATGTAGACTATTATAGTAGTGTATGCTCTTTTGTGACTTATTTATTTTACTTACCTCCATTTCCTCAAATATATCCACAATTTCCTTCTTGCTTTTATTTTTTTTCCAATGTGGGGAATGGAACCCAGGACAAATGTTCTGCCTCTGAACTATACTCTCTCAGCTGAGAATTTTCTCAATCTACTGAGTTCTGAGATTATAGATATGCACTATCACACTTAGTTTAGGTGATTTTTTTTGGATAATGAAATATTTAATTTGTTTTGCATTTTATTATTGTATATTTCTCATTGTAGTTACTTTGTGATTATCATGGAGATTACAGTTAGTATTTTAAAATTATAAGTTTAGGGCTGGGAAGGTGGCTCAGTGGTAGAGTGCTTGCCTTGCATGCATGAGGCCCTGGGTTTGATTCCTCAGCACCACATAAGCAAAAAGAAAAAAGCTGGAAGTGGTACTGTGGCTCAAGTGGTAGAGCGCTAGCCTTGAGTTGAAGAGCTGAGGGACAGCACCCAGGCCCAGAGTTCAGGCCCCATGACCAGACCCAAAAAATAAAAAAATAAAATAAAATTATATGTTTATAATTTATACCAGTAAAATATCAAAGAAACCAAAACACTGTCTGTTCTCTTATGCTCTTAGAGCTCAATAACTTCCCCATCTATTTGCTGACAGAACACACCTGTATATACACGGTGTGTTCTAAAGTATCAAGTGATAGATTTTTTTTAATGCACCAGGGGAAAAATAATGCAGATTTATACACCAATGATAAAATAATGCCAGCATTTTTTTTTTGGGGTCCAGTCATGGGGCCTGAACTCTGGGCCTGGGCACTGTCCCTCAGCTCTTCAGCTCAAGGCTAGCGCTCTACCACTTGAGCCACAGTGCCACTTTCGGCCTTTTTTCTTTTTGCTTATGTGGTGCTGAGGAATCGAACCCAGGGCCTCAGGCATGCAAGGCAAGCGCTCTACCACTGAGCCAACTTCCCAGCCTCATATGCCAGCTTTTATACTAATGTGTTTTCAATGTATTAATCCTTTAAGTTACATAGCAATCAAAATATGGAGGTACAAACTATCTTTTAATAATATTAACTTTTATAACTACCTATATATTTATAGTGGTTTTTATTTCTTCATATGGCTTTGACAGTAACTTAAAGAAATGACTGTCCAGTGTTCACTCATCTTACCCTGAACCTCCCTTAAGTTTCTTTGCAGGCCAGATGTCATACAATTCTCTCAGCTCTTATTTAATACTACTGTCATTTCTCTCTCACTATTAGGGGAAAATTCTGCTGCATCCCAGGTCTACAGCTGACTTTTTCTTTTAGCCTTTGAACACGTCACTCTCCTAGAACCCAAAATGTCTGATGAAAAGTATGTTATTATCTCATTGGGGGTCACTTTTCCATTGCAGTTATTGAGATTCTTTGTCTTTGATTATAAATATTTCATCATGGATCTGCAAGTTCATCCAACATGGACCTTCTTGAGCTCTTTGGATATTGATAGTCATGATTTTTAATTAAAATTACAGAAGGTTTTTTCCTTGAAGACTCTTTCCAACGATGCATATATTGGTGCCCTTCAGGTCTTTAGTGCTCTGCATTTGCTTGCCTTCTTTCTCATATTTAAATTCACTTATCCCTTCTTCTGCCTGTTCCTATTTGCTGTGAGTTGCTCTACAATACTTTTCATTTCAGTTCTGTGCTTTTCAGCCCTGTTTTTGTTTCTTTCTAAGACTTTTATTTATGTTCACATTTTGAGCACATATTGCTCTCCTACCTTTCTTCACATCTTTCTTTAGATTTTTGTGCATGTTTAAGATGAAGATTTTCATTCTTTTGAAAGGCTTTTTACTGGTATATCTGCTATTAGTTTTTTCCCCCTAAATAAATTGTGATTCCTGTTTCTTTATATGTTTTGTGTGTATGATTGTGTACATTTCTTTCTACAAATCTGACTTCTGAACCTAACAATTTAGTGAGTAGAAATTAGATTATCTTCCATCCCAAAGTTTTGTTGTGGTTATCATTTGTTTATTGATTTTTTTTTCTAAACTGCTGTTTTGAGTATCTCTGTGCCTAGGTGAAGCTGTAGTTATAAGCTTGAAATCATCTCTGGTGTTTTCTAAGCCTTTATATGATATCTATCTATATCTATATCTATTCAATTATTAGCTTTCTTTATAAATTAGCTTGTTTTTGAATGACTTGTTTTTGAATGCTTGGCTTGTAAAGAGCAACCAGAGAAAAATAAAGGGGAGGAGGGAGATTTTTTTATTGAACCTCCCATCCTCACCTCCCCCCTCCCTCCCATCATCCCCTGGAATTTCTTCAATGGGACAAAGAAGGATTCCAACAAGGGAGGTGAAACAAAGCTGTGTGAACAGAAGCAGAAATCAGTCATCACAGCATAGATTCTTGATATTTGGACCACTTGGTCCATATACCCATCCTTGCTACTGCTGCCAGCGAGGTGCAGGTTGATCGAGGAACCTGTGCAGAGCTTTCTGTCATGAGTCAGAAATGGGGATACATAGCCTCTCTTGCATGAAGAGGTGCAATTCATAAAACTAAATGCAATCTATTGATCAAGCCTTTCCCTGGAAGTTGTAAGCCTTCACTGGGTCCAGAGGTCCTAAGTAGTTCATGTAGAAATACTATCAGGGTGATCATTATCAGGTGGGAGGCAGATTCTCCCTGCTTTCTACCATCTTCCATGTCAATGCCCTTTGTATGATTCTCCTTACATCCACTTTCATGTGCAACTTCACACGTGTTTAGAACAACTCCTAGATTTTGAGAAAAGAATCAAGGTTTTAATTCTGGACTATTTTTAGCCTTAAGCCAAGACTTCCTTAAACTTGACCACTTGCTTGTTTTGGCATAAAGAGTGGTCATATGGGATAAAGAGAGTTCCAAGCCTTGGGTGGGCTTTTGAAACTCAACTTCAGTTTCTGGTACAATATATGTATAGGGTATTTCTATAAATTCTGAAATATATAAAGGTTCATGGAAATTAAAGATAAGTATCTTAAAAAAAAGAAGAAAAGCTGGCACCAGTGACTCATTCCTGTAATGCTAGTTACTCAGGAGGCTGAGTTCTGAGGATCATGGTTCAAAGCCAGCTTGGGCAGAAAAGTCCTCAAGAGATTCTGATCTCCAATATATTCAGAAGAAGCTGGAAGTAGGCTGGGGCTCAAGTGGTAGAGCACTAGCCTTGATCACAAAGAGGCTCAGGGATAGTGCCCAGGCCTAGAGTTCAAGCCTGAAGACCAGCCAAAAATAAAAGTAAGGAAAAGTACAGTGCAATAATTATATCAAGTTATTACATTGATTTGGTCATTCTAGCCACCATAAGGATTGATGAGGGTTGAACCAGGATTGGCTCAGCTGTAGCAAGTGCTATTGATCATTAAGATAGCAAAAGAGATGAAATCTTGTGTCACAGTGTAAATGAAGTGGAGATTTGTCAATTATTTTATTAATGCAATCCATACCCCATGTCACTGTCTCTCTTTAGATGAGAATTGTCAATTGTCCTTTGGGAATGGGAAAGTTTTGGTGGTTAATCTTGAATGCTTAGAAACACTTTCTGCTCCTTCTTGTGAAATTTATCTCAGACTCTAGGGACACTCACAACTAATCTGAAGTAGACAAAGATGAGACAAATACATCATACATTAGATACATTATACGCTTATGGTCAGAAAACAAAACAACAAAAACAAGATCAGAAACAAAAAGCCAGGAACTAATCAAAAGCACATAAAATAAAGATTCATGGGGATTGTTCAGTAGTATATTCTTTTAGCCAAATCATCTCTTTTTGTGTAATCTCTGTTGTTTCCTTTAAAAGGAACAAGTAGGCTAAGCACTGGTGGCTCCTACCTCTAATCCTAGCTATTCAGGATGCTGAGAGCTAAGAATTGGATTGTTATATGGCCAGCTATTAACTCCATATCTCTGACAAGTGTTGTCCTCTCTCTACTGAATACATGGTCACCTGTAGCTATGTAAAACGCTCCAGATCAGTTTTTCTAAGTGATGTCAACATTTGTGGATTGCTTTTTCCTATCTGTATAATCAAACAACAAAGTTGAGTCTATTTAAAACATTTAAGAGTCTCAGACAAGAGAAAGGAAGGGAAATTACTCTTTATGAATGTGGGATTCTAGCACTTAATGCCACTGGATTGTACCCTTAACATTATTTAGATGGAACTGGAGATCACACCTGTAATATTAGCTACTCCAGAGGCTGAGATCTAAAGGATCACAGTTTGCAACCAGCCTGGACAGACAAATTGTCAAAACCCCATCTCAAAAAACCTAAAAAGCTAGGTACAGTGGTATCTGTCACCAGCCAGGCTGTAAGCCTAAATAGGAGGATTGTGGTCCATGCCTGCTCAGACAGAGAGTAAGATCTGCTGTCTCAAAAATGGTTGAAGGAAAAGGGGATCTAGGTATCGTTCGCATGGCCAGGCCCTGTATTCAAACCCTGGGAATTAAAGAACAGCAACAAAAAGGGATGGGAAGGGTAAACAAAGGAGGAGGCTGCAATGCTTGGTAAGAAATGTACGCATTATCCTGCCCATGCAATTGTAACCCCTCTGTACAGTTTGTTCACAAATAAAATAAAATTAAATTAAAAAAAAAAAGAAATAAAAAAAAAAAAAGAACAGCAACAAAATATTTAGAAGGAATTTGGGCATGGTGGTGTGTGCCTAGTATCTTTTTAATCCCAGCATGTAGGAGGGTGAGGCAGGAGAATCATGAGTTCAAAGCCCTCCTGAGCTACAGGGCATGACCCTATCTCCAAAACACAAATTGTTAAGCTGATACATGTTGGGAGTCAAATTTTGTCAAGATCATTGTATACATGCCTGGACATGTCAACATAAGATCTCCTTTTACATCTACTTGATGCTAATAAAATTTGGAAAATATACAAAAGCCTCAATAAAGTATGTATTTCTTTGTTTAGCTCAATTTGTCTCCTAAGAAATAAAAACAAATAACAAAACGCAGGGTTTTGTTAATGATTCTGGTATTAAATTTCTGCCTTACAATGACTTTAAGGCTGTTTGATTGAATCAGAGAAATGTCTAGAAGCCAAAAGTCTTCAGGATAGATTTAATTTATATTCTAATTTGTACCTCTTTGACTTAATAAGCAAGCATATAATTTCCTTCATGTCTTCCAACCAGACTGGTTTACAGATTCTATCATAAACATCACTATGGTATTGGACAATAATTTATAGAAGTGATATCTATTCAACTATAAATATTATGTAGGATGAAAAATATCCATTTCTTTGCTACATGAAACTTCAGTCATTTATCAGATTAGGTACTGAAGATCTTTGTCTTTGCTTTTCCCTGGAGGAGCAAAGACTAGAAAGTTCTGTCAAGAGCCAGAGGAAAGCACTGGAGAGCTAGCAGGGAGTTAGGAAGGGGCAAGTTGTGTTATACGCATGCATGCATTCACTGAAGTTGGTGGAGCAGAATGTGGAGTGTGTTCCTTTGTATTTTTCTTAAGATCTGGCCGTGTCCATTTCTTCAACTCCACAGTTGTTCTTGGGACACAGAGAGGGGTTCTAATTTTAATATCTAGGTATGTGACAACTCTTGTCCCTTCTTTCAAGCTCTGTTAATAGCAGGGAAACTTTTACAAATAATTTTTCCTTTCTTCTTCTTATGACATAAATTTAGACTCTTCTTCCAAAGGGAAGTAGAGCTTGTAAAAAAATCCATCAATATCTCAAGGAGAAGAAACTTCATATATTGGTTGAACTTTCCAAATTCTCCCTCCCACTCCCTCTCTTTGTTGGTCACTGGGGTTTGAACTCAGGACCTTGAGCTTGCTAGGAATGTACTCCACCACTTGATCCACATACCTCTTTTTTGCTTTAGTTTATTTTCCAGCTAGAGTCTCATACTTTTGTCAGGCTTGCCTTTGACTCCTGTCTTTGTCTCAGGTTTCTAGGATTACAGGTGTGTGTCATCAAGTACTGGAGGAGGATTGATAATACAGTCACCCATAATTACAGCAGTACAAAAACAACTTAGAGATTTCAGGACTGATGTGTGCTAGAACTTCCTATTAATTCAGGAAGAAAAGCACTACATTCATGTTGAAATGGAAGTGATGGACATTTATCTCCTGAAACTTCCCAGAGGTTCTACTATTTTCAGAGGGTAACCCATCCCATACTTAAATAGATGTTAAACAAAAAGGCTGATATTTGAAACTGAATTTCCAACACCTAATAAGATACTGAAAATCATTTCAAGCTTTCAGATGTCACATACTGTAAAAATACAAATTAGGCTGTAAATGCAGCCCAGCCATAATTAACACTATGCTATGTTCAAATAATCAAGCTTTTCCTCTGTGGAGTCTATTGAAGGAGGTTATTATGAGTGATCATCCACTAATCATTACGTGACAATTATTTCTGTCTTATTGATCTCTTCCATCCTGTCTGTATTGGTGGGTGCTGTTCACATGGTTTTAAAAAGTTGATATTTTCCCCCATACAGAGGCATCTCTTCCTGGAGCTCCAATTGATGTCAACTTTTGCTTGTAGCTATCATCTGCACACAGCTAGCTTCACTGTAAATCAGACGAGTAGGGAAAAATAAAACTGGATGGCTTTCAGTTCCAATCACGTCTTGTTTTACTCTGCCCAGGCCAATACGTTATTGTGAAATAATGGATTTTTATCTGTGAAAGTGAAAGAGCAGGTTTAAGATTTTCAAATTTAAAAAGTGGTCTCCTTCTGCATTCATTTTATGTGGTAAATGGAAGGCTTTCTTTGATGGAAAAGGGGAAGTTTTATTTTATTCTAATGTAAAGGAGTTCTTTCAAGATAGAAAATCCACTTAGGTTGTTTTTCTTTTCTTTCATCATAAGAAGTAGGTCTTATGGAGGTTTTATAGAAACATTGAATCTGCATTATTAAATGTGTGGTTTTAGAGGGGAGACAGTCATGACAACTCTTGATTATTCAAATCATTCTGGGAGCATTGTCCAGACATCCCAGAACTTCCCTATGGATCACCCTAGAGCACCCACTATTTGTCAAATCACTGCTCTCCCGGGCTTTGTGTGGATCAGTATCTTTAAATATAGAGCAACTATTTCAACGCCAACTATGTTCTATGCCAGCCAAGCCTGAGTTTAAGTCCTATGCCAAAACAATAGCATGGTGTCTTCCTGGCGGGTGACAGGTCACTTTTCTCACTGGTGACATACCCAGAATGTCCCACAGACTCAGGACCATTGGCTACAGTCTTTTTAGGGTGTTTTCCTACTGCACCCACCCAAATGGCTAATTAAACTTGAGTTTTTAAATTTACATTTAGAACCATTCCAGGGGGTTGGGGAGGATAGGAAGGGATGGGAAGGGGAAACAAAGGAAGAGGCTACAATGCTTGATAAGAAATGTACTCATTATCTTGCCCATGTAATTGTAACCCCTCTGTACAGAATTTTCACAATAAAAAAATAAAAATTTAGAAAAAAAGAACCATTCCAAGCTTAAGTTCAGGGCAGGCATCAGAACTTGGCCTATAGATGAGGTATCAGGAACTACTTGGAATTCTCAGCATCTTGCGGAAGTTCTAAATCTCTCCAGGGATGAGCGGGACTGCATTCCTTTTACTCTTGGCCCTAAGATGGAATGAATTTAGGAAAACCCTCACCCCACAAAGTGACTATTTTCAAAAGAGCAGGACCTGGGGCCTTTTGTCTAGTATTCTCCCTGCAATCCAAGATATTACAGATTCATTTCGTAGCGCTGTACCATTTCATTTGTTTCTTTGAAATATCATTCATATAGGAAAGGCAGACCAACCCTGAGGGTTTTTTTTCCTTATGTATTTTTACCTTTCACCTTTATAGTGCCAACACACAGAAAAGTAGCCACAGTATGAAGACAGTGGAAGATGACTATGGTTTGGAAAGCTTAAACGAATGAGAGAAATGTGCAAATAACTTGCCAAGGGAACTAGGAAAAAATGAATTGAATGCATTGATTGATTGGTTAATTTTTACATCCTCTGATTTTTTTCTTTTAATCATTATGGGTTTATAGTTTTGAATCTATTGAGAAGTGTTTGGATAGGCCACTGCCACTTTTCTTTCTGTGACCAAGTTACATTATCTCTACACAACTATGTCCTTTACAAGTTGATTTCTCTGCCCTTTTGACATGGTGTCCAAGGTGTGTGGTGTGGTTCTAGTTTTAGGCATCACTGTCTTATTTCCACCTTATCTCAGGCCTTAAACGTGTAATTCAAAAAATAGCAGTGTGGTTCTTTGAGAGGGGTAATAATGTTCAGTGACACCATTTAGGCATCAAAAGGGCTTTTATCGTTCTGGAGTGATTTTTTTATAGTTGTCAGAAAGATATTCAGACATTGTTTAGAAAGGAAAGTTATAACTTCATAGCCCATTCAAAGGAAAAGTCTGAAGGAGTTCTAACTTTCTTTAAATTTGTATTGCAATTCTTTCCTTTTAACATGAAATCTTTCTTTCTAATAGCATTAAGGTAATTACTCATTTGCTTACATCAACAATTTTAGAACTCATGATAGCCCCCAAAAATCTTATTCTTGCTATTACTGGCCAGAATATTAAACAGACTTTATCAATTGTTTTATGGATTTTGTTATTGTTGTTCTTTTATCACATTTGAGTTATGCAGTTAGATTCTTGCTCTGTGGAGTCATTCTTCTCAACTTCATGGTTAAGCTTTCTGCTTGAAAGACATGCTCAATGTATTGTCATCTCATTTTTAAAGATATTCTTAAGGTACATGCCCCCTCTGCCCCCACTTTTAAAAATAAGCTCACATTTTTGCATGGTTCCACACTAAAAAATCATAAAATATGTACAGATCAGTCTAGCTTTCTTTCGCATTCATATTTCTGTCTTCCTACAGGCATATTTAATTTTTAGTATTTTTTCTTACTGTTTCTTTGGCTGAGAAGTTTTATAATAATTTTGTGGCAAATGGCAAGTGTTCTGAAATATTTAGTATTTATCATTGTTCAGATGAGTGTTCAAAAGCCCAGTAAGTTTGGACTAGCAGAACAATCTAATCACGCTCTCCAAGGGGAGACCTCAGCCCCCATTTCCGAGCCTTTCTAAGTGTGCAGGTCTCTGAATGTGTAGATGCTGCAGACTTGCTCTCGTTCATCATACAAGGGAGCCTAAGGCCTGTGGAGGTGTTCTTCTCCAAGCTTCTTCTCATTACACTGATCCAATTCTTCCTCCTCCACTGTGAGCCCAAACCTACATGATTTCCATGACAAATAATGAGAGGGTGAACATTTCTCCTGATGCTCTATTTCACATAGATTTGATATGTAGAAATAAGAGAGAGAAAATTGTGCTGAACCAAGTTTGAGCCTGAAAATTGGTCATTTTTGACAGTTGAGTTAACTCCAGCTCAACCACTTTGGTTAATAAATCCTCTTCAACTCCTGACAGACAGGAGAAAACCGCCTTGCACTGCATAACAACCTTTGGTAATTGCGTTTTCCTACCTACGGTAAGTCTGCTCTCCTCCCTGGTAGAAGAAAAGATAATTCGTGATATTGCTTTTCTCATCTCTTCACAGGGCAAGGTGACCTTCTTTTTATGACATGATCTCCAAATTAATTTCATAGTTAGGTGACAGACTTGCAAGAGCTTTATATCTATCCCCCCTTCCATGTTTTCTTATTTTATTCCCCCATTTTTCCCCCAAAATTAAAGTAGATCAGAAGTTTATACTTGTATTAACAAATGGTTTTTCTTGAAAAACAATCTAACCTACTAATTTTGTACTTAGTCTCAGGTGCTTTCTCTCTATTATTAGCCTCAAAGTAGAAATGCTTCAGTCACAAATACAAAACTGTATCCACCTTTCCGTCACTTCTGGCTTCATAGTGGATGTTAGTTATATCCACAAGTCCTAACTGTGACTCATCATTCCATGTCAAACCATAGTTTGGATTTGGTCTGTTGGACAGATCATTTATTGACTGCATGGTGAGATGCTATGTTCTGAGAAGGGGAAAGGGGAGAGAAGGGAAGACTTAGGCAAGCTGAGACATACAATAGTAGACAGGTGAGAATGCAGGTGTCATGTTGGGAGAAAGCCCTACATAGAAAAGAAGTACAGTGGAGGTGGCATTCAGCAAAGAGAGACAGATAGATGTAGAAGAGTGAAGACTTGAAAGGTGGTTCTATTTCTAACTGGTTGTGTGCCCTTGACCAGGTTTGGTAAGCCACTCTAGAAAACTCACTTTCTTCTTTTACATAAAGGGCACATTATACCCACAAGGACTGTAGAATAGAGAAGATGACATGTACAAAGGATTTGCCACAGTGCCTGGCAATAGCAAGTACTCAAAATGGCAAAACACTATTAGCTGACCCTAAGATTGTCTGTCTGTCTGTCTGTCTATCTATCTATTTATCTATCTTTTCTGTCTGTCTGTATATATAAATACAGATATATATATATCTATAAAATGCATCTCCATTAATATATCTATATATCTATATTAATATATCTATATACACCTATATATACATCCATATCTATCTGTATCTTGTATATAGATATACAGAGAGACACCAATATATCTAGATATAACTATATATAGTTATATATAGTGTGTGTGAGAGAGAAAGAGAGAGAGAGAGAGAGAAAGAAAGAGAGAGAGAGAGAGAGACAGAGATACCAGCTGATAGGTAGCAGTTCCCAGCAATGGGAATGAATGAGGAAACATAGGTAGAGTGAAAGAAATGGGAAATCAGATGATCACAGTCTGTGGGGGAAAAAACACATCATTACAAAGGTGAGTTAAGAAAAGTCACCAAGGAGATTGACACCATTTTGAAGTGTAGCTGAGTTCCCCAGGACTGACCCAGGGCAGGCAAGGGAGAGCCACGGGAGAGCAAGGACTTTGAGAGTAGACTCTTGCTCAGGTATTCTTACATGTATGATTTTGTGCGTTCTGGTAGACATTCATGTACTCTTGTTTGCATTCGGGATGTGCAGACTGACTAGAAAGGAAAGAGACAAACTAGGGCTCAGGATTTGGCAGGTTGGAAATAAGTATAATAGGAACGGCAAAAACCTGAGCACTGGATGGATTGGAGATTAGATAAGAAAAGGGGAGGCAGTGATACATTTACCAGATGGAGACTGTGGGGTGATTTCAAGGATCTATTCAGAGGAGGAATAGCTGTTGAAGGAGCAGAGGTCACCTGAGTATGGTATCAATACCTCACCGCTGTGCCCAGAAACAAATACGTTTGAGACTTGTACACTCCTTCCACACTGACCAGCATTCTGGCAGTCTCTGGCAGTTTATAATGCCCTTACATTTTCCTGCTCTTTATGCTGTGGAAATGGGATTTCTCATTATGTTTCAGTGTCTTCTCTCTGATGGGCACTGATGCCTGTCAGACTGGTTAGGGGAAAAACACAAATGTGAAGATGCTAGCTATGAGGGTCTTGCAGTACACACCTGGAAATTCCTGAATGCCCAAGTTGGGACTTCATAATTGGTTTAATAAAAGCTATATTGAGACTCTACATGTGTTTTCCACTCCTTGGGGATTACATTTCTCCTGACTTTAAAGGGAGCTAATGTCTTATTTAGCCAATAACGATACTTTAAAATCTGGGCATTTCAAACAAAATAAACTATGTTTTTTTATTGTGGAAATACTGTACAGAGGGGTTACAATTACATGGGCAAGATGAATACATTTCTTATCAAACATTGTAGCCTCCTTTGTTTCCCCTTCCCATCCCTTCCCATCCTCCCCCCGCACCCTCACCTAATCTCCCCACCCACTGACCCCCCCACACCAAAGTTGTAAAGTTTGTTTTCGACATAACAACTTGTACATCTCATTGTTGCAATGGGTCCACCTGTATAAATATTTAAACGATTTGTTTTTCCCCTTCCCCTCCACAAATTATACCAACATCAAATACAGTGAAAGCAGGGGTTATACTGTGGGGGAGGGACATACAAAGCAACAAAGAAATAATCTTATAAATGTGTTAGAAACAATCACATGAAAGAAAAAAAACATTTGAATACATATCTTAGGGTTCATTTCCCTAACATCACCTTATCTGAACTTTTCTGCTTGACTCAGACATATACTAGATATTGCAAATAAGGGAAACCATGGGACCTATGTTTCTTTGGGCCTGGCTTACTTCACTTAATATAATTTTTTCCAAGCCTTTCCATTTCCTACAAATGGGCAATGTCATTCTTTCTGATGGAGGCATAGAATTCCATTGTGTATATATACCATATTTTTTTGATCCATTCATCTACTGAGGGGCATCTGGGTTGGTTCCATATCTTACCTATAGTAAATAATGCTGCAATAAACATAGTTGTGCTGGTAGCTTTAGTGTGGTCTTGTATGTAAACATTTGGGTAAATGCCCAAAAGTGGGATTGCTGGGTCATGTGGAGTCTTTTGAGGAACCTCCATACTACTTTCCAAAGTGGTTGAACAAGTTTACACTCCCACCAACAATGCAGTAAGGTTCCCTTCTGTCCACATCCCCTCCACCATCTGTTGTTATTAGAGTTCTTGATTTCAGCCATTCTAACTGGAGTGAGGTGGTATCTCAATGTTGTTTGAATTGCATTTCTTTTATGGCTAGGGAGGTTGAGCATTTCTTCATGTGTCTATTGGCCATTCTTTCCTCTTCAGAGAATTTTATCTTTAAGTCTTCAGCCCAGTTATTTATTGGGCAGTTGTTTCTTTGAAGATTTGTTGTTGGGGAATTTAATTTTTTGAGTTCCAGGTATATTTTAGATATGAGACCCTTGTCCGTTATATGGCTAGTGAAGATCTTCTCCCAATCCGTGGGCTTTCTATTGATCTTGCTAGCTATGTCCTTTGCCATGCAGAAGCTCTGCAATTTCATGCAATTCCATTTGTCTCAAACAAAACAACTATGTTGAATTGCTTTAAAAATGTTATTTGTATTGGAAAACTTAAAACAGCTTCCTTATTGTAATCAAATTCACTTGGATACTAGGTTTGCATTAAAAAAATTAAAAAGTGAATAAAAAAGAAAAATGTGATTGGAGCCAGACACAGAGAGAGTGCTTCATGCCTGTAATCCCAGTAACTCAGGAGACAAAGATCAGGAAGATTGAAGGTCAAGTCTAACCCAAACACAAAAGTTACCATGACCCTCATCTCAACTAAAAGACCCCTTGTGATGATATTCCCTGGATAGGCCAGAACCGTCTATCTGTTTCAGTATCAGTGGATTACTAACCATTAAGTTTCATTGCAACCTCTGTTCCCATTGCTGTGCAACCTAATCCAGTCCCAAGTTCTAGGAACTCAGACACAGATGTCCTTGTGGATCATAATTCTGTCTGTGAAGACATTACCCAGTTCACCAGTGTGACAGATGCCTTGTGTGGCTATTAGCTGTTCTTCATGGAGGCCTATACCTTAGTACTCTGGCAGATATCTCCAGTTTCAAACACAGTACACATTCACCATTCTCTGAGACATGGTGTGTTACAGGCATACTTCACTTGCTTTGCTTCCTGTGCAGTCATGGTGTTTACAATATTAAATCTTCCTCGTACATGGGACTACGTTTCTTTTTTTTTTTAACCACTACATTCTTCATCAAAGGCTGTCAATGAAACTTCCATACTACTGTTCCTTTTACTTGTTTTGTTTCCTTTTGTAACACATTATTATTATTATTATTATCTTTAAGTAGTTGTATAAAGGGTTAACATTTAACAAAGCAGTTTATGAATAAAATATATATTGATCAATGTTTATCTTTCAACATTCTCACCCATTCCTCTCCTACTTACCTTTCCCTCACTCTTCTTAATCTGATTGGATAAACACTGGATTATGGACTGCATCCTGCCCCTCTTCTTTTCATTCCCTTCTCTTCATTCATTTGCTCCTCTCTCAATAACCCCACCCCTTTCGAGTCCTTGCTTCCTGGTGTTTATTTTGTCGAATGCTGCCTTTATAAGGAATTATACTATTTGCATTCCCCCTTGAATCTACCCTATTGAGTCAATACATTCCTATCCAGTGGCATACCACCCAAAATATTTTCGAGTAAGTTTATAAGTTAACTCTAGCATCCATGTATGAGGGGAAACGTGCACCCTTTGTCTCTCTGGGCCTCACTTCATTTAACATAATTTTTTCCACGTCTTTATATTTCTTTAAAAATGGTACAATATCATTCTTTCTAATGGAGAAATAAATTTCCACTATATATATATATCACTTTTTTTGATCCATTTGTCCACTGAGGAGCGTCTGGGCTGACTTCATACTTTGGGCTATGCTATTGCAAACATGGTTGTGCTGGTGACTTTACTATATCCTTGTTTGGTATCTTTTGTGTAAATCCCAGGAATGGAATTGCTGGATCATAGGGTAATAATATGTTTATTTTTTTGAGGAACCTGAACACTGCCTTTCAGATCATGAAGGCAATTTTATAAACCAATTGTGATCATTTTGTGCATGAAAGCTTCATGATGTAGAATTTTCCACGTTTGGCATTATGTCAGATTTAAAAACCTTTAGATTTTGAAGCATGATGGGTTTGGGTTTTTGGACCAGAGATGCTCAATCTGTATATCTATCTTATGTACGTTATGTATATGTTATATATTAAATATGCAAGTCTTGAATGTCCACATACAAGCACAAGTAGAACAACACATACATATATAGCTGTAATAAATTTTACATGTTTTTTTTCAGGAACATAGTCATGGGAAAGTTATGACTAATAATTAATTTTCATCTAATTATGATTAAATTAGTAGGGCAAAGGGCAGAATTAGATGTGTCATTGTATTTGAAGACACTGTGACAGGAAATACCAGAGAATATGTTCTTCAAGAGAAAGTGTCTGCACCCCTGGCACCATGCTCTGCATGGAGGTGCTGACCCTCTGCAGGCCAGCTTACCCCTATTAACCTGAACACATTTGTGGCAACCACATTATGCACAGGGCACACTTTGTAGCCAGCCGGGTACCATAGTGGACTTTCAATCGGGCATTTATGTGATTACATCCACTGAATTTTCTCACAATGCAGCAGGGGAAGGAGATAGAAATGATCACAGTATTGATACATTTGATGACTCCTTCGTGATTTCATTGGGAATTTTGTCTTTATCACAACATCTGGCTCAAATTCACACATTTGTGTGTGTGTGTGTGTGTGTGTGTGTGTGTGTGTGTGTTTATCACTATTGCCATCTTTGAGATCTACTGTTATTTTTTAAGATGACTTATTGTAAGAACAGTTTACTTACACTGGGAAAAGCTGATCTATTTTATATTAGTGAAATTTGCACCAGTTGATATTTTTAAATACCTAAAGAAACGATGGTTTACAACTTGTGGTTCTTTACAATCAACCATTACTCAAGAAAACCTTTTCTTTTGCTGCTGATTTGAGTGGTTTTTATGCACAAATGTACAAAACAGAAACACTGCACAAAACAGAAACATTGAACTGACTTGTTAGTTAATTCTGTTTTATTTGAGAAAGTCTGGGGAGGTGACTTTGATAAAATTGTCAGATACCCAAAGGGAACACCGAAGATTTGTAGCAAACCTTCCAATCCTCCCTAGAGTGGTTTAAAGATATTGGGGTGTATGTGGGGTGTGGAGGGGTGGCAACTGTCTGTGCCACTGTATCTGAGGCTGATTTGTGCATTCTTGGAATTAATTCCCTTTTCTGTTCTTACAACTGATCCACTTCTCTCCTGTTTTGAGATTTCCCTTTTTCCCCCCAATAAAGTAAAGGTGTAAAGACACTCTGATAATGCCTCTGATTGGTTAATAATAGGTTTTGTTCGAAACAGAAATTGGCCCTGCAAAGGGGGTGACCCCTTTTATTCTCCTCTTAGAGCTACAGGTCCTAGCAGCTTTTCATTTGTTCCAGCAGCTCCGCTCCCTTGCCAGGAGAGACAATTACGGTGAGAATTAAGCTCTATGGACTGTGTCCTCCTGCCTCTCCTGTACGGCGCCTCCGGGAGGATCCTTCCTGCGTGCTCCCCTCTTGTTTGGAAGATTCATGTTTATCTAATGTGGAGTCAATATTATTGTCCGGGAAGAGGAAGGGGTTGGCTAATGAGCTATCAGGGAGGCTCCTGCGGAGTCTGACCCACGCTCCAGTGGCTCAGAAACCACTTAGCGCCCCGAGAGGCCCTCTCCCTTCCCATCCGCCCACTGCAGCGCAGCACTATCACATCTAAAAATGATCTGCAGTAAAGTATTCCACAATATTTTAACGATGCATTGAGCCAAGACATTGGCAAGGAAGAACTGTAGCAACAAGAGGTAGCCCCAGCCAAAAGTATGGTCACCCTGCGCTTCTATCCAGATTGTCCTTCTGTTTTAGCATTGAAGAGGTGGGAGGGAGAGGCCCCCAGTGTGACAACTTACCAGGGACAAGATGACCTGGGTACAGAACCCCAGATCAGATTCTAAAGCACTTTTTCTAAACTCAATTTTCAGATAATCAGTGTAGTGTAATCCATATACATGTATGTATAAATATATACCATATATGTGTGTGTATATATCTATGTTGTACATTTATGCATACCTGCATCTATCTATCTATCTATCTATCTATCTATCTATCTATCTATCTATCTATCTATCTATCTATCTATCTATCTACCTTATCTATCTGTCGTCTATTTATTGATCAATCATATTGGGTTTTGAACTCAGGAACGATACCTGCTCTAACTCTTATGCCATGCCCTTACTCCTCCCCTCCTCTTTATTTGTTTTACTTTATTTTTCAGGTTGAATCACATGCTTTGGTCTAGGACTGTCTTGTGCCTCCTACTTTTGTCTTATGAATAGTTAGGATTATGTATGTATTACCATGCCAAATTTGGTTTCTTTTTTTCCCAAGCTAAGATCAAACCATCAAGATCCTCCTAATCTCTACCTCCTAATTAGCCAGGAGTATAGGTGCATGTCACAATGCTTAGCCTCAGCTTTTATTTTTTTGTGGCCCTGGAGATTGATTTTGCAGAACAAGTGCTCTACGACTTGAGCCATGTTTCCAACCCATAATGCACATTTTATACAGAGACAGTGCTGAGGTAAAGAAATACCTAGAAGCTGAGTGCTGGTAGCTCATGCCTGTAATCCTAGCTACTCAGAAGGCTGAGATCTGAGGATCATGGTTCAAAGCCAGCCCGGGCAGGAAAGTCAGTGAAATTCTTATCTCCAATAAACCACCAGAAAGCCAGAAGTGGCACTGTAGCTCAAGTGGTAGAGCGCTAGCCTTGAGCTAAAGAGCTGAGGGACAGCGCGCAGGCCCAGAGTTTAAGCCCCATGTCTGACAAAAAAAAATAATAAAGAAATAACTAGAGACTCAGCAAAAATTTTGTATGTATATAACACATATATTAGTCAAACCACCAGAGAATCAGAACAGAAGATGTAGGTGCAATAGTCTGGGTAGAGAACTGTCTGGGATATGAAGAGAATGATCTAAGTCAATTGCATCATCAACATCATCGTGTGTGGCCCGTGTGCTCTGAGCAAATCAGCCCCCACCACCTCTCACTGATCATGCAGGCTCATGCACTGCACATTGCACAAGATATTCTAGCTCATTCCTAGGCAACCCTCCCCAGTGCCTATCTGCACATTTTGCATTAATCATACACGCATGGCACTTCCTGTTTAATCACTTGGCAATTATCTGGCTTATATCTTCTGTTTTCATCTCCTAAACAAGATTTGCCTCATCACGTCTTAAAATTGCATTTGACATGGTAACGAATAGTTGAATTATTTGTTCCCTACAAATGTAATTATTTACCATGTAATTTTCAGGAAGACACAGCTTCCAAGTTGCTCGTATAGAATTTACTGTGCAATTACCAGACTTGCCTCAAAGCTGAAATGACAGGCCTGGGTGGTCTTTGGGAGGAAAGACACCAGCGAGGCAGTCAGGCCCCGGAAGCAGCCCCAGTAGCTTTTCCTGTGAGCTGCAGCTCTGCAGTACAAGCATCTAGCAAGCATCCCTTCATTTCTCTGTGTGTCATTCTCCTCATCCAGAACATGAAGTAAGGAGAGGGGAGGCAGGTGGCAGGGAATAAGGAGGAAGAATGAAGAATTCAAATAAAATGTAGATGTCCTTGCAGTTTGGGTGACTTGTTTCCCCAGCTTTAGTGGAGGAAGAGATAATATTCTTAGGAAACCCAGATGAGTTGGAAGACCCTCTTGTTCACTCTTGGCTAGGAATTCAAGATGGTCTTGCTTTGGGAGCAAAAGAAGAGGCTCTCTTGAGTTGGTCAGCTTAGAGGTATCTCCTTGGCATGGCTAGACTGGGGAAATTGGTGCTGAGAAATATTCCAAGGGCAAGCAATAGGACTTATTTTTAACTAATGTACATGTGTGTACATGTATGAAAAGTAGTGGAGATATTGATTTCACTTATGATACTAGATGTGGTATCTGGAGGCACAGAATGGATGAGGCACGGCATCTCCTTTAAGTTTTTGTACTTCGTACCTGCAAAATGATTTAAAGTGAAGTCCTTGAGAAACACTTCTTTACAGAGTCCATTGGGGAGAGTCAAGAGAAAGCCTTAAGGAGCAAAGCAAGGCCTCCATGTTTTTTTTTAATCAACCAAAGGGAAGAGGACTTGTGCATCCCAGGACTCACTGAGCTGTAGTACTATGCAACTCCATCACCAGCAGCACAAGAGTTCAGGGAGACTTGTGTTGCTAGGTCTGTCCTCTTTATTTGTGTCATAATCCAAGAAGACCCAACTCCTGGGTCACTGGCCAGATTTCTTGTTCGAAATTCTTATGGTTCTACATCTCCCAACATCTACAGCTTCCAGAAGACACTTTGGAGTTCACAGTAAATCATAGTACCTCCCCTACATTTCTTTTCCTCTGCTACCTCTGTGTCTTTTTGACTTCCTCCAAATGAATTCTAGATCTCTTCTCAGGTCACACAGTCAGCAGCCATTTTCTAGTCCTATCATTACCAATCATTGCAGCTCCACAGGCCCAGTCAACGCCTTGCACTCTGACCACTTCCTCTCCTTCCCGCTCACCTCCAACAACTCTTCCATTTCGTTGGGGGCTAAGAACATCGAATCTACTGCTTTCGCCCTTCCCCTTCTCTTGTCTTGCTCTCATTCGATCTGGTAAGAGATAACTTGGAGAACCACATGCTTATTCTTAATTCTTCCAATCCTCTATCTGTAACTGGAACCTGAAATGTCAAATGAAAAGAAAATGAGCAAGCACTGTGGTGTTACGTTATGTTCAGAACCACCGCCTATGTAACTAGACAGTGCCTGAGCATGCGCAGACTCCTAGCTCTAAGGTCTCACTGTCTATTCCCAGTTTCAGTTGCTCTGGCTTCCCATTTTGGGGAAAAGTGAAGGAATTATAAGAGAATGTCTAGATGCTCTTAGCCTCTTCTCAGCTACTTAGCTGCTATGCCTGGTACTCAGGTGGTTCCCCCCCCCCCTTTTTACTCTGTGTAAAAGATCAGTTCTCAACTTGATAGCAAATTAGAAACTTTTATCAGCTTTCAGTAACACTGGGGCTGCATCTACATATTCATCCATTAAATCAGATTTCCTAGAGTGAGTTTTCAACTCTTCACAACTGTCCACAACATTCCAGTGCTCAGAACTTCCCCGCATAGTAATCGTTGTCAGCATGTCCCTTGAACCTAACAATCAACTAGAAATGTAAATCTTTCTTTTTTCTACCTCTCAGTAAAACTCTTTTAAAAAATTTTTTTATTGTGAAAATACCGTACAGAGGGCACAGGCCGAAATTTTCAGTAAAACTCTTAATGAAGAATTTCCCCTTTTCTGTTGCAGAGACCTGTGGCTCACACCTGCCATTCTAGCTACTCAAGAGGCTGAGATCTGAGGATCATGCTTCAAAGCCAGCCTTGACAAGAAAATCAGTGAGATTTTGGTCTTCAATTACACACCAAAACGCTGGCAGTAGACTGTGACTTGAATAGTAGAGATTAGCCTTAACCCAAGAAGCTCAAGGGCAGTACTCAGGCTTTGAGTTTAAACTTCAGAATTAGCACAAAAATAATAATTACCTGTTAGTTTCTAAAGGCTAGAAGTGTGGTTCTGTGATATATTGTTTGGTGCACATGTACAAAGCCCTAGGTTCCATTCATAACATAGTAGAAAAAAAAACATAAAGAAAAACTTGGCATAGTGATGCACACCTGTAATCCTAGTATGTCAGAGGTCTAGGCAAGAAGAAGGTTAATTGTAGGCCAGTTTGAGTTATATAGCAAGTTTAAAACCAGCCTCGGTTACATAGGAAGAACTTGTTTCATAAATAAAACAAACAACAGCAAAACAACCACAAAGGAAAATCCAAAGAGAATTCTCTATTTCCTTCCTTCCTTCTTTCTTTCTTTCTTTCTTTTTCTTTTTTTTGGTCTGGTCATGGGGCCTGAACTCTGGGCCTGGGCGCTGTCCCTCAGCTCTTCAGCTCAAGGC
>NW_012267225.1:4835664-4976168 GCF_000151885.1 Dipodomys ordii
AGCGCTCTACCACTTGAGCCACAGTGCCACTTCCGGCTTTTTACTTTTTGCTTATGTGGTGCTGAGGAATCAAACCCAGGGCCTCGGCATGCAAGGCAAGCACTCTACCACTGAGCCACCTTCCCAGCCCCTCTCTATTTTTTTCACAGGAGCAGAATGTACAATGGTAGTTCAGGGACTAAAATGAGGGAGAAAGGAGGAATTCTTCTAAAGTGTGATTTACAAGATAAACATGATCGGGTAATCTGTTTCACAACAATGTTCATATACTTAAACATTTTTGAACTGTACATTGGAAATTGGTCATCAGGATATAATTTATGTGACATGATGTTCACCACCACTGGAAAGTTGTTTTGTATTTTTTAAAGAGACTAACAGCTTATTGGCATCTCTCTTTCTCAGTCCTCTCTGTTTCCATGGCCACTAGTTTTGAGGTATCATGAGTCTTGGAGCTCTTCTCCTCTATACTGACTCCTCTAGTGATTTTCAGAATCTGGAATTCCATCACAATCAGATGTGAACTGCTGAGGACTCTCTTAACATGCCTTTCTGGCCCAAACTCTTCTCAAACTGAGGACCTGTGTATTCCACTATCTTCCAGAAGCCTCATTTGAAGAGTTAGTGGACACTTGAATCTCAATATTTTCTTTTTTTAAATGTTTTTTTTATTGTAAAATTAGTATACAGAGGGGTTATAGTTACATGAGTAAGGTAATGGGTCCATTTCCTATTGAGCATTGTTACCTCCTCCTTTGTTTTTCCCCTACCATTCCTTCCCTCCCCACCTCCCCAACACCCCCCACCCCACAAGTTGTAAAGTTCATTTTCAACATAGTGTCTTGTACATGTCATTGTTAAAATAGGTCACCTGTATATTGTTTGGGCATTTTGTTATTTCCCTTCCTCTCCCCAAATGAGAAAAATGTATATACAGGATGCAGGGCACCGGAATCAAATACAGTGAGAACCGTAGACTTCCTGGTCACTGCTCTTCCTCCCTAACAGAGCCAGTCTTTTCCATCACTTGCTTAGGACAAAATTTGTAGGCTCCTCTTTAAAAAAATTAAAAACACACATCTTTAAGTAGTTGTACAAAGGAGTTACCCTTAACAAAGCAGTGCACAATTCATCTTAGTCACTGTGTGGCATCATCTTTAAGTCCTCTTGAGTATGTCAAGACATCTTGTCATTGTCCCTTAACAAAATACCCACAGTCCAGCCTCTCCTCATCTCCAGAATGCTGTCAAACTTGTCCATCCTGCTTTTCCCTCTCACTGGAGTTATGGCATTTCCCACAAAGTGATCAGGTTGATTTTTCCTCAGACTCTCCAGTATCTTCACTTCACTCACAATAAAAGCTTTACAGAGCCCTTTATTGAGAGGCTCCCATCTCTTTCTAGTTCCCTCCTCTACTTGCCTTGCACACAATTCCACAAACATCTTCAGAACCACTTTGTCCATCCTAAATGACTTTTCTAATTATCTTCATGGCTTGCTGGTTCATCTCCTTCAAGTCCTTGCTCAACTGTTAACGGTCTCAGGGAGACATCCCCAGGCAAATCGAATGAAAATTGCAGCCCAGCCCCATTGTTCTCCATCCCTTCCCTGGCTCTGTGTGTGTGTCATTCTATTTAACCATTTTCTATTGCCTGGGTTGAGTTTTCTCTCCCTTCCCTTCCTTTTCCTTCCTCTTCCTCCCTTCCTTCTCTCTACTTCCCTTTCTTTCCTTTCCTTCCCTTCCATGCCTTTCCTTCCTTTCCCTCCCCCTCTTTCTCCTTCCCTCCTGCTTTCTGTTACTCTATCTTTTTTTCTTTGCCACTAGCATTAAAGCTACCTGTAGACACATGGTTGAAGACTTTGCTCATTGCTGTCCTATGGAGACTAGAAGAGAACCAGGTTCAGATCAGGGACTTAGTGTCTACTTCTCCAATGAAACTACCGAAAGTAAAATGTCAGATAAATGGAAACCATCAATCATCCCACAAACAGAGTTTTGGAGAGTGATAAATTAGAAAGCCAGGTTTTGGCTTCTAGAAAGCAATTAAAACACTGGCTTCTGACCCACTTCTTACACTAGTGAGGAGGGCTTTCTGGCCTTTAATTAATTTACTCAAGAGATTTCTTTAGATTGGATGAAAGATATCCACCAGTGGATATTCCTTTTATGAGATTTTCTCAGAGGTTATTCACAACGAAGTGGAAATTAAGAGAAGTAGACTGAGGGCCCTGCTGTGTCTTTGATTCTATATACCCTATAAATGGCCGTCACACATAGTATTTTCTGTTGCTTGTGCACATACAAATTCTTCTATGTGGAAATGTTTGTTTTGTGCAGGAGAACTCAAGTGCAGATATGAGCCCTTATCCACTTCTTTCATGTAGGTACAATGCAGGTATTCATATATGTGCACACACACACATTTTTCAGATAGCCTCAAACAGTAAAGAAAAATGAGAGCACTTTTCTGTGTGTGTGTGTGTGCTGTGTGTGTGGTGTGTGTGTAGTCTTATATGCCACTTTTTGGAAACACAATCCTTTTTTCTTCAAGCAACTGTAACTGTTAAACACATTTGATTTTTTTTAACAATGTCACATTCAGGATGACAAAGTCTTCAAACATATTATATTTGGTTAGCAAACATAAAAAGCTGTGAGATAGCATATAATGCAAACTATTTTCAAATTAGGTTTAGGAATTAGACTGACAGAAGGAATGGATTCCAGGTTTGAAGAGCAAACATTAAATGTGGCTTGCTCATTGTTGGCTAACTTGATTAGATTAAATGCCATATTTTTTTGCACAGTTTAAATATTGAGCTTCAGCTTTATTCTTTTGATTAAAGTTGTTTGCTTGGCTGTGATGATTAAATAAGGGTTAATAAATATAACCTTTGTTTAATCTGTTGTAACCAAATTTTTCCTCTCTTCCTGTAGAGCAAAAGATGGATCCACAATCAGAACTGGTAAGTCTGTAATTTTATAAAGTTCAGGGTACAGTGTTGATTATATAAGCTAAATGTTAATTGTAGTCTCAATTCTCCAATAATAAGAATGCAAAAATCTTTGAAGAGAGAAAAATGATATATTAAGTGAAGAAAGTTACCATTTTTTGGCACTGTGCAGTGGTAGAACACTTACAAAAATGGACATGGCCTTGAGTGAAGTCTCTAATAACACACATGCACACATGCACACATACACACACATACCACCATACACCATATACACACATGATACTATTTCTTTCCTGAGAAACTATTAATTTTGTCAATGACTAAACAGGAGAGATCATGACAGCAGAATGTCAAGATTATCAGCCTCCTAAAATTAAAAAAAAATAAATGCACATGTGGATAGTGTTTCCTCCAGAGATGTTAAGAGAGAAATGATTAAATATTAATAATCACACTTTAATTATTTTTACCACTAACATGGAAAGAGAATTATATGTTAATTTTTTTACAGGTTGAGAAATAACCCTCTTTTTAAAAAAATAACATTTCACAAAAAATTATTCATTAAGCATATAAAACCTCATGTCATTATGCAAAAGTATATAAGACAAGTTTCTCTTTAAAATGCTAAAAATTCTTCTAATGACTGGGACCATTTTGTTTCTATTTTTCACTGTAAAGCTGGCTAAAAACAGCTACTCATGTCTATGTCACAGTCTGTATGCTGAACTGCCTTGAAATGTCCTCTCGCAGGTTAATGGATCCTTTAAATGCAGCCCCACATAAAAAGTCTGAGGGCATGGACAAAAATGTGGACAAGTTCTTCTCCAGGATGTAATAGCCCACTCACCTCCCATTTCCATGGCTTTCATCTCAAACCTCCTGAGTATAGTTTTTTTTTTTCTTGTCCACATTCCTATTTGGCATTCTTATCTCCTGAGATCCACCAAAACCACCCATTAAAATCTTCGGAGAACATTATTCCAGAACTTCTCTGCCCAGTGTTTCCTCTCCTAACTTTTCTATATTTCCTTCTACAAACCACTTTCAAAGGTACCCAGAGCTCTAGTGGTCTCCTAGGTGATTCTGCCACCAGTCAACTTGACAATCAAGATGAACCCTTACTAGCACCTCATGTTATCTTAAAGTTTTGTGTAATTCTTAACACAGGGCAGTATTACATTTTATTTCATTCTTTAAATTTTTGAGCTAGGATAGATTATTTCTTCTTACCAACAAAGAAACCTCCAAATTGGCTCAGTTCAATTAGTTGGCATGAAAAGGAGCAACAAAAACCAGCCTTGATGTTTCCGGCACTAAATTTACGAATTATCCCACATCACTCCTGTGTTTAACCATCACAGACACACAAAATAAATCTTAAAATTTCTGGGTCCACAAAATGAAATTATTGATTTTTTAAAAACGAGATAAAATGGGAAAATAATGGAAGTTGAAACAATAGCACTCATCTAGAGAGAGCTGATGAAACCTCCTATTTCAGTTATTATCATCCCATCTGCTGTTTGGTAGCTGTGATTGGGTGATTAATGGAGGAAGAAAAGAGGGAGATAGGTGAAAAATTAGAGTAAAGATTTTTTTCTTCCCTTTTCCTATTGCCAAAATGTTGAGCACTGTGTGTCAGGTTGTGGCCTCAGAAACAGAAAGGGGGTCCCAGTTGGCTCTTTCTGTGCAAGTCACAAGACAGGAGTTGTACATGGATTTAGATCGTGGAGAACATTGCAGGTGTACATGTGTGTAAAGCATATTGGTGTGCCATTTCATTTGATCCAAAAAGAGGGACCACAACTTTCCTCAAATCGATAGGCATTCACTACCAAGTTAAAGTTTCATTGTCGTTTTAAGTCTGTCATTTTTTAGGAGTTATTTATTATCAGAAAATAATTACTCCACAGCTGATCTGTGCATTATGGAGAAGATAACATAAAGGTTATGATCAGTATAATTCAGGAAGGACACATAACACCTAGTACAAGAAGAGACCTCTTCAAGCTGTTGGAAAACACTGAAAAACATATTAAAAGGAGATATTTAGCTAGTCTTTGAGCCACTAATGGAATTCAGGTAAAGGCCAATTAGGCAGGGAGATGCCGCAGTGGGCCAAAGTGGGGTTGAGATCTGCCTGGATTGCAGGCATGAGCCACAGAGCCTGGTGAATGTTCTATTCTTGGAGCATGTGAGGAGAGTAACCTGGGAATCACTAATTCAGTTTGAATTCAAATAATACCTTTTGGGGCCCTTTCTTCTGGCCAGGTGCCAGAACAGATCATGAAGGAAGAAAGACAAACAAGATGTGTCTTGAAGTGCTCACAGGAAGTAGAGGGCAGTCATAGATACAAAGGCCGGATGGCATTCGGGCCCTGATGGCCTGGTAGGTGGAGTGATACCCCGTAGGATGTCTAGGATTATCTTTCCTTACCTGGCTATTTAACAAAGGTTTCTTAATTTCTCTCTCATTGCTTAAAATAATGCAATCAAAATTCTGACAGTGATCTAATTTTCTTTCACTTTTGAATAAGAGTTTTTGCATGAATTTCAGAAGATACTTATTCTTTAAAGCTCAGTAACTGTACCAGCAGATGACTTCGTGTTTGTAATTGTAAACCAATTGTCTGAGGTATATTTATTTATTTACCCTTTATGTCTAAGTGATTGCACAAAGAGGTTTTCTATTCACTATGTCAGCTTATGTGTATAATACATCTTGATCAGTGTCACCACGTCCATCCTTCTCCCATCTAGCCCACATCTACTCATCCTCTCAAGTTACCTGGCTCCATGTTCACATATGTGCATCCAACAGCACTACTGCATTCACCCACCACTCCGCTCTCTTTCACCTGCTCTTCTTCCTCTTAAGCCTTACCCCACCTCAGACAGAATATGTTCCAGCTTCCTGGTTTTCATTTTGTTAAACTGTTAATTGTTCAAAGGAGTCAGACCATGAGAATCCTAGCTGGCATAGTTCATGCTTTAGTCAGTTTGATTGCATATATATACGTATATACAATCAAGTATGTATATATATATATATATATATATACAATCAAATGCAAGTGCATGTTTTCTTAAATTTTTCTTAAATTTTTTTAGCTCTAAAGTTTTTATTTGTAGTTAGCTCATCATTTTAGTATTACTTTGGTCAGTATTGATGAGCTACTATGCTTTTGCTCTTATCCTAATTCCTTGCTTTGTTTTGGGCTTTTGGGATCCCCATTACAGATTTCCTTTCTTTGCTTTAACTGTCCATCTGTTAACATTGTATGTGCTATTTTACAATCTCTTAATGCTTAAAATATGTTTACTTTTTCTTATTTCTAACCTCTTCATTATTTTAAGGTATTGTCTCCTACATTTATTTTGCTTTCACAGTCAAAAATTCTGAAACATTTTCCTAAGACTTGGCTAATTGTTTCTCTAGGTTTTCATTTTATTCTTAGTTTTCATACTGATCTGTGCTATTATTTTATATCTTATGTTCTTTTTTTTTTTGTTGAGCATGGGGCTTGAACTCTGGGCCTGGGCATTGTCCCTCAGCTCTTCAGCTCAAGGCAAGCGCTCTACCACTGGAACCACAGTGGTGCTGAGGAATTGAACCCAGGGCCTCAAGCATGCAAGGTAAACACTATACCAGTGAGCCACCATTCCCAGCCCCCTTATGTTATTCTTTTTATTTTTGTACGTTTTTTATTGTAAAAATGCTCTACAGAGGAGTTACAGTTACATGAGCAAGGTAATGAGCACATTTCCTATAGAGCATTGTTGCCTCCTCCTTTGTTTTCCCCCTATCATTCCTTCCTTCCCACTTCTGCAACTACCTCTCTCCCACCCCGCCACCAAAATTGTAAAGTTCATTTTCAACATAGTGTCTTGTACATCTCATTGTTACAATGGGTCAATCTGTATTCTTATTTAAGGATTTTGTTTTTCCCTTCCCCTCCCCAAATTAGAGAAGTGTATATACAAGAAGCTAGGCACCGACAGTGAAAACAGGGGTTATACCATGGGGGAGGAACATACAAGAGAAACAAAAAAAATCACATATTATTATGTTATTCTTTTAACATTTTTGTTATTTTTTTAATATTTTTGTTTTGTTTTTAAATAGTCCACTGCACATTATTTGTCAGCTTGCCTTTTTTACATTCTTTTATTGATAGTAGGATATTTATTTAGCTTTTACTGTGTTCTTTCAGGATTGGTCCAAAGATAGTGCTCTATTGTCTGCTCCTTACTTTACAAGAAATAATTTTCTGAATGTTTAGAATTCAAGAATCATCGCATCTTTTTTAATTTCACGGCTCTTGAGTTCTCTTTTCTGTATGTTCATGTAGTTTTTTAAAAAATGGTTTTTTTCAACCATAATTAGCTCAACAGCTCCCAGCTATTTTCCTACTTTTTATCCAGATGGTTCCAAACACTGTCTGTCCTGATGTGCTGTTCAAGTCTCATTTTTTTGCCAACAGTTCCTTCTGCACAGGGGGCTTTGTTCTGGAAGGGAGTTTGATTGGTTAGTTTGGGGAAATCACTGGTCGAGCTTGCTCTTGATTCTCTTAAACAGTTTTCAGCTCTCTGCTTTCTCTGCTCCTTTATGATCTTCTGTCTGATGACTTCAGCACTGTGTCATATCTGAGTGCTTTCTCTCTGAGGGCTGAGTTAAAAGCCAAGGAGAAAAGGCATAGCTGGTAATTGTGTGTGTGTGTGTGTGTGTGAGTGTGTGTGTGTGTGTTTGTGTGTGTGTGTGTGTGAAGCTGAACATCTTTTATTAGCTGAAAGTAGCTGAGGTGAAGGGCATTTTGGGAGAAGATGTACCCAAAGCTGGCCAGGCTTGCCTCACTCTCAAGAGCCTCACATTCCACCTGTGTTCCCGTTATCTCCACTCTTGACTTGCGCCTCCTCTGGTTCTTCCTCTTGAGAGACAGTCCATCTTTCTTTTAGGGACTGTATATGCCAGATGTTATGCTGCCTCCCTGGTATTGTGGTGGTAAGCCATCCTGCAGGAAGACCACTCTCAGTGACCTTTTTTTCCCCATGGGTCTGTGTCTTTGGTTAGTATCTTTAATATAATTAAGCAATTTCAAGGAAAATCTTCTATAAAATGGCGGGAAGGAAATGAATAAAAGAAAGAAGGAAAGAAAGAGAAGAAGGAAGGAAGGAAGGAAGGAAGGAAGGAAGGAAGGAAGGAAGGAAGGAAGGAAGGAAGGAAGGAAGGCGAAAGGAGAGACAGGTCAGCTATTGATTGCAGGTAATGTTTTCCATGTCAAGAATAAAGAATCATGAACATTCCATCCTCGGCCTTAAAAAGTTGGATAAAATTCCCAATGATCTTGTAGGATCCTAAACAATTTCAAATTGCTTTCTGTGGGAAGTCACTAGGCAGATGCAGGCTTTCGTAGATTCCGGCTAAGGGACAAGCCGTTTCAGTGTATGCCTGAGACATCCTGCTGTCATCTTTCAAGATAAAATATTCTAAGTGGCATTAGGAGAGTGTCAAAGATTTTGTGTTGTGGTTTGCACCCTGGATGTCAGAAAAACTAGCCAGGGTGATACAATCCATTGTAGGATATATTGACAGCTTATAAATGTATGATTCATTTTGAAGTTTGTAAATTTGAGTCTTCTTAAAAATAATAAAATGTAAGTAAATCTCAGGCTGGAATATTTTTATTGATAGTCAGTGAGAAAAATTTGTCTTCAGTAATAGAAGGATAATATGTGTCCAGGGTTGATTATTTGTTAAAACTGTGGCTTTTTTCTTTTTCTTTTTTAGCACATCCCTGCATATATTTTATATTTTTATTTTTATTGACATTTAAACAATTATCCCTAAGTAGTTGCACAAGGGAGTTTCCATTTAGCAAAGCAGTTTATGAATACAATGAAGGCATCTTGATCAATGTCATCTTTTCTAATCTGTGGATTCTTAATGGCTTTATATGCCAAACTCTACAGCTGAAAAGCAGACATCATCCATGTGTTTCCAAAGCACATCTGATAAATGGCAATGACGACTCAGGTCTAGACTCAGCTCTCTGTCAAGGACTGCTCTCTCCTTCTCTGAGCCCAGGAATTGCTTTCTCATTGTTACTCTGTGTCTCATTTTTGGGAGAAAAAGGATTTTTTTTCTGCAGACACATCTAGTTTTGGATGAAACAAAACAATGCTGGTGCTTTTCAATAGACTTCACAAATGACAGCAGCACAGACATTTGTGCTCATTCTTTTAACCATCCAATACTTATTTAACTGCCTAGTGTCTATCAACCACTTATTTTCCAACCCATAAATACTTCTAAGCAAGATGCAAAAATGAGAAAAATTGTACTAAATCATACATTGCAAATTCCTCCGTTACACATATTTTATAAGACTTCGGTGAGCCTCGTTTCCATGGTTGATTGTAGGACCTTTTTACATATAGCAAATACAAGCAAAAATAGTTTTGAAATTACTTGAAGGAATCTAAAATTGATTAATTGGTCTAATCAGTTATGTCAGACACTGATAACCATTTATATCCTCTTGAAAAAATAGAAAGCAATAAATTACTTAAGAAGCATTTTTGAAACAAAGCATTATCAGAACTCCAAAGGAAAGGTCTGGGTCCTGACATCCATTATGAAGAATAATGCTGTAAAATTTGGTGAAGTGGACATAGCCCATTTTCAATGAATGGAGCAATGGTGCCTTTAATGACTTGGTGAATTGTTGCTTAAATTTAATAAGCTCTGGAAATGTTAAAGGCCTCAGAAGATTTCCTGTGTTCTACCAACCTTAGTGTAGTCCTTGATTAAATCATATTACTAAAAAAGCCTCAGAAAAATGCCTTTTGATGAGAAGATGTTCATTGAACATTGGAAGGTGGGTCCCACATTCAGGAAAGTATTTACTTTTTCAGACTCCTGTGATGTAGGACCATAATATACATGAATTGTAATGCTATACCACTCTTCTCTGATCCATCATTACAGAGAGAATGTCAAACATTCTACATAAAACAAAAACGATTTAGTAAAAAAAAAAAAACAACCCAACAAAACCTTTCAATTCTTTATTAAATGTTATTTTCCTAGAGGCATCAGTTAAGAAAAAGTTAGAAGTATTTGCAATGTTTGCTTAGTGTTTTCTTTCTTTCTTTTTTTTTATTGTAGAGGTGATGTACAGAACGGTTACAGTTACCTAAGTAAGCAATGAGTACATTATTTTTGAACAGCGTCAACCCCCTCTCTCATTTTCCCATTTTCCCCCTTCCTGCCTCCCCTCTCCCAAGTTGTAAAGTTCATTTCCAGCACACTATCTAAGGAGTATCACTGTTGCCTTGGTTCACCCTTTGTCCCGTGCTGTTTCTGTGATTCCCTTTCCTTTTTATATACAAGACAAAGGATACAGAAGCCAAAAACAGTGACAACAGGGCATAAAACAAAGAGCTGGGGGAAGAAAGAAAAAAGAAAGAACTGCAAACAGCACATGATAAAAAAAAAACCTCTTGTTTCCATTTCTTGGAGTTTGATGAGTGTTTTAAAGGAAAGGTCCTTACAGGACAGTGTTGTACTAAGCAAGTTAATGACCCCAGAAGTTTAGTGTCCTGTCATTATCTGTTATAATCTAATCATAATATCACACCTTAAGAATCAGAACGATCTTCAAGCCTAAACTTTAAGGCAAACTGTCTTCATATTGGATTCTTTTTTATACTTGAATCAATCATGTAGAGAAAACCATAGATGCCAGCTTTACTGGCCACTTCTACAGAAAGATAGACATCCTTTTCATAAACACATCATTGCTGGTAAATTGCCCCTACTTTAGGCTCTTTAGAAGGGTAGTGCCAAGCTGTCAGATTGGTGCTATTATGACCTCTTTGCCAATGGCTGTGAATTGGGATGATACAAAGACAAATCACTAAAGGCAGCAGCACTGAACCATTCATCCTGAATTTTGAGAATTAGAACTTTAAAACACCGATTAAAGATGCTCAGAAGTATTTGAGCCAAAGATCTTGCATTGCATTTGGTGTGCTCATTTTTGTGACTGAATGCTTGCCAGTTAGTAGACGGAAGGAGATTGTGTGTGTGAACAAAGAGGAATGAGACAAGGAATTTCACTGGGGCAAAGGCTAAAAGCAGCTACCTCCTCCTCCTCCTCCTCCATGAAAGCTTCTGAGGTTCAAGTCCTGCCTCACACTCTGCTATCTTCTCACCAGCATTTCAAATAGAGTCTCAATCAAATGACACCGGAACTCCCCTGGTAGTTATTGCGTTGTTTATAATCCTCAAGACTTAATGGAAGAGCTGTAAGTTTTGAAACCTTCCTTTTCTTTTGTGTGTGTGTGTGTGTATGTGTGTGTGTATATACTGGGGTGGAGCTCAGGCCCTGAGCTTTGTTCTTTAGCTCTTTCTGTTAAAGAAACACTCTTAGGGTAAACAAAGGAGGAGGCTGCAATGCTTGGTAAGAAATGTACGCATTATCCTGCCCATGTAATTGTAACTCCTCTGTACAGCATGTTCACAAATAAAATAAAATTTAAAAAATGTAGATAATATAGTCTTATTGTGTTACTCAGTAGGTGTATCAAGAAGTTTTGAGGGAGAGCATATGGTCACTCAAGCCTATCATCCTAGGTACTCAGGAGGCTGAGATCTGAGGATCACAATTCAAGGTCACCCCAGGCTGGGAAGTCTATGGAAGTGCTGTGATTTAAAGTGGTAGAGCACCTACCTTGAGTGAAAGAAGATCAGGGACAGCACCCAGGCTCTGCAGTCAAGCCCAATGACTGACAAAAAGAAAAAGGAAAGAAAAAAATAAAAGAAGTAGTTGAACTTGTTGACCAAGCACTATTGGAAGAACTCACTATGAACTATGACAGTATACAGTCACTATTGCATGTCCTGGCACCTGCTGAATTGGGATGACAATTCTGTAGACAATTCTATTCTACAGTTTTAGTCAATGATCTTGAGAGTATTTTGCATATATATATATATATATATATATATGTATAGACATGCTCTTTTGTCTATATGAAATTCTATTACTATGAACATTCAGATACTGTGTTTTGTAAAGTCATACCAATTGATGACCTTTGTTGTGATAAGAGAGAGACTGTGGCTCCTGTAGGCAGGGTGCTCCAGGTTGATGAACAACAAAGTAGGCATTCTCATCTACTTCTGGAGGAAGTAGAATCGCTGCCTCTCTTTGGTTTTGATTTTGAATTTTTCAGTACATACCAAAACCCTCCACATTTTCAACATGATTGATGGATGGATTTTATCTGTACAATTCAAGAACCTATTTTCAAATTTAGAATACAACTTGTGAGCCAAGTTGTTATAGAAACAAGAAAAAGCTCTCCAACAAACTATGGGAAATGAAGTAGATGACTGCATATTATGAAACTTGAATGGCTATGTGGAAGAAATTCTGATTATATGGCATAATGCTTATGATTACAAAAGCATAATATTTCATGAACAGTGGCCTCATTCACAGTGCTTTTAGTATGAAAAAAATTCTTTAAACTGGTAACACTGATTTTATTTGGGTTATGGGATTACAGAATAAAGTTATTTCACACATACATGTAACCATATAAACAATTTATACCTAAATACAATTATTATGAGCTTTGTAAAATGAGCAAGTACTTGCAAGTATGTGTATATAAAGACAATTATACAGTTTTATTTATATATAAAGTTACATATATGCATATATGTATATACACACATATATACATGTGTGTCTACATATGTCTATATGTATGTAAATGTCATATATATAACTCTTTAAATTCATCACTGTGATGAATATCAATTGGAATGCAATTAATTAACCCAATGCTTACTCAAGCAAAAGAACAGTTTTAGAATTTTATCCCTATGAAAAGTTTGATTTCATATGTTATTCAACAGTCAGGGGAAACAAAATGGCTCAAACTTTTATTTGGATAAAGACATAGTCTGAACTGGGCACAATGGGACACACGTGTCATTGTAGATACTTGGGTGATTTTGCCAGAGAATGAAAGTTGAGTCCATTCTGGGCAAAGGTAAGACAACCCTATCTTGAAATTAACAGCAAACAAAATATAAACAAAAGGGATTGGGCTGTGGCTCAAGAAGTAGAGTACTTGTTTAGCAGGTATAAATATTTGGACAGAATACCCAGTATTTAACAAATAAAAATAAAAAGATGAGAATCTAGCTTGTTTTTGACAATCACATCTCATAATGTACAGTTTTGTTTATTAAGTGCTGTGGTATCAAATAACTTTAGAACAGTTATTTAGGCTTTTTTGTTAAAGCAGATTGTAGAGTTCCTCTGTTTTTTTAAAGTTCTTAAATTTAGAATGGTGATTCCACTTTGGGCAAGTCAGGATGACTATTTTCAGGAAACACACACACACACATACACACACATACCAGATTCATTCATTTAGTAAACAAGGACTTTGTGTGCAACTTTTCTCACTTTGTATCGCCCATGAAAAACAAACAAAATCCGCAAGGACAGTTATTAGGGATATGCTTCAGAAAATGAATTTCAGGAGAAAATGGTGTTAACTGTGAGTCCTGAATATTTGTACAGCTTGAAACTACGCCACTGCTGACTAGTGACTGTAAACAAAGAGTTTTTCATACCACAAGTAATCATCTACACACGAGCCTACTTTAATTCTAATAAAATACCTAAATCATAAATTAACTACAAAGTAATTCCTTAATTGTATTCATAAGCTATCATTTTCAGTGCATTTAAAAATGTACCATTTAATGTGGCCTTGTTTGTGGTCTATTGGGTCATGATAAATTACACCAGTCTCTAGACATTCACACAATGGGGCTGAAGAAGCATGAGGATCACAAAGGCTCATATGTGCATATCATATAAAATGATACTTATCGAAAGAAACTTCAAGAAATGAAAATGAGGTGCTTTGTTTTTATCTTTCCTTTGTTGCTTTTTTATTTTCTATACCTTTTGTCTTGTTTATAACTATCTGTTTTGGAGAGGGTAAGGGGGAGACAGAAATGGTGAGACAGAAGGTCAACAAATGCAGCAGTGATACTCACTAGACACTATGTTGAAAATGAACTTTCCAACTTGTGGGGGGGGGATAGGAGGAGAAAACAAGAGAAAGTAAGGGAGGAAGTGGCACTGTTCAAAAAGAAATGCACTCCTTACTTGATTTATGTAACTCTCACCCCTCTAAACATCACCCTTACAATAACAAGAAAAAAAGAGGAAAAAATGTACCATTTGTAGAAACGATGTAATGATATTTACAAAGGTTATTTCAAAACTTAGGATGGCTTTAGATCAATAACTAAAATATTTGCCATCAAAATTTGGTATGCCAATGGGTACTGGACACATTACATCATGTATTTTCTTCTAGTTAAATAGATATTGTATCTAAGGACATTGGGCTGAGTCTCTTTTCAATCTGTTCTTCAGAAACATTTCTTTAAAATGACTGAGTACTTGAATAATGATTAAGCAACACAAATATTCTCCATTTTAGTCTAACAAGCATATTGAGAAGTATGTGAATTTTGAAATAAGATAATAAATTATTACTATTCTAACTTCTGATGTGTCTCCCCAGTAAAATGTAAACTGTCAAACCTGAATTGTTAACTGAAGTTGTTTCTTTTCTTAAAGGAACCACTCAAATATTCTATTTGTTCTCTTCTCTTAAATAGACATCTGAAAACACACTTACAGAATAATGAAAGCTACTTAGTCACCTATTTTTTATTTCTTAGGTTACCAAGAACACATAGATATGTCAAGAAAAATTGAATTCAAAACCCCGGAACCAAATTGGTTATTATAACTCACAAGCTTTTAAGACATGCATTTCTTCCTGAAGGTTGAGAAACTATTCTGAAGAATCTGCACAAATCTTCAGGAGAAAATCTTATTTTGCCTGAAGTCTCAAACAGTAAATTGTACTGCAATGTCATACCATCTACTGCATATTACTTTATAAGAGTACTTTGAAAATATCACAGAAAATCACAGGAGGCTATAAATCCTGAATAAATTACAATTGTAATCCTGCTATGGTCTTTGAGGACCTTGTACTATTGTATTAAGTAGACACTTAAATATACAACAGACTAATAAGGATTTTTTAATTTCACCATTGCCATTCAGAAACTATAGGTTAAAATGTTGTGAAATAATTTAATGTAGCTATTTTCAAGAAAAATTGTACCTGGATAGATAGGCATGTATAAAACTATTTTGAGAAAAAGAAGCATAATGTGACAAACAAAAACAAAAAGGGCTGGATATAGTTTTCTAATAGTGGCACAGTTGCCTAGCAAGCAAAAGACTCAGAGATCAAAACTGCAAAAACAACAAAGTATAAAAGATGAGTACATTAGGCCAGTGGCCTACTCTTATTTTATTAATATATACCTAAATGACCATCATAAAAGTCTGTATCATTTCTCATCATCATCAAGGCAAGTATGATAATAAAATATTGCTTATTACTATATATCTACTGGATGTTATAATTTTAACAAATGTGATCTTCAGTGAAAGACTGTTTCTCATTAGTAACTTTAATTTGTGAATTTGTATCTTTTATTTATTTGATAAAGAGTGAATTACCCTGATAATTTTTTTCATGTTCAATAGCAATTTTCTATTTCCCTGGTAGAATTATTTATGCCTTTTATATTCTTTTTATATATTTTTTATAACTTTGAGTTTCCTGTCTCTTTCAAAAAGTAATATGGGAAATATTTTCCTTTGGTAAATATAAGGGTTTCAAATATTGTCCTTATTATAAAATGATTTTTATAATTGTTGTATTTTTATAATAATTTTGTGGACATTAATTAAAAAGAGTATATATTCTTTGGTGAGCTTGAGCCACACAAAGCAATTCTCTCTTTTCAGTTTTGATGACATAATTTTTCTTTTCATCTTTAAAAACTTCCATGTCTCCTTTATAATATATATACACACATATAATATGTATACACACATATATATACACACATAATCATTTCCATATAATCTTTTCACTCAAATACCTTTGCTTAACTTACTATCATTGCTCTACCTATCTTAAATTCAGAATTATATTTAGTGCCTTAACTATTTAACTGTCTACCTGGGAAGGCACGCTATTCTACAAGGCGTGTTATTATATAACTGTCTGCCTGGGAAGGTATGTGACTGATTACAGTTCCATTATTTTCCTCTACCTCAACCTGAGGTCACAGGGCTGCCCCCCTTTGTTTAGCTGTACCCCTTGTTGGAGTCTTTGCATGCATGAATTGTGTGTGGGGGGAATGGCCACAGAAGACAAGCCCCACGCAATTGCCTTCAACAGCTCTGGGGTGGCCATCCGCCACTGTCTCTGAGTAACAACAGGAACTGCTCAGGGAAAGGGAACGGAAGTGCTGAAGGTCTGCGGGAATTGTTATGTTCAGTGTTAGCTACGGTCATGAATGGGAGCAAGAGGCAAAATGTTCTGTCTTTTAAAATGGAGAGAGAGAAAACACTAAAAGAAAGAGCCCAGATAAGACAGAGTATGACCTGAGGTTGCACTGACTGAGGGACCTAGGAAAGAGAGCCCCAAGAACCACAACAAGTAAAAGAAGGAAGGGGAAAAAAGGAAGAAAAGAAGGATTGAATGGGAGAAAGGAGATGGGAGGGAAAACGTAAGAAGAAGGGAAGAAGGTAGGAAAGGGGAGGGAAGAAAGGGAGAGAGGTTGAAAATAGAAGGGAAGGAAAGGAAAGGGAACAGATAGAAGGGTAAAGGAAGGATGCAGAGAGACAGAGAGAGAGGGAGGGAGAGAGAGAGGAAGAGAGAAGAAGAGAGAGGGAGAAAGAAGGAGGAAAGGGACAATAATAAAGGGAATAAGATAAATATGGAGCAGCCTTGGCTGGAGGGAGGAAGGATGGGGGAAGGTGGAAAGAAGGAAGAAGGGAGGGGAAGGAGGAAAGGAAGGAAGGAAAGAAGGAGGAGAGGTAGGTAGGCAGGGAGGAAGGAAGGAAGGAATGCAGAAAAGAAGGAAGGAAAGGAGGAAGGGAAGAAGGAAAGAAGGAAGGGAGGGAGCAAAGAAATAAGGAAGGAAAGAAGGGAGGGAGACAGGCAAGCAAGGGCAAATCATCTGATTGTGTTTTTAGAATGCAAGCCATGGTGGGCAAAGTGGCCTCTGCTATTTTCCTCTCACAATGAAGGATGGAAGGGTGTCTGCGAAGGTCTGGGGGCTGCCCACACTAATCAGCAGTCGTGAGTGGAGATAAGCGAGCTCGCAGCGAGGAACAAATGAACAGCATGTCGTGCACGTGTCTCAAGTAATTAATATCACAGCCACGATGTGAGGGCCGGCATTATCCTCTACCCTGCTTCCTCTTTATTTCCCGACTGCACTATTAAAAAATGAATCACGCACACCTACATTGCATATTGTCAGGGTAATGATAAGCCTTTTTAAAATTACTCATTGTGGCTTTGGGTCAGCCACACTGGCTGTCACAAGTACCGTGTGGGAGGAAAAATGTCCTTGTGACATCCTCATTGTGCTGAGAAACACAGAGGCTTCACTCTCTGCAAGAGGTAGTAGTAGATTTTGGAAAGCAAGGATTGCACCTCATGTGCTAATTGCTTGCATTTTACTTCAGATTCAATACATCTTTAATTAATCTGTTAATTTAACAATATAGTCCATGATACACATTGTTTAGAAGCAATATGCCAAACAACCTGCTTATCTAGAACATTTCAGTTAATGATTAATTTTCAAGATAATCTGTAACAATAAAGTACTTGCTCTTCATTTTGTTTCTTCTTGGGTGTGGGCCCTATGTATCCACTCAAGAAAATTGGAAGACAATATTGTTTTCAGATTACATATTCATGTCATAATAGGGTTTTTTTCCTATTAAAAGTTTCTAGAATGTAAGTTTGCTGTTCTTATTTTAAATTCACAATAGGATTTGCAGACATGAGTTTTTTTTTGTTCACACAGTGAACTAGGCAGAGTCAAAGAGATAACTTTATATTCAATGCTTTGTTTTAATTGGGAAATTGCATTCTCTCTCTCTCTCTCTCTCTCTCTTTTTGTCAGTCCGGGGGCTTGATCTCTGAGCCTGGGTGCTGTCCCTCAGCTCTTCAGCTCAAGGCTAGAGCTCTACTGCTTGAGTCACAGCGCCACTTCCAGTTTTCTAGGGTTTATTGGAGATAAGAGTCTCATGGACTTTCCTGCCCAGGCTGGCTTTGAACCGCGATCCTCAGATCTCAGCCTCCTGAGTAGCTAGGATTACAGGCGTGAACCATTGGCACCTGGCTGCCAATTGTATTCTTATCCACCAAAACTCTGAGTGGAAATATTCATCACTATTTTGTCCTTTGGATTTCCCAAAGACTGTCAAAAATGATGTACACTAACAAAATGGCAACAAGAATAATTAGTATTTATACATTATATACCAATAGGCACACATTACTGGAGCCTTTCTGAAGGCTTTACTCTGAGGAACAATTGTAGGTTAAGGAACTGTGCTCCCTTCAAGGCCTCAAGAAATTCAGGTTGCCAGATGTGTCCCTTCGCTTGTCTCCTAGGCAGTGCGGTCTGAGGGCTGTGCTGTGCTGTGCTGTGCTGTGTGTGTGTGTGTGTGTGTGTGTGTGTGTGTGTGTGTGTGTGTGAGAGAGACAGACTGATAGACAGAGACAGAGAAACAGAGACAGAAAGACAGAGACAGAGAGACACAGAGAGAGAGCATGGAATGGAAATGACAGTTAGAATTAGAATGTTCTGCTAGAGCTAGATCTGTGGAAACAAGCCCTAATTCCAGGAAAATGAGGTAAATACGAGTGTGGGGACACAGGCACATAGCTGTGAAAGGGAAGAAGGTATAATTAAATCTGACCAGAGAAGTGCTGAAACAAACCTCATAGAAGAAGTGGAAATTGAGCTCTAGCCTTTTGCTCTTTTTAATTAGATTCTCCTTTTATCCGATTGCCCCAGGAAAGACCCCAGATTTTTTTCTTGCAGCCTTACTTCCCTTTGCTGACTCTGTGTGTGTGTGTGTGTGTGTGTGTGTGTGTGTGTGTGTGTTTCTCTCTGGTGGAATGTCTTTACCTCTGACGTTAAATCCATCTTGAACTGCACCCAGTTAAGCCCCCACACTGGAGCAAGTACAGAAGAATCCTTAAGGGAATCTCCCATGCCCAGGTTCCCTGCTGTGTCCAGACCTGTGACCATTCTACATGTAAAATGGAGATTGTTGCTTTTCTGGCTGAGCCCTATAAAGACTCCCCCATATTTAAAGAATCAAATTCCAGTTCCTTCTTTTCTGCTCATTCCTCGTCCGGATGTAGCTGGCATTCTCAAGTGGGCTTTGTGCTCAGTCCTGGTAAATTTCATTATCCACTGAAGGTGTGTGTCTTTCTCTTCTAGGTTTGGGGGTCCTATGCCACCAGGAAGAGTTCAATAAGCCATGGCCTGCCAGAAATCAAGATGATATGAGATGAAGAGGCAGACAAAGAAGGTGAGGCATGTTAGAAAGGGAGAAGTTGAATCCAACATTGTCTTTGATCTAGTCCATACCAACACCACTGTTCCAGTGGGCACTGGAACTGACCATAGATGATGCTCAAGTGTAGCAGAGAGGTGTCTAAAACACACATGGTATGTCCCATTCTGTTCTTAAAAGATAGCTTTTCCTCCTTTATGATCCTTAAACTTAAAAATACACTTTCGTGTCACAGAAATTGCTTGTAGATTAGCAGCATCTTTTCTGAGTCGTTGATAACTAAGACTCTTTTCCTCAGTACCCTCTTGAAAGGATAAGGGATTGCATTCCTCTCCCACAGAGGTCCCTAATTTCACGCTGCTTGGTCTTCTCTGAATGTTCTTGTTCTGCTGTGCACTAATTGCTAAGCTCCTAATAATTGATATCTTATAGAAACGTGGGGTGGATTAATCGGTTAATGTTCATGAAAGAATGGGATCCTCAGCTACACTAAGGTGTGATTAAAGGAGATTTTCCTTTAACATTTGCACCACAACTTGTGGCTCTTTGTTGCCTTTATATTTCTACCATATATCTGTCTCATGTATCTATCAATAGCTAGATTTATAGGTGGACATGGGATGGGGTTGCTTAGTGGTAGGATTTAAGGAGAATCAGTCTGGTCAAATTTGTAGTCTCACATCTTGACATTCCTCCATTAAAGCATTTTGGGTTTTTTTTTTTGCTTCATTTTTGTTTCCTCTTTATAAGCTCTTGGGCATGAAAAAAAACTTCTAACTCTGAAATAACAAGTACTAACTGGCACATTCTGAATAATAACAGCAATATCAGGATATGATATTGATTTGTATATGTAAAACATACCTAAGAGAAGCAGAATTTTGTGCCTGTAATACCTACCTTGTTATTGGGACTTCTACCCTATGTGCTGTATTTTCCTTTCCTTTACCTTCCCTTCCCCTTCCTTTCCCAACCCTTCCATTCCTTTCTTCCTTCGCTTCTCCAACTATGGACCATTGAAGTTGTTTCTCTCTCTTCCTTCTTATTAGCTACCCACTCTTCTAACCCACATTTCCTGAATGCCTATTATATGCTGGGAGCTGATAAAGAAAATGGAAAACTGTGAAAATAATTAAAATTCAGGGTGAAAGGTATTAAGAGAGGTCTGTACTAAATTACGCCAGTATCAGGGGTGAGAAAAGAATTTTCTTCAAACATGAACAGGCTCTTTCTAAGGCAAAAGAGTTTTCTTGGAGAAGAGAAGAGTGTTCAAGGCAAATGGAAAAGCAGGATGCTCCAAGGCCAGCGTGAGCTCGTTTTCCTTCACAATTTTCACATCCTCTTTACCTTCTTCTTCACCTCTCTGACACAGAAAGGGCCTCTATGCAATGATACCTTTATACATGTCTCAACACCCACTGGCTTCTCTAGCTTCTCATCAGTTATCTGGGTAAGACTCAGCTTTGATGCTTTCTGTGGCTCATAATGCTGGAGGGAAGTATTCACCCAGGATAATGGGTTGCATTCAAATTCGATTGTGTCAACCTCAAATTAACCTAATTGTCTAAATGGTGCATAGCAAGATCATGCCACATTTCCCAGCACTTTGAAATGTAGGAGAATCCTCTTTTCCTTCTTCCTGTGCCTCTAGTGCCTGCTTCCGGAGCCTAACTCTTCCCCGATGGCTTCAATTCTGCAGTTGGCATCAGACTTAATTACTTCCTGCATTTCAGCTCTGCCCCATGATGAAGCTCCTGAGATTCTGCTTCCCGGAGCCTCCCTCTCCTTATGCAAAAGAAGCTCTTCCCTCTTACTTTCTCCAGAACATCGTGGAACCTTCTCCCCTCCAGCTTGTCCCATGCAATTTCTGTGCGTCAGAAATCTGTCTGCTCCTACTCTGTTTAGACCCTGTTTTCTTCCCTTTCTGGTGTGGCTAGCTAATGTAGTCACTTTTGCTCATGCTTGATGTTTGTGTATGAGTATGGGAATTGTTCTTACTTATTTTTTTAAATTAAAGCATGTCAGCTGAATTTCCAGTTGGTTCATACTCACACACACACACACACACACACACACACACACACACACACACACTATCCTAGGTCGCACATTTCCGAACAAGTGAACTTTTAGTCAGGTACAGAAGCAACTATAGCAACATGGATATAATGTGCTTAGATTCTTTAAGTCTCTTCCATGGTTACCAGTGAGAGTGGGAAAAATCAATGCGTGCTTTTTCTCTTAATATCTCTGTCTCTGTCTGTCTGTCTGTCTGTCTCTCTCTCTCTCTCTCTTGTGATACCGAAGTTAAGCTCAGGGCCTTAAGTCTCTTGCTATGCTTGTAATATTCTGGTTTTCTTTCATAGTCATTGCCATGGTTCAATATCAATCTTATGTTAGTCTTCTAAAATGAACTAGGGAACCTGATTTTTCTATCATCTGAAATATGTTCAAGAAAGCCAAAGCAAGGGTTGAGGAATTCGTTAAGTGACAAAGTGCTGGCTTAGCAAGTGTGGGGTTCTGAGTTCAGTCTTCAACACTGAACAAAACCAGATGTGTATGTGGGGGGAGGAGGAGGTGGGAAGGTAGCAAATAAAATTTTAGATCTTACCATCTATCACCTACCCAGTTCACAGCCCAGGGAGAAACAGGAAATGGGGAAGCATGGCACAGTAGCTATCTGACAGAGCTACCACTCCCTAGGATGTGGAAGAAGAGGGAGATTAGAGTGCTTTGTAGAGGAAGCAGAGGGCTTTGGAGAGGACCCTGGAAATCTTTGATACCAGAGGAGCCCTGGACAGTCCAGATTTTAAAGCACAAGTGCCACCGTGGAGAAGGATTGATTTCGGCATAGTCTACTTCTTACTTCCACTTAGGGTTAGACTAAGTTAGTAATATATTCTGGGAAAGAATGTCCTGCTTGTTAAAGATTGGATCATTGTACTGGAAGCTTCTTATTTTATTAGGAAGTATCAGATATTGCAGATACCTTATCAAGTTCCTCCTTTTATATGCCCTTAGAGTTAACCTGTAGTAAGCATCACTTCTTAACTGCTCTGGACAGAACAAAACCTGAAATGTAATTTATTTTAAGAATATAATCACTTATTGATTACTCTTTTTTTTCTCAAGGAGATAGAATCAGTATAAGAACTTTTACTCATACACTGTCTAGGATGGTTTTCATATTCTATATTTAGTTCAAATCCATTCAAACCCTCTTTGTATAACCAGCATTTTAGTCATTGTGTTGCACATAATCATTACTTTTAAAAAGGATTCATCATACCGCTTATGTGAAAAATTCACAGTAGGCAGACAATATTTAATAAGTAAATCAATAATGCTCATTTCAGGGAAAAAATTAGGTCTACAGTATAGCTCAGGAAGATAATAAAACAAGATCAAATACTAAATCTCAGAACTGATGAGCCATTAGGGATAATGCAATTCACCGTGGTACCAGACTGCAATATTATTAGGAACCTTGCATCATAAAATGCTGTGTAAATGCAAATTCAACCTAATTTGTCACATGATTAAAATGCAAGGGGGAAACAAGGCCCAATATAATTGAATGTAACATTTGTTACTTTGGTGAAGCCTCATCGGGGAAGAGAACTTTTCAGCTCAGAAAGTCTGTTAGACTGTTTCTAGAACAAAAAAAAAGTTTCTAGAGCCCTAAATATATTATCCACTACTTCCTTTATGTATATTTATTAAAATCTAATTTTAAAAGTCTTAAAACTGCAAAAATCTAGGATATATTTCAACATAACCACAAATTTTCTCTAACAAGGCAACTTCTATACTCTGGCTGATAGGAGATCATCTTGTTTCCTCTTAAACAGGAAGCCTGACTTGATCCACAGTTTCAAAGCTGACACTGACAAACCACTGATTTTATGGATCTGAAAGTAATTCTGTTTATTGCTCCCTTACTGATGCTAGCATTAGTATCCTCTGTCACTGCTTGGAGGCCATAATAGTCCCTTTTCTGTTTCATACAGTTTTAAATATCGGAAGGTATCTAGTTGCTTAACCAGTGATCATTAGAGTGGCCCCCTCTCTATCTTTAAATCTGAGGTCCCAAACTCACATCCATTATTCCATCACTATCTATGGAAGAAGAAAATTAAGTAAGCATTGGACATGATTTCAGTAGACAAATGTGAGGTTATGAAAATTGGAACAAGGGAAATTCTAGTGGAAATAAGATAAATAAAATGTAACTGTCTTACACCAAGTATATTGATGACTTATTCAATATTGAGATCTCAGGAAGAGTAGAAAAGTGACTCATAGTTCTGGCTTGGGTAACAAGGTTGATTGACAGCCTGGGAGCTTATCGGGGTAGTTTATGCTGGGAAATAACCAGCCTGTCCAAAATAAAACCGTGTGAGAGACCATTTAAAATAAAGAGATTTGTGAGATGTGTACAAAGAGATGAGAGGAGAGGATGTAGATTTGTTAAAGTATGGGTAGTTCTTCAAGTCATGAAAACATATGTGAGAACACATCAAGACTTATGAGATGAAAAAGAAAGAAAACCAATAGAAGAAGATTGTCACCATATCTGAATTTCCAAGAGGCCCGTGAAAGAGAAGCTTGGAGACAGAAGCTGGGTGCTATCCTATGCTACTCTGTAATGAACTTGACTTCCTCAGCCATTGCTTTTCTCAATAGATAAAGTAGGAACTGGAAGGAAGACATTCTATGTTGATATTCCATGGTCTGAGGTCAGATCTCTGTTGGAAATAAATAGCTCACACTTTCTCAATAAGCTTTAATAGTTTTGTATCCCAGTCATGGTCCTGTAGTCCTCTTGCCTAAGGTGTGTGGTCATTGCAACATATTTCATTTTGAAAGAAACACATTTAGGTGATCTTTTATTCCCTTTTTATCTGCATGGACCAGTCTCGATGTTGGATTTCATAGTCAAGGCAATGCATTCTACTCCCTAAGTGCAGAAGATTCTTGACTCAAGACTCCCATTTTTCTCCCACAGTGAGCTTCAGGCCTTAGGAACAGCTCTCCAGAAAGATTTCTCTAAATTATGAACAACTATCGCTGCCACTACATGTACCCTGACTTCACTTTTTACCACATTAGTGAGTGATAGTTGATCCTAGCCTCCCTGGGTTGCAGGATAAAAGGAGGAAAGCTCTTGGTTCAAAAGAAAATGTTATAGGGCATCACAATTCACATCCTTCAAAACCCACCTGAAATTTTTATCTCGGCTATTTATTACCCACCATCTGGAGATCACAAAAAGACAAGGGGTGACTCCCTCAGTGTCCGTCAAGGTCATCTGGTCTGGGAGAACCCCTGGCCTAGAACTCTGGGTCCTGGGAACAAGACGCTATGGCTTCAAGTCTGGATGCTGGAGATGGACAGCTCCAGGAGCTCACTTCAGAGGATGACTGCTCTGGGCCTTGATGCCAGTCATCCTGTGATCAGGAGCCAAAGAGCAAGGGCCTGCACCTGCAGCCACTTTGGGAGTAGGATGTGACGACTAGAAGATATGGCTTCTCTTCATACGCATCTCACAAATCCCTCTATTTTAAATGATCCCTCACACAGTTTTATTTTGGACAGGCTAGTTATTTCCCAGCATAAACTACCCTGATAAGCCTCCAGGTTGTCAATCAAGCTTGTTACCCAAGGGAGGACTATGAGTCACTTTTCTACTCTCCCTGAGAACGAAATATTGAATCAGTCACCAAGATACTTGGTGTAGGACTCTTACATTTTATTTATCTTTTATTTCCACTGGAATTTCCTTTGTTCCAATGTTCACAACCTCACACTCAAGCCATATCTTCTACTCTAGAATGACCAAGTTAGTAAGGATAATCGATCCTAGCTACTCTAGTGATTTCTATTCTTACAATTTATGTACCTCCATGGAATATCTAGACAGACATACTTAAGTGCAAGAATATAATAGGGAAATTTGACTCATTTCCCTGCTTTGTTATTAATACCGAGAGTTTTACTTGCCTTGGGCCAGTTATTTTTCTTCTTCCAAGTCAGCCTTTCTAGTATTCCCCTAACAAACTCAGCACCATAAAAACATAGCAGAAAGAAAAGAGGAGCTAGAGCTGATGAACTGAAATTCCCTATGCCTGTACCTGCAGCAAGATGTCTGGAGAGTCTCTTGCCTTATATTTTTGAGACTGTAGGTAGATGCTATGTTTTATGGATGAGTTACCTGCTGTATGATACTACGGAGATATTTGGCTGCTTCTGGGTAATTTAGCTTTCCATAGAATTTTAATTGACAAACTTTCTTAACATATTGTAGAAGGATTCCCACTTTAGCCTGTTCAAGTGGAAACAGAAACATGTCAATTAAGTGGCTAGCCTGATTGCTGAGAGTTTTATAGGAAATAAGCACTCCATAGCAATGAATATTTTAATGATAAGTGTATATTAGATGGTTCAGAGCTGTGGTTACATTAAAAAATAAACTTAAAATGTACATGCATCTCTTCTGCCAGGGCCAAGAAGTCTTTGGAAATTAGTTGTTTTGATTTATCTGAGATTTTGACTTATATGTGAGTCTTTACTGAAGTAATATTTAAAGTGCAAAAGAATCCCCTGCATGGGAATTCTATTCATCAAGTCTTCTTGGGTACTAGGGTAGATAGAATATTTAAACCTATTATGTACACATATACCCATCCATACATTCAGATACACAGAAGGACACTCACACACATCTGTTTGCGTAATGTACATCTAGGCCCAAGATAATGGAGGCAAAAAGACTACAGGAACTTAACTTTTCCTGTGCTTCCTTAGGCATCTTTATTGGTCTTTTCTTCCTCAGAAGAGTGTATGCTCTCTAAGGGAAGGGATTTTTGTCTGTCTGTCCTTATTATAACCTCAAGGCTTTAATTCATTCTCAATAAGTAGCTACTACTGGTTGAATGTTAAGAAGTCAAAAAGGCAATTTCTGGAGATTTTTGTGGTGTGAATTCAAGCTCACACTGCTTGGTTCACAACATGGAGGGGATGACTAATTGTGATACTTAGAATCAGCACACCTGATTTTGAGTTCTAGCCCTGTCACATACTGAGTGAATCTGTGTCATCAATGTCATCCAGAAAGGATGGTAAAATGAGCAGGAAGAAAAAAATACTTGTTCCTATTTCCTAGGACTCTTCTATGGGCCAAGTGACCTAATTTATTAGTAATTACTTGCAATTTATTAAGTACTGCATTATAGCAATTTGTTGTTGTTGCCATGGGAACACTAGGCCCTGAAAATAAGGGTAAACTAGCACCAATTGTAGTCCTCAGGACAAGTAAAAGAAAAAGTAATTGACAAACACCTGTTCTGGTTTTCTTTATGTGTCACTTCCTCTCTTTGCTCACCTGGCTACTCTGTGTCATTCATCATTCTTTTCTGAAGATGTGTATCACTCCACTGCACATAGTGCTGTGTGCAAACACACAGCATAGCTTTTACAGCCTTGAGTTGATTTCATCTGTTTAAATGTCTCTTGGTCCACTCTTCCCATTTCTAAAGCCAAGAAATGTGTTCATTTCTGTAAATACATTGTACATGATGCCTATATGTAAGAATTCAGCTGTTCATTACATCTTTGTTGATTCAAACCTAATGCCTCTCCATTTAGCATTTTCTATTTCATAATATTACCAACAAAGCATTTATTTGGTACTCAATTCTTCTTGGATTTCCTTGAAGTACTCATGCAATGCAATAAAATGAAATAAATAGAAGTTAACTTATAGCTATGTATTAGGAGGGCTTAAATAGCCCAGAATAAGCTTAATGCATTGAGCTGTCTAAACAGCCTAATGGATCTCTACTCTTTTTACTAATTTTATATTCTCTGATGCTCTGATATGGAATACTGTCAGTAGTAATGCAATTAGAGAAGTTTTTTTTTATTATTTCCAATATAATAATCTTCAGAGAAACAAGTGGGAAAATAAGACAGTAAATTGACTGTATATGAACCATATGAATGGATTTACTAGCTTGAAAAAAGATGCTTTAACACAAAATTTCTTGAAACCTCAATTTCATTGGAAGCTGTAATTTCTTCTCAGCGTTTTAGAAAATTGGTTAGTCCTCTGATTTCAGCTCAAAATTGAGGGAGATGCAGATAAAACTATGGGCACACAGTTTTTATTCAATTCCCATTTGCTACTTCTCCATGTAACAAATTTCAATGTAATTTTTATGAATTTATATTTTTGGGTATTGATAGTAAAACTGGGAAATCTACAGTCAGGTTTTTAAATTTTTTAGGCCCTCATTACTTTGTTTTAAAATAGATACTACTATCTACTTAAAATCAATCTATCAATTAATTCTGCTGAAGTAAGAAAATTCCTAAATTTTAATGGTTAACAACATTAAGTTCTCATAAAATCTAAGAGGACTGAAGGCATGGCTCAAATGGTAAGGCGCCAGCCATGACGCAGAGAAACTGAGTGAGAATATGAGGTCCTGAGTTCAAGCCTTGGTACTGACCTAAAAACGATGCATAAGTGATAGACATTATTACAGTTCTGCTCTTAAAACTATGGATTTTCCATTCCTTCTCTTTTGGGGATTTGAACTAAAAGAAAAAAAAAAGCAGGCTTAGTTTAGTCCATTTCTTTGAGAGAAGTAGTGATAGAGAATGACAAAACAATGTAGAGAAGGGTAGAGAGAAGTAGAGAGGGGTAGACCAGGTTAGAGTGGGGTACAGAGATAAGTCAGTGTAAATAAACTCCTAAGCCATGCCTTCTCTAGTCTACTGGTGAAGACAAGTCACGTGACCAAGATCAAAGTCCATGGGGCAGCTATGCAAAATGCCGGTTCTTAGGTTCTTAGGGGTGGGGGAAGGCAGCTAAATCTCACTGTCTCTGAATTAGATTTTGTTAAATGACACACTTAAAAACTATTCAATTCTTTGTTCAACTACTTGCCCATGTAGCATGGCTCAGCTAGAGGGTTCTCTGGCAGTCATAAGAGGGATGCGTTTGGATGATCTGTGTTCACACATTTCAAGCAGAGGTCTCTTTGTGATCTAGCTGTTCTCATGGCTGTACCCATGGCTGGTAGTCAGCTGGAGGAAGGCAGAATTGCATCAGGAGCTTTTCATCATCCAGCAGGTCTAGCTGTTCTCATGGCTGTACCCATGGCTGGTAGTCAGCTGGAGGAAGGCAGAATTGCACCAGGAGCTTTTCATCATCCAGCAGGTTAGCTTGGGCTTTTCCACAAGAGAACAAATGTTTAAAGTATAGAAAGAAGCTAGCCCCAAAGCTCAAAGCCCTGTCACATCTCTGTGTACGTTATATTTGTTATTTCTCTATTGAACAGAGGAGGCCTTGTGTTCTAGCCAAGACAGAGTTTGGAACATTTCTTCATGGGTTGAGTCACTAATCCCATTGGAGATGGAGGTAAATTGAATAAAACCATAGTTTTTGGCCAATATTGATAATGTATACGATTTGAGGATGTAAAATCCACTTAGAGAATAAAGGATTAAGAGACCAGGAATATATGATGATATATCCCTGGTTTCTCTATTGATCTCAACTATGTATTTTCTACCCGAGTGTGAGAGGAACTCAAAGAAGGCATCTAGTCTCAGCATATGGTTCAAACTGCACATCACATGATTAGGTCTACACTGGGCTGGGGAGCTAAGAATGAAGTAGTCCAGTTCTCTGCACATTCTACCTTTCCTCTACTCCAACATGATGGGGTGGGAAACAAGCTAGATGACTTCCACGAATGCTTCCATCCAGAGAAGGAGGGAAGAGCAGGGCCCACTGCAACTACCACACCCTCACAATTCCCTACATTCAGATGGGGACGTGTTCAGAGCTGAGTAATGGCGAAGGCTCCCTTTGGAGGCCCAGTGGTCAGCCTTCTCCGTGAGGAGAATGTAGGGAGTGCAGGAGGCCTTCTGTGGAAAGTTGAGGATGCCGAGGTGGTTTTAGATCTCAGCAAGTAACACTTTATTTTAGTGAAAGCTAGTAATTCCTCTCCCACTTCACCTTCCCCCAGGACCAGGGTTTGAACTCGGGTACTCACATTTGGTTTGCAGGCACTTTACCTCTTGAGCCATACTTCCAGCTAGTCTTTCTGCAGGTTATTTTGGAGATAGATTCCAGAATTTCCTGCCTTGCTTTCCAACTACAATCCTCAGATTTCAGCTTCCCGAGTTGCTAGGGTTATAAGCATGATCCACTGTCACCTGGTAAGAGTAGATGGTATGGTTGAAAACAATCATCTCTCTTCTCTCCCTCCCTCTCCCTCTCTCTCTCCCCCTCTTCTGCTCTCTCTTGCTCTCTCTCTCTCTCTCCCTCTGTCTCTGTCTCTGTCTCTCTGTCTTTCCCTCCCTTTCTCCCAACCATCCAATTGTCATTGTATAGCTTGTCAGGCTTTCATAAGACTGTAAATTTTTAGTTTCCTCAAGCTATTTTTCCCAGTGGAAAATATGTGTTGACGTTTGCTTTTAGTAAAAGTATTTAAGAAAGGATGTAAGAGACACACGTTTTACATTTTTCTTTGCTTTAATCTGATATCTTTATTCAAACTTTAATCAGACTTTCTGCCACGGTTGTCCTCCATTTTATTTTATTTTTAGAGTAAGTTTCATGTTCTAATCTTGAAATTCTCAGAATTGCTTAATAATCTCATTTCCCCACACTCATCTCTTCTTATAAACAGAGTTGTTCTTTTCTGGGAACGTTAACACCATAGTTATCAACTCCAATTCTGCTAATAGCAGTCTGTTGCAAAAAAAAAAAAAAAAAAACTTTGACCAAAGCTGCTTGGTAATTGCACTTATTATCTTTTTCCAAATTATCACTTATGACAATTTTTCAAGGGTTTTTAATCACTGTGTCTGCCTGTCAGGTCTTAACCATAGTTCCTGCTTTGTATCCAGTCTCGGCATCGGCCTTCTTCCTTGTGTAGTACCTATGTGTAAGTACCAATTTTTGCATTTGTTTCATTTCCTCTTCTGCCTGCCAACACTCATACTGTAGCAGCATTCAGCAACATATATTCATTTCTTACTCATTTTTAGAAAGACTGGGCTTGAGGTGTGCTTTGGACTGGAGCTCTACCCTGAATAAAAGGTGAGTTGATTTGAATTGATCCCAGCTCTCACTGAATCTTATTCTGGGATGAAGATCTGTCTGTCTTGTGGCTAAGGGAAGGGGTGAATGTGGGTGTTGAGGAGGGGAGCACAGAGAGGTCAGACAGATTCCTAAAACCACACTGAAGGCTTCTGTCTGACTGGAACTTCTACAGCAGTGCTCCAACTCCATTGAGCAGGCCAGTAATGTGGCTGAGGGCAGTACAAATATAATGGTGGCTCCCTCCCTGCCTCCACCCCCAACAGTTTCCTGTAAGCCACAGGAACCAATGGGAACGAATGATTCCATTACAGGAAACAGAGAGATGATGATGATAACAAAACCCACAGAGCATGTGGGACAATGGAGAGAAATCAGTATCCTGTCTCAGTGTACAATGTAATGAAAGTTCCCAAATGAAATCTACTTTTGTATACCCATACTTTGGTATATTCGTACCCTGAAGAAATTACATTTGGTCAACAAAACATTCTTCACATCCTTCTCTGGATATGTCTGCCCCACAAAGGAACCCATACTCCCTAATATCGGCTCACATGGATGAATTGGGTAATCTTTTCTATTTGTTTGTTTTTGGCAGTTTGGGGGTTTGAATTTGGACCCTTGCACTTTGAGCCACACCTTCATTTTCTTTTTTCTTTCTTTTTTTTTTTTTACTGGCTTTTTGCTGATTATTTTGGAGATGGAGTCTTACAACAGCATTTTGTGCTTGAGATGGCCTTGAACCACTATCTTCTACGTCTCAGCCTCCTGAGTAGCTATGATTATAGTTTATAGTTGTGCTCTACTTTTTAACCATAGTATGCAGTCTTTGCTTACCTTTGTGTACAATTCCTATTGTTTATACAATTGTGATTGTTTGTGCTCAGTGCTTTATAATATTCCATTGTAAAAGAAGTTATAAATGTATTATTACTATTGGCACATCTGTGGCTTATTTTTGGCAGACCTGAGGACCAAACTCAGGGCCTTGCACTTGCCAAGCAAGTGCTCTTCCACTGAGCTAAATCCCCAACTCCATCTGTGGCATTCTATGATACATTTCAGTCCCTTTTCTGTTCTCTCTCTCTCTCTCTCTCTCTCTCTCTCTCTCTCTCATGTGTTACCTTTGTGTTTAAAATAAATAACCAAATGCCTTAGATGGACTCTATACCCCAGGTAAGTACACAATAGTGATCATAACTGCAGCAGAATTTATATGAGTTTTAGACATTAAGTGGTGGTTAAATCAATTGTCAGTGTGGTTAAATCGTCAGATTCATTAGTTTTATCCTAGAGAGAGACATGCTTGTGCATAGAAGATCCAAAATCTATTTTCTAACTTCCTTCCTTCCTTCCTTCCCTCTCTCCCTCCCTCCCTCCCTCCTTCCTTCCTTCCTTCCTTCCTTCTTTCCTCCCTCCCTCTCTCCCTTCCTCCCTCCCTCTCTGCCTCCCTCCCTCCCTGCCTCCCTCCCTCCCTGCCTCCCTCCTTTCTTTCTTTCTTTCTTTCTTTCTTTCTTTCTTTCTTTCTTTCTTTCTTTCTTTCTTTCTTTCTTTCTCTCTTTCTTTCTTTCTTTCCTACATGTGTCTCCTTAGTATAATCTTCTAGGGTTGCCAAGAGCATTTTATTAGCTCACCTTTTAAAAAACTTACTGCAGGGGCTGGGAAGGTGGCTCAGTGGTAAAGCACTTGCCTTGCATGCCTGAGGCCCTGGGTTTGATTCCTCAGCACCACATAAGCAAAAATAAAAAAGCCAGAAGTGGCACTGTGGCTCAAGTGGTAGAGCACTAGCCTTGTGATGAAGAGCTGAGGGTCAGCGCCCAGGCCCAGAGTTCAGGCCTTGTGACCAGACCCCCCCAAAAAATAAATAAAATCTTACTGCATAAACTTTCACTAGATTTTATTAAATTATAGAGTATGTCTATACTCTATAATTTCAAGAATAGATTGTTATCTATTGTGCTTTGTAGATGTACTGGAAACATGGGGTCATAGCTCATTTCATTATCAATTACCCAGAATTAAATTTCAAAGTGAATGTGGTCATACTTGCTATCTTAGAATCAGTAGTGTTTATTTATCTACCTGGACTATTTTGTTTAAGGCAATAAAGATAATGATATTTTTTGTTGGTTTTGTGCCATTGCCCTTTTGCTTCTAGAGTGCACAAAGGCAAATATCTGAAGGTATTTTTAGCTGGTCCTGATTTAATGATTTTCATAGGGCATAGCTTCTGACTGGGGAATCGCCAGGGCAAATATGTATCATACTCCCTGGTCACAACCTTGGTCTTTCCCTCTAGCTAATGTCAGCACTAATCAAATTGGGCTTGTAGCAAGGTCTTTTTACTGCAGATACTTCTTTAGAAAATTTGAAGCACTGTATTCTTTGTTTCTGCCTTCCAGACAAGCACAGAGAGTATATCCCTTTTGTTTTAAAGCAAGCTGAAACTTGTTTGCTTCTAAATAATTCTGTTCCTAAAAGGCCACATGTCAAGTTGTTTCAAAAGCTGATCCAGACCGAAGCAAGTAGCATAAGATAATGGAAAATGGCAATGGTAATAGCAAGGATAATCCTTATAAAAGCAATTAACACTGACTGGGAGATGACAAAGCATCAGGCACCAGTGGTAGAAGGCCATGACACATGGCCTCATCAAGAATCTCACAGACTACTGAGTCTATCAATTACAGATCGACATGGTAAAAAGCAATGAGAAAGACATTTTTGACATGCCAGTGAAGTTCAGAGCTGAGGGCTTCAAACCTTGTCCACTGTAATATCATAGAAGAAAAGAGCTGTGAGATGACCAAATACATGGGAAGAAGTCAAAACATATATAAAAGAAATGTATTAGATCATTAAATGATGCTGTGAGATTAGTGCTAAGATAGTGTTAAATGAAAACACTTTCAAGATGGCACTTGGGGAAAAAGAAAGCTCTCTGAGTTTCAAGAAATATGAAGTTTAAGTTTCCTTCATGTTTGTACAGTTTTTATTCAGTCTTTGCCTACTGAAGACCAGTGTCACCAAGCCCATGGCTATGGTACACGGACTTCACAGTGTGCAAAATAGAATTTTTGATAAAAATTAGTTTATCTACATAGACCACCCTTCATATCTCCTGTGCATTAGGGAGGAACTGAATTCTGTATTTTTTCTAATGTATCTGTATATACATTAGAATGCTATTGCATAATCGACATTTAAAGCTACTCATACACAATGGTTGATTTCATGTGCAACCTCTTTGCAGGGAAGTCAGCCATATTGTTGAGTTAAGTGTTAGATGATAAGCATTTTAGAGCTTGAGAACCAAGAGACAAACTTAAGGCTTTATGTAAAATCATACCTGTAATCCTAGCTACTCAGGAGGCTGAGATCTGAGATTGTGTTTCAAAGTTAGCCTGGGCATTGAAGTCCATGAGACTCTTATCTCCAATAAACCATTCAGAAAACCAGAAGTAGCACTGTGGCTCAAGTGGTAGAGCACTAGCCTTGAGCTGAAGAGCTAAGGGATAGCACCCAGGCCCAGAGTTCAAGCCCCACAATCAACAACAACAACAAAAAAGAAATAGAAAGCTACTGAAAATTGCAAAATCAAAAATGAAATCAAACTGCAGTATTTTTTAGGTTGTATGCCATTGCCTTATAAAAGAATGGATTGTGCTAGATTGGACCTCTGAGTGAAGACGAAGTAAATATAGATTATTAGAATCAAATATATATATATTAATATTGGTACTTTTTTACATATTTACATAGCAAACATTTAATCCATTCTTACAAAATGGTTATGACGGGTATAACTATGAAGTGTGTCTGTGTTATTGTTGTGTTCTTTAATGCTGTGTGTGCAAAGGGTATACCTGAAATGGAAAGGGAGTGGTGAGTGTTGCCGTATCCAACAAAACGGCAAGATTAATGAACAACTTCAACCCTATTGAGTGTTTCTACATCTCAGCACCATAGCAAGTTACCAGGCAGCTTGAAGTAGAAAATTCTGCCTCTCCACTTAGGATTTTTTCCAAGTCTTCCCATTTCCTAATAAAGAGGATGATATCATGCTTTCTGATGGAATCACAGATCTATAGATATAGATATATACCATATTTTCTTGATCTACTCATCTACTGAGGGGCATCTGGGTTGATTCCATACCTTAACTAAGGTAAATAATGCTGCAGTGAACATAGTTGTGTTGGTAGGTTTAGTGTGGCCTTGTTTGTGATCATTTGGATAAATACTAGGAGGAGATTGCTGGATCATAGGAGAGCTGTATGTTAAGTCTTTTGAGAAACCTCCATACTGCTTTCCAGAGTGGTTGAACCAGTTTACATTCCAACCAAGAGTACAGTAGTGTTCCCTTTTGTCCACATCCCCTCCAGCATCTACTCTTATTTGTTTTCTTGATAATGCCCATACTAACTGGGGTGAGGTGGAATCTCAATGTAGTCTTGATTTGCATTTCTTTTATGGCCAGAGAATAGAGCATTTCTTCATGCGTCTATTGGTCATTCTTATTTCCTCTCCAGAGAGATCTCTTTTTAATTCTTCAGCCCACTTATTAATGGGGTGGTTTTTCTTTGAGGATTTGTTATCAGCTCCATGATTTCCCCCATTTGTAATAACTAGTATATGTCTAGAATAGTCATTGCAGATGATTATGATAGCTCAATAGTGGTAAATATGACCATATGAAATGATGCTGATCGAAATGAACTTCAAGATATGGAAATAAGAGGTTTTCATTAAAAAAAATACACTATGTGAAGTTATTTCCTTTTCCTTTCATTTCTTTTCCTTTGGTGTATCCCCTGCTGTCACTGTTTTTTATTTTGGTACCCTATGTCTTGTATATATGTTTATCTGATTTGGGGAAGGAAAAGGAAATAGCAAAATGATGAGACAAAGGACACAGGGTGAACCAATGCAACAGAGATACTCACAAGACACTATGTTGGAAATGAACTTTACAACTTGGGCGGGGGGGGGGAGGGTAAGTCAAGAGGGAGGGAAAGTGGAAGAAAAACGATCGAGGAACTAACACTGTTCAACAAGAAATGTGCTCATTAAACTTACTCATGTAACTATAACCTCTCTGTACATCACCTTTACAATACAATAAAATATTAAAAAAATCCTCTCCAGACTTTTCTCCTTTGGAGGGAGAAACCTGTGAGCATTTTCTTCTGTGTGTGTGTGTGTGTGTGTGTATGTGTGTGTGTGTGTGAAATCATCCAAATCTTTCACAAGCAAACACTGGGATTAAAGAAGAAGGAAGGTCACAGAACCCGTGAGACTGTCTTCATCACTGTGGAGATTCTTTGCTTTTCCTTTTATGCAAATGATCTCCATTCTTTCAGCTATTTGTCAGCACAGGAGGCTGTCATTGTTATGGAGATGATCCCTTCCCCTACCTGTCTTTCCATCAGTGTAGCTGAAGCTAATTCAGTGCACTGATGTAAGATTATTATGGGGTTGAGCACTTATCTGACAAAATTTATGGTGATGAGTCTAGTACACATTGGATATGCCAATGCTCCCTGATCATGAGTTTTTATGGCATTCCTATTAGCTGGTGACAGCTGTCAGAAATGAAGTTGTGATCGTTTTATTTACTTCTGACATTTGAAGGTCACTTATAGTTTTAATTAAATTTTTCCTTTGTCAACTCAGAAATACCACTCAATTTAGCTCTCTATTGGTCTTGAAGCTGAAATGCCATTCTAAGAGCCAGTTATTTCAAGATTGCATCGCTCAACTTGTTATTGCAATGATAATGATTATTGAATGCCACAAATATATCACAAATATATCAGTGCCGCATACAATAGAGAAGTAAATGAAAGGTTCTGCAGGAGGACTATGTCCCTGAATGGGTGATTCTCCCTCATCTCTTGCAACAGAGAGGTTGATAAAGTAATGCTACCTATTCTCCAGGTGACAAAATGTGCCACATTGTCCCCTGCGGCTAGCTCTCCATCATGACTTCCCCAACTAAGTACTGCCCTCTGTGTTAGGAGGGGACAATGTACATCGAAGCGCTGATATTTTCTTCTTTTAAGCTTTGATTTAAAACATTGAGAAATACAAGTCTTGGGAGCAACTTAAGACCTGGGGAGGAAGACTTTATTGGGGGCAGAGCAATTTGACCTTATGATTTACAGAGACTGGTGGTAGTACAAGTAATTGGTTTATGTGATGTTGGATCACAGGGGCTAGACAATAAGAATTCTCATCTTGGGAAGTATTGTAATTTTGTTATCCTGAGAACCGACCAGATGACGTGGCTGAATTTCCACTCTACCCTGATCTTGTTTATCTTTAGAGGATAGGGTTCCTATAGTTTAGAAATTGAGGATTTCAGACTGGTGACCTTAACATGGTAGCCACTTGATCCTTCTTCTGTCACTGTCTTGAAGTTCTTATAAAGATTACTAGCCATACAACTGACAAGGCTCTCATATCTAAAATATACCTGAAACTCAAAAAATTAAGTCCCCCAACAACAAATCCTCAAAGAAACAACAGCCCAAAAAATAAGTGGACTAAAGATTAAAAGACTCCATATAGAGCTCCCCTATGACCCAGCAATCCCACTTTTGGGCATTTACCCAAATGATCACAAACAAGAGCATACTAAAGCTACCAGTACAACTATGTTTATTGCAGCATTATTTACCATAGCTAAGATATGGAAGCAACCCAGATGACCCTCAGTAGATGAATGGATCAAGAAAATGTGGTATATATACACAATGGAATTCTATGCCTCCATCAGAAAGAATGACATTGCCCCATTTGTTAGGAATTGGAAAGACTTGGAAAAAATTATATTAAGTGAAGTAAGCCAGGCCCAAAGAAACATAGGTCCCATGGTTTCCCTTATTTGCAATAACTAGTATATGTCTGAGACAAGCAAAAAAGGTCAGATAAGTTGATGTTAGGTGAAATGAACCCCAAGATAAGTATTCAAATGTTTTTGCTTTCATGCAATTGTTTCTAACATAGTTATAAGATGATTTTTTGTTGCCTTGTTTGTCCCTCCCCCACAGTATAACCCCTGCTTTCACTATATTTGATGTTGGTATAATTTGTGGAAGGGAAGGGAAAAAACAAATTGTTTAAATAGGGATACAGGTGGACCCACTGCAACAATGAGATATACAAATTGTTATGTCGAAAAATGAACTTTACATCTTTGGTGGGGGAAAGGGTTGGGTTGCGGGGGAAGGGGGGTGATGGAAAGGGGTGGGAAGGGGAAACAAAGGAGAAGGCAAAAATGCAACAATGCTTGATAAGAAATGTACTCATTATCTTGCCCATGTAATTGTAACCCCTTTGTATGGTATTTTCACAATTAAAAAAAAAGATTGCTGAAGTTGAATCCTAATGTTTTCATTTTGCACTGGGCCCTGTATCTGTCTAGTGTTGGAGGAACTTGCTTTCAGATTTACATAGTCTTTACCATTACTTAAAACATAGATCATTAAAAATTCATCTATTTTAAGGCCTGTGCATGTATCTATCTTAACAATTTTTGTTTTTAGTTGAAGAGTTTTAAAAGAGGGTGTGGTCATTACTCCTATTCAGTATTCGTCTCATGTATTTATTCCATTGCGTCTGAAAATGAGATGGAGTCATTACTGTACCTAAAAGTACAGTCTGGCTGCATCTTTCTGAAAAAATTAAAAGAAATGCACATTTGTAAGGAAATCGATCAGGAAGGAAGGTACTAATTGCAAGAGAGCCTGGTCCCCACATGAGCAAGGTGGTTGGTTGACTTTTGACATCCTTGCCAACCGAGTTGTGGGGTGCACAGATGAAACCCCCTTCCTGCAGCCATTTCACCTGTGAATTTTGCAAGCAATAAGCCGTGGGCTATGGCAGCCTCTGGGATAGATTCTCCACATGCTCCCCAGTGAGCCTCCTGCTCTGTTCATCTCTCCTCAGTTACACTGATGCTGGCCGATTGTTTTTCCTCCTAAATGTCATTCTATGCTTCAGCGCTTAAAGCAATCTTTCCAGTATTGCTTACATTTAAATATTTGTTTATCTGACAGAGATTCAAACAGATGCAATCCTCTTTCTGCATAGGTGAGGCCCTCAAGAGTTCAGGTTGGAAAGAAAACTATCTATTTCTTTGATTAAAAAGCACATGTGCAATTGACACACGTACACACCTGTGCATGCGCACACACATGCAAAGGCACAGCGAAACAAGCAACTTCTCCTCTTGAAATGTGCTATAGGTACGTTCTGGTAATTTCCATAACTGTTAATTATCATAATAAGTACCTGTGGGAGTGAGAAGGTGATGGACAACTAGTAGTTATATTGTATTGTGTAGACAGGGCAAGTTTGAAGGGTTTAATTACAGTGTGTTAGGTAGGCAATCACATGTCTGTCTAATTGAAACCATGAGTATTTAGATTTGGTGCTTTGCATTTTACTGGTAATATTCAGTCTTCCTACAAAGAGAAGAAAAAGATCAAAGATTTCTAACCAATCTTTATCAGAAACTGACAATTCTGTAATCTATCTTGGGTTAGTATTATGAATACTAATCAGTGACATCTTGAACATGCTGAATGGGCACATTACTTCTAATTTAGTATTAACTTTAAAATAGCTGTACAAAGTTTCAATTCAATATATCAGTTTAATAGTACAATGCACCAGGAAGCCAGAACATATGTTGTAGGGGAAGGGGGGGGTCAAGGAGACAGGGTAGACAAATGAAGAGAGGAAGGTGGTAGAATGTAGTCCAAATATTTAATGCATATATGTGAAAATTGAACCAGGCAAACGGAGGGAAAGAGTCGGGTAGGGTTACATGGGCATTGTAATTTAGTTAATTAAAATAAAAATCCAAGGTCTGTTTTTATGATTTATGGCTTCTCCTTTTAAACAGGAATTCAATTCAATTCAAAGTACTTTCTCCTCCTGGAATCCCCTTAAAGACTCTAGAGTCTTCTTGACCTTGCACATGTTAATACTTCTCTAAGGCAGTGATTAGTTTTTTAAGCAAATAAAATCACCTATGCCCTTTAAGCAGTATGAACACCTTCAGATAATACGATTCAGAAGGTTAGTCTTCAGAAAAGATAGAACCTGTTGGAAGAAAATATGCACAGAAAACATATATCCACTTGCTACTCTATATACAGACAAAATTTGAATTAATACATGTGATAACAATTAAATTTCTGAATATTTGGTTGATTTAAAACAGTTCTTATTCTATATTACTACTAATTCATAGTAGTAGTAGTAGTAGTTGTTGTTGTTTGTCATCTGGCTTGAACTCGGGGCCTAAGGGGCTATCCTTGAGCATTTTTGTTCAAGGCTACTGCTCTACCACTTTGACCCACAACTCCACTTCCAGTTTTCTGAAGGTTAATTGGGAATAAGAGTCACATTGACTTTCTTGCCTGGAATGGCTTCAAACTTTAACCCCCTCCTGAGTGGCATGAGCCATGGGCACCCTGCTAAATTATTGTTCTTTTCAAAATGTAGTAAAAAGTCTTAAATAGTAAAGTTTCAAATATCAGCAAGTCAGAAAGGGACAGAAATCTTACTTTTGTCATTGTCAATCATTTCCCTCATTATCTCCAAAGTCAGTATAATCATGTTCTAGAATAATCAAAATGTTCTCAAGCATTAGTCATGAGACCTGCTTACTGTAAAATCAGAAACTGATCTCTAGGGGAAACATTAAGGCCTCAGGGAAGTAGAGTGAGCCAGAGAGAAGAATCTCAAGGAGTTATCAGCTCCCACAATTCACTTCTGTCACTTGTCTGGCATGCACAAAGCCCTGGCACTGAAAACTAAATAACTGCATGGAACCAAAAGCAGACATTGCCACAGATCCACCAGCACCAAGGAAGACAAGGATTTCTCATGCGACAATTGGAAGGGTTATGTAAGTTGTTTTGATCAGCTCTCCTTGGCTACAAGGTTCAGATACATGTGATACCAGTCCAGGTTTGGACAAGCATTTGCAGGAAATGTCCCTACAGAAGTATATTGTTTTTGTGTGCAAGGTTATCATTCTGGCAGTGTCTTTTGATGGTTCACTAGTTCTTGCTTTCAAGGGTGATATACCTTCTTTTCTCCCCCTCTCATCTTTGCTTTTATTCATTCCTGGTTAGGTCATACCACTTTAATGGTGACAAGTTGTCCCGTTGCTGAGAGAGGCCTAGGGAAGGGAAGTAACTGTCCATGGAGCAGAGCAAACAACATCCTCTTCTCCAACCAGGTGCCCCAGCAAACCTCTGTTGGTAAGTTACTGGACAGGTGCTCATCTTGCCACTATAGCATGCAATTCTAGCACTTGCATTATTAGTTTGAAACTTGCAAAATATCAATTGTGTTCCTAAGAAGCAATTTTCTTATTTGGAGCCACAAATGACTGTGCAATGCTCAGTTTGAGCAGATCCTTGAAACCCTCCTCTGCTTTGGTAGCTCTTGGCATGGAGCGTAATTGAGTAGATAAATCATGCATACTTCCCTGTGAGTACCTACTGCCCCTTTTATCTTACTGTAGAGTTTGTTAGGGGAAAAAAAATGACAAATGTGTTCTTGCCTTGGCTACAGTTCATAGAATTTTGTCTCCAATACTTCTTTTGACAATGTGGAAAGACACATTTTTTCCCCCAACTCATGCTGATGCAAAGAGAATTTGAAAATCTCTCTCTCCTCTCTTTTTCTTTTGCTCTCAGTTTAATTTGTGATCTTCTTCCATCCCCATCAATCTTGAAAAATGATTAGAAATGATTCTTCTGAACATTGATGTTTGCTGACATTTTAAAAAGAAAAGGATGTCAATATAGACAAGATTTTTTTCATGTTTAAAATAGTCTCTAGATGATTGTGAACTTGCTTTTCATATTCGATATTTCTAAGCTATTATCATGTTGGAGACCAGCTAAAGATCATTTTAGGGCAATGAGGTAGTCTCTCATTTAAAGTTCTTAACACAAAATTTGTTTGGCTCTTGTCATTGTGATAGTCTTCACTATAGAATATTTATATCAAGATTTTAAAGTACAAGTGTTAATTTTCTTAGCAATATCTGGATATTTTTAGCACCTTAGAGGTGCTATATAAACACTTGCTTTATAAGCAAGCAAACCAGTTGTATCCTTTTTTTAAGCTTCTTTTTCGGAGAACTACTGTGTTCATGGTATTTGACATTTGAACATCTTTAGAAAATAAGGTAAGATGAAAATCCCTCACAAGAAACAATGAGACACAAACTGAAACACTGTGGGTTTCAATTTGATTGAAATAATAGGTCAAGAAATAAGTAAGGAGTTGATCTGTTTCTTGTCTATGAACTATCAGAGATTCCAGGGATGAGCTGAGGGAGAAGAGCCATCAAGATCATGCACATGCTTGACTTTGATGTGCAGCTCTACCCCCAGGGAGGTATTTCCAACGGAGGAAGTTTGTCCAGGAACATTTCCAACCCGTCCATGTGGGTTTTGGAGCCCAGCTCAGAATGGGCCCTTGTGCTTCTCCATCACGGTGTATGTCATTTCTACACAGAACTGATGGAATCCATGCTTTTTTATTTTTTCCTGAAAAATTTGCATAGAGTCTTTCCTCTGGGTATCCTGGCTTTGCCCCAGAACTCTAGGGGTTTGTGCTGTGATCCTGCCCTGCGATCTGCAGCTATCTCTCTCAACCCCTCTGAATACCACGAAGGTCGCTGGGTCAAATGAGTGAACAGTGAGGGCGACACCCCTTTCTTCTCTCGGAAGCCCCAACTCGAAGACGATGATGGCTTTTCTTAGTCCCCCAGTGTCTGGGCTGGAGCAGTGTTTCCTGGCATCCAATACCTTGTTCCATAAACCCCACGTGATCTACGGGACCCTCGACCAGATGGGCTTCCATGGTGGGGAGGTGAAGCGCGAGACACCAGAGGTGGTGCAGTGATCCACCCTCTGTTTGGAACAGGCCTTCTCCCAGGCCTTGCAGTGTCAGACTTACTGGTACTTTCCTCCCATATCAAGACCCTGGATCATTGTAGGACGTTGTGTGTGCTCTGTCGGGGACTGAGTGGGTTTAGGTATTTGGGGTACCCCTGGGGTATGCCCCTCTGATTCGCAGGCTGTGCTGGGTGCTGGGCAATGTTCAGGATGTGCAGAGGTTCTGGAATTATGTTGTGCAAAAATAAAGAAGAGCAAGTATCCTACCATCACCAGGAGACAAGCACTGGACGTCTGTGCTCTTCTACATTGGGATGTAGACAGATTATTGTTTCAGACCATTTTAGCTGATAAGAATGAAAAAAACAAGCTATCCGGGAATCCATCAGCCCAGCCCCATGCCAGGCCCCCAGAGTCCTGATAATTAGCTCTAGTACAAGTGATGTTTTCTGGTATGATGGGGACAGTGGGGTGGGGGAGTGAGTTGGCAGTCCTCTGCTATCTCTCTCCAGGATCAGTGTGATGTCTACAGGAGGTCATGTTTCAGCTCATGACTGGCTTCCAGGTCTCAAACACGGGCTAAGGACTCCGATTTGATTAGCTTGGTGGCTTGAGGACTCACTGCCCATCTTCATTTCGGTTGTTGGTACAAGTTAAGGGGTTCCGTGGAGGGGTGCCTATTCCCCCTACTCCACCAATGCCAGAATCAATTATCAAGCCTCAGGACTCTCTGTGGGTCCACCAGGCACCCCCAACTTTGCCATCATTATGATAATTGCACTCACCTGATTTCTAGCTGTTCAGTGTTACCACTTGGCCATTTCTTGCATGCAATGGAAGTTAATTTCCTGTGGTTAATGAGAGTGCAACTTAACCTCATAGAATCACAACGTATGAACTCTTCTTTTTCAGATGATTTCAGGAAGCAAATTTCATTTTTTTTAAAACTCATAACCGTTTAGGATTTTTCTTCTATCTTTTTGTTATATTCTCAACATTGCTTTGAAGAGAAAGTATTCTGTTTGATATATATATATATATATGTCTAGAATTTTACAAATAATATTTTACATGTCATTTTATATAAAATTCATTTAATAACTATAATAAATATGATAGGTAATATTGCATTCATTTCCCATTTCTTTTTACTATATTAAAAGTGTTTTCCTGATATGTAATATAAGAACAGTAATATTAGTACCACGAAGATAATGATGATATTTATTTGTGCCAGCCTTTTAGAATCACTCATTTCTCTTTGTGACATGGTAAAAAGATTTAGTGTCCCTCTCCATTCCAGGCATGAACTAGAAGTGGAGGACACTGAAATTTTATTTCTTGTATAAAGAAAATTCCCTGATGTGTATTTGAGAATATTCTAGGTCCAGGATTTCTGTAGCAAATCCTCATATGTGCCGTATACATTGTCCAGAAAAATCTCTACATTGAAAATCTTCTCCTGTTGAAGTTATTACGAAAGGCTAGATCCAAGTGCCAGTCAAATAATTGGCTCTATATTAAGTATCTTTCAGTGTTATTCTTTCCAGACGTAGAGTCTTTTCACAGCTCATTACATCCTATCTTTTTTCCCCCTCTTTTGAAATTAATATCTTTCTGAGCCCAGTTCTGAACTCACTCAACTCAGAAAAAGCATAATGGGGTTTTCATTAGAAGACATGATTCTAGCAAGTCATTTAAATGAAGGAGTTGATCATTTAAAACACAAAAGAGAATAGATCCTTTTGAATAAAAAAATAATAAGGTGAATTTAAATGACTTCCTTGATCTTAGTTACCCTTCAAAGTTAGGCAAAAAATGAATTGGTGGTAATCTGTGGACATCAAATCAAGGGCTGACTACTGAACTTGCCACCACAACTTGCTCACTGTTAACCACTTCCCTTAAAATTATCTTTTGCTTTACTTTGCAGAGTAACGTTTCTTGTTTGCTTTTGATTACAAAGATATTTTTTGCTAATGGAGGAACACTTGGCAAAAAAGGAAAAATCACGTTATTCTTTGTTCTAATAGTCAAAGGTAAACATTTGAGAATTTGAATTTTTTTCCTGACTGAATCTCTCCACATTGATAGACTCAAACCATCAGTCCCATCATGGGAAGGAAGAAAGGACTCGTGAAGCAGGACCCGGGATTCCACAGGAGTGCCTTCTCTCACCTTCTGCCTGTCCTGACACACATCTATATACACACGCATCCACCCGACATTATGTGCAAGTGTACACATCACATGTGTTCTCCCCATGCACATTTACACACCACATGCACAACCATAGCCACACACACATGCATATGTTCATGTACCAGCACTCATGAACACAATGTACACATATGCATATACAACATACAATGTACACACATGCACACAATGGGGGCATGTACGACCATGTCCATCATGTATGTTCATTTATATACCAGCCCTCATGTACACAAAGTGCATTTGTACTCTTACAATACACAGTGAATGCACACACATGCACACACACACACACACACACACACACACAGATGACCACCTCTGTTAGTCATTACATCACTAATGACTTCCCATCTCAAATTTGTTCCTCCTGATTTGGCCTCCTCTACAGAGCCTTCTCACCCTGGCCCCATTCACTCCTTTCCATTTCCATGCAGAATAACCCAGAGATCTGACATTCTTTCTTTTTTTAAAAAGTTATTGTAAAGGTGATGGTCAAAAGGGTTACAGTTACATACATCAGGTATTGAGTATATTTCTTTTTGAATAGTGTCTCCCCCCATTATCTCTCAGTTTTTCCTTTCTTCTCCTTCCCCCCAAGTTGTATAGATCATTTTCAACTTAGTGTCTAGTGAATATCACTGATGAATTAGTTTATTCTTTGTCCCACAATTTCTGTGCTTCCCCTTTCCCTACCCAAATCAGATAAACTTACATACAAGACAAAGGGTACAGAAATCAAAAACAGTGACAAAGGGAGAAAAACAGAAAAAAAAGAATCATAAAAAGTAAAATAAAAACATCTCTTGTTTCCATTTCTTGAAGTTCATTTTGATAAGCGTCATTTTATGTGAACATCTGCACATAGCTATTGAGCAAGATCTGACATTCCTGAGATCTAGGAAGGAAGTCATTATATGGTATCCCATTAGGAGGCATTATATGGGAAATTGCAAAGACGAGTACTGGTTTGGAAATCACTGTGTCTAAACCACATGCTGTATAGGCTGACATGGACTTCTGCAAGGGGGATTGGTTACGGCTAGAGAAAATTCTATGTGGAAAGACTTACTGACTGATAAACAAATTTGGTGCTTCTAAAGCATCTGCCGTCTCTGCCAAACGTCACCATATATTAAAGCAGTGGTGATGTTGGTAGCAGAAGAAACAGGTTAGACTGGAACAGGGTGGATGATTATGCATATTTTGTTGTTGTTGTTGTTATATTTGGTTGTTTTCCTTTAAAAGTTTTACGTGTAGGATAGTTTTGGATTTAAATAAAAATAGGTAAGATAGAATACAGTTTCCCAAATAACTTCCCACATAGTTTGTCTCATGGACATCCGTATAACCCATTTGTTGAAAGTAACAAACTATTATTACACATTAAGCGTATTTTATTTCTGTTTGTTTGCCTTTGAGCCCGTCCTTACTTTCTGACTGAATATGATTCCCTGCCTCATCTTGTATATTTCCTATCTTGTGGATAATATCATTACAAAGCAAGAGCTGGGTGTTGAATAGACTTGCTAATGTTATTTCTACACTGAAGGGAATGGAAATACTTGTGTATTAATGTCTGCATATAGACCTAGACATATACTATATAATACTATATATAGTATAAATTGCTATATTTAATCATCTCTGAGTGATGCTAAGTACAGTTCTCATGGATGCCCCCATTCAAATCTGTCAGTATGGGTGCATTCACATCAGCCACCTGCCTTTGTGAGCCTGCAGTAAGATTGGCTCTCATGGCTCAACATGGTTAAAAAGGTGGCTGTATTTAATGCCAAAGTATTCTACTATTGAAAAGCATCAAAAGAATAGATTTTCAATTTTCTCAGCACTCAAAGTAGAAAACTCTGAGAAGTGGAGGAGTCTGTGTACACATGGTTTTATTTCTGGCCAAAAAAAAAATGATACTGCAGATTTCTCCAACTCTCAGTCTATTCTGTTAGAATCAACTACTTACTGTTTATAAATGATGAACTTAAAAGAAAGAAGAGCTGGAAAGCATCAACTTGATCTATTCAGATTCTGTGGATGAGGTGTGTGTTGTGTATATTTGTGTATTTGTGTGGGCGCGTGTTTGTCCTTGAAGGTAAAATGATACACAATCTTAAAAAATCATTCAATAGGACATTGTAAAACTGAAAGCCCTGGAATTAATTAAAATATATGTGAATAAATTTAATTCAAATTACCAAAGGTCAAATGCTTTATTACAGCCACTTTGTCTCTCTTATGCTCCTATATCTGATGCGTTATTCTTCTAATAATCCTGTGTTTGTTTGATCACAATGGATTTTTTTTAATCATTATGTTCTTGGAAAGATCCCTAGGAGGTTGTACATTTGTTGAATGGTTTAATTTGTTTTCTAGTGTTTTGTTCCATAATAAAGGAGTATATATTTTTGAATAGGCTTCTAAATTCTTCCTTCAGGAAAGAAACCTCTTATTTTTTATTTCTGGCATTTTATAGAAATTAAATAATTCATATCTTTCTCAGTTGTTTGGTGAAATTCTCTTTATTTGTCTTATCAACAGATTATTGTTCCCTTTTAAAAAGAATACCTCCCCAAAGAAAGTTTGCATTAGGAAATTGGGGTTGAAATTTTAAAAACAATGTAAACTTTTTTTTCTCATTCTTCTATCCAAATATGCTAAAATCCTGGTCAATTTCCAACGTGCATCCTGGATAGCTAGAGGCTAGAACACAGCCTGCTTAGTCTGTGCCCAGATTTTTTAAAATTGATTTTAAAATTGTCAATTAATTATCTGTTGTTTCATTATTTTATACATTGCATAATGTTTCAATCCAGGTATTTAGATCATCCATCATGTCACTCATTTATGATTTCTTGGTTAATAAAGACATACAAAATCCTTTTTCAGTTATTGTGAATTGCATGACACATATTGTGTCTTCTGATAATCACCTTTCCATGCATTTATTCCTCTTATCTAACTTGACTATCAGCCAATCTCTACAATTTCTTTCCACAGACTTTAGTAGTTACTACTCTGTTTCCCACTCATATAAGATCAGATTTATTTTTAATCCACACATAAGTAGAATAATGTAACGTGCTTTTCAGTGCCTGACTCATTTAATATCCATTTTCCCAGGTGCTGGTTCACTCTATGTCCTGGTGGCTATTGTGAGTGGAATTGCCATAAATCTGGGAATGTGATGCTCTTTTCAACATATGGATTTCAGTCCCTTTGGAGATTGTACAGCTGGGTTACATAGTAGATTTCAATTTTGAGGGGAGTCTCTGTACTGTCTTATATAGCTACTCTCCTATGTTTCCATCAACAGTGTATAAGATTTCCCTTTTTTCCCACATCTACCTAGAATTTGTCATCGTTTGTCTTTTTGGTAACAACCACTCTAACTGGAGGGAAACATGTTGTGGCATGTGTCTTCCTGATGCTGAGTTGTGTTGGGCATTTTTTGTGTGTGTCCTGCTGTTCATTTGCACATTTTCTTTTGAGAAGTGTCAGTTCTATTCCTTTAAATTTCAAGTTTAAATTCAGATTGGTTTTATTTTTTTCATGTTGGGTTGTTTAAGCTCATTGTATGTCTTGCATATTGGTTCCCAATCAGATACATGGTTTGTGAGTCTTTATCTCATTTGCATGGAGGATGCATTGGGGAGATGGGAACTCCTGTATCCTTTGATCATTGTCTCTCATCCTAGATGACACCTGTGGAATTTATTTTATAAGACAGAAAATAATCAGGCTGAGAATGTAGTCAAGTGGTTGAAACTGTGTCCGGTACATGTGGGGTCTGGAGTTCAATTTCCAATGCTGTAAAGAGAAATTGGGCTGCTTTTTAAAAGCACTTCTTTTTCAGCCTTTTGTTTGTTTCTTTATTGACAGCCAATCCTAATTCTAATCCAAAGCATCACCTGGGATCAAATGAAACTGCTGATGGAGAGAGGGTTGCTGTCAACACGAGTCCACATTTTATTGACTTTGTCTCTGCTCTTAAGATTCCTCCTCATTCTCAGAGTCATGAAGCAGAACCTTCCAGAAGCACAGGCCACCTTGAGACAAAGGGTGTCTATCCTTCCCAGCCACCTGCACGGCTCACTCATTAGCGGGCATTTGGAGTGGACCCATTGCCCACCAGGGGTCAGGTCTCTCACCCACACAAGGAGTGGATGCCCTACTCTGTGGATCTATTCTGCTACTTGCACAGATATACCCCTAAAGACAGATCTGCTGATCAGCAGATCCAAAACTCCATCCTGCCTATCTAAAAGCCATAAAACAGAAACAAAACTCAAAAACCTACTTGTATTTGGTTCTTAAGTGAAAACTTTCACTAGGTTGTCATCACTATACATATGTTTGGTCATTTGAGGAAGAGAGAGAACATTTTAAGAGTTGAAATTTCTTGAAGAAGCAAAGTTAGGTCATTTAATTGGACTGTTTCTCCCACTTTGCACTAATACACTTACCTCTGAAGTAAACAAAAATTTAAAAATTTATATGATAGTGAACATCACAAATATGCCTTTTATTTGGTAAGTATCCTGATGCTAGCTAAAAGTAATAATTACAAGGAATTGGAGACAATGTCTTAGTTTTGAGTCTTGCACATAGAATTCTTTGTGTATTATTTTGAGTATGTTTGTGACAGGTGCTTCATTTAGGATATGCTGAGTTTCATGATATATTTATTTTGGCCAATAAAACCTGTAAATGTAGTTGTCCTTCAGGATTTTTGTAAACAAAGTGGTTTCATGTAAACACTAGATAGGAATAAAAATGTAAACAATCATTTTACACAGTCAGAAAGAAGAAAATTTTCTTTTTAAATCAGACTTCTGGATATGGTTATATAAAGAGAATACATATTTTACTGGATATAACATATTTTGTATTGATTTAGATTTTGTATTGATTATTCCTTCAAAAAGGTCCAAGTATTTTAAGTAGTTCTTATTTATATTTTTGTTGGTTGTGGGGCCTGAACTCAGGGTCTAAGTGCTGTTCCAGGGCTCTTTTGCTTAAGGCTAGTGCTTTACCACTTTGAGCCCCAGCTCTACTTTCTATTTTAAGTAATTTTAAACCATGTGATGATCACCAAGCATGTGTAATTCAACTACATAAATCAACTACAACTACTACATAAAATTCTCTGGACACATTTATTTTTCTCACTCCACCTAAAATCTTAGTTTTTCCAGAGTACAGAAAAAATATAACTCTCATAAAATAGAGTGGATTTCTTTCTTGTAAGCTTTTGCTAGTAGTTTCTTTCGTTGACATAGAAATGTGAGTGTAATGAACTATACTAGACTTAATTTGGGACAAAAGTTATCAAAGGAACCAAAGTTTTCAAATGCAAATATCAGCTCACATTGTACTAACAAAAGTCACAAAACAGAATGAGAATGGATAGGTTGGGAAGCTGTTTGGTAAAATGTGTAGTTTGTAGATAGTTCTGGATCATCCAATAAAATACAATGGCATTTGTATACTATAGGGAGCAATGCCTTGCTTTGTGATTTATTAACAAACTATATGTTGATTTTTTGGGTTAAGAGCTGTTGCTAAATTGTCTTAATTAAGATAAAATAATATGATCTTTATCTTTCTTGAAAAAATAAATCATCTCTAAGTTCAGGCAATTTATTTTTGCTTAGAACAAGGCATTTAAAACAGTTTCAAGGACATTATGTCTTCAGGCTTTAAAATATCAAGTAATTATCAAATCAATGATCATTTGGGAGAAAGTAATGAAGTATGGAAAATAACCACTTCAAATTATATAAATCATTAAAAGGGATACCATTAAGAAAAAGGACTGTGAGGGTAGGAAAGTTCTTTGAAGTCTGATAAAAAAATTGAGATGACATTCTCAAATGAATTTCCAGAAAATATATTTTTAAGTTTTTATAATTAATCTGCTACTGGTTTAATTCTTTTTTAGAAATTATTTCATTAAATAAATAAGCCTGATGAAGCACAAATAGCAGACTTCATTTATAGAATTCTTGTTTGGCAAATGTGTAAGTATTATGAATGTTCTTATTTGTGTTTTTTATTATCTGATTAGGGAAAAGATTTCAAACTAAAATTTTTACTTTCAGTTTTCTGCGATGGCTTTTAGAACTAGCTGGGGAGGGTCTCTAACATTAAATGACTCCCCAAAACCCACAAAATACCCTAAAAACAAAAAAAAAACCCTCTCCTTAATCCAAAACCTCTCTTGATCTTTTAAAAAGATTTCCTGTTTGTCTATACTCCCAGGTTTTTTTCTTTTTCCCTTTTTTTTTGGGGGGGGGGGTCGATTGTGGGGCTTGAACTCCAGACCTGGGCACTGTTCCTGAGCTTTTCAGCTCAAGGTTAGTGCTCTACCACTTGAGCCAAGGTGCCACTTCCTGCCTTTTCTGCTTATGTGGTGCTGAGGAATCAAATCCAGGGCCTCATACATGTAAGGCAAGCACTCTACCACTGAGCCACCACCCAGCCCCTCCCTGGTTTTCTTTTAGCACAAATACTTTCAGGCTTTGTCTGTTACATTTTTTTCTCATTTGTTTCTTTCTCCTCTAGCTCTTGCATTCTTTTTCTTTTCTTTCTAACAATTTTTTTCAATAATTTCCCCACCTAATTTACATATTCATTTAGGACCAGAACTGCAGCAGCTTGTATTTCCTCCCTATCATCTGCAATTGTAGTCAGGATACCGGGTTCTAGGCACAGACTCAGGGATGCTATAAGAATGTAGAAGGCACAGCTCTGTTCTTGGTTGGTAGTCAGCCAGATCAAAAGATGAGCTCCTGTAGTAGTTAATGAAAACAAGTTAATCACAGGGAATTTTGTCACTGAAGCAAGTTAGAACCCTGAATAGAGTAGGGAAGCTCCCTAGGAGTCCAGATTTGCACTTCAGCTTCACTGGAAAGGACAAGGATGAATCGAAATGTTCTGTGCTACTCAGGCACAAATGGTGCAGTCCAATTTAGCATAAGATCCAGGGAAAAATTAAGTTTAGGAAATGTTTTGAATATATCTTATATAGGATTTTATGTGCATATTTCCCTACTAATATGTGTGTCTGGGTATCTGTGTGACTTAACCACATTCTATGTAGGAATGTATACATGTGTAGCTATGTACTATATCTATCTAACATCTATGTGTCTATCATCTTTTTCTCTCTCTCTCTAACATAAATTCCCACAGTAGCCTAGATGTGTACAGATAACTTATATTTCCATATTAGCACATACGCATCTCTGTGTATTATATAGTCCCATGTTGATAGGCTTATCTTAACCATGTTGATACTGAAGAAACAGGGTGACTTACATATTGAAACATGAGCACCTGGTGAAGAATGGTAAGTTCTGATTTAGTCATCTCATTCTAAGCATAAGGAGCATACTTTTGGGTATTGTCATTTTTAAACTATCATCATCAATTAAATGATCAATATTTCATCTTATATTATCTGCAACAAAGAAGTATTGCTGTATTTTGACAAAAGTGAATTGGGAGGCACCACTTTCAGATTAGGTAAGTAATTTCTTTTTAAAAAAATATTAATGGTTTTGGTTTTTTTTTGTCGGTTGCGGGGCTTGAACTCTGGGCCTGAGTGCTGTCCCGCTGTCCCTCAGCTCTTCAGCTCAAGGCAAGCACTGTACCATTTGAGCTACAGCACCACTTCCAGGTTTCTGAGTGTTTATTGGAGATAAGAGTTTTATGGACTTTCCTGCCTGGGCTGGCTTTGAACCGTGATCCTCAGATCTCAGCCTCCTGAGTAGCTAGGATTACAGGTGTGAGCCACTGGCGCCCAACTTTAATGGTTTTTTTTATTGTGAAAAAACCACATAGAGGGGTTACAATTACATGGGCAAGGTAATGAATACATTTTTTACCAAGCATTGTTGCCTCCTCCTTTGTTTCCCCTTATGGGTAAGTAATTTCTGCATTCCTTTCCAGCTCTTGCCTTAACTGGCGACATACTAGAGACTTCCAAAAAAAGAAGAAAGAATCCTTTACTGTATTTTGCTTTGCTGCAGGCAGAATTTTCAGTTTTCATTTTACTGGAAGTAATTTCCAGATGTGTTCATCTTTTTGTATCTTTGCATTAAAGGCAAGAATTAGGATGCTTTCCTGAAAGAAGTGAATTTTATTAATTTCACTGGAAAGTGGCATGATCTAATTACTTTTCTAAAAGATATACCTGACTATCTGTAGAATTATGGCTTAGATAAACATGCATCTTGACCCCAGTTTGTTGTTTCTTGTATTTGAAGCACAGAAATCAGCATCATAGTGTCAATTCCCAACTCAACTCAGCCTCTCTTAATGTGTGTAAAGAGAAGAGGCCAGTACACTGTAGTGTTCTGCTCAGCATCAGATGACAAATTCAAGAGGCTCTTCTTGGTCCAGGATCATGGCAGAGAAAATATGACAGAAGTAAAGGACTTTCTAGCCTTTTGTGAAAAAGTCTACAGAAAACCAACTTTTGAATAACCAGTCTAGCAACGACAGCATTCCTTGAGCTTCAGAGTAAATGGAGCATAATAACAGATCCTAATAGAATTCTCTCTTGTATATTAAAAGTGACTGCAGGGCCTTGAGGATAGGTAAAATAGATGGTCACAGCTGGCCAAGCTACTCCGCTTGTGACATCAGGTTCCAAGCTCATTTGCATAACAGGTACAAGAAATTGGACTGGACACTCCACTTCTGGGGGTTTTCTGTGTTCTCCCCACCCATCTAACCCTGTTTTAAACTCTGACTCTAAGCTTAGACCCTGCTTTCTTCCAAGCCTTAACCCATCTGAATCACTGTGCAGGCATCTAGTCTCTGTCTGTTAACATTTTTTTTTTTGGCAAAAGCTCATTCTCCTATCTTCTTGCCTCCCCTCTTACTTTCTCTCTCAAAATTGAAGGCCTTATGTCAAGTACTCCTGAGCATCTTCTGGTTAGTGGTTAGAACTGACCAACACCACCCATGCATCAGAGAAAGTTGTTGACACATGAATGAATGAATGAATGAATGAGTTAGTGAAGAGCAGTTACAGAGCAGCCATGACAGAACACAGTGTGTGGTGCACAATGAGCACACCATAGTGTGACATTGAATCTCCTAGAGGTTATTCTGCAGTTAAAGCATGAGTGTTGGAAGTGGCGCTGTGGCTCAAGCAGTAGAGCACTCACTTTGAGCTGAAGAGCGCAGAGACAGCGCTCAGGCCCAGAGATCAAGCTCCATGACCAACCAAAAAAAAAAAAAAACCATGAGTATTACTTGTAAAACACAAACTACAACATGCCTTTGCTCCAAATCTTCAGTGATTTCTCAGCTTTCATGGAAGAAGATACAGCTCATCATCTGATATAACTGTATAATCCTCCAAACAAGGACAGCTTCAAATTAAAAATATTGATTGCTTGGATGTGCAAATGGCTCCAGTGGTAGTGTACTTGACTAGTAACTGTGAGTTCTTGATTACCATTAAAAAATTAAAGAACATTTTCATGATAGCCTGTTTTATCATGGTATTTTAGTCAGCTTTCCCTTACTATAACAAATATTTGAGATAATAAAGTTAGATGCAGTTGAGCATGACTGTAATCTCAGCCATTTGGGAAGTATAAGTAGAAGGATCACAGTTCCAGAACAGTCTAGGCCAAAAGTATAAGACTGTGTGAAAAAATAAAATAAAATAAGTGGTATGGTGTGGTGTGGTGTGTGTGTGTGTGTGTGTCACGTGGTAGAGTGCCTGTTTAGTAGAGGCCAGGCCCTGAATTGAATCTCTCCAGTAACACACACACACACACACACACACACACACACACAAAACCCAAGTTTTGCAGGTATTTTAGTTGGTATTAGGTGGACCTGGTTGCTTTCAGGCCATTGGTAAAGCATCTCATCATAGCATCATGATATGGTGGGCAGGTGTGGTAGGGTGAAACTGTTCACTGTCCAGGTGCAGAATGGAAGAGAAAGAGACCCAGCTCCCAGAATTCCCTTTGTGGACACCTTCCCCTCCTCAGTGACTTCCCCTACCTCCCCAGGAAGGACTACAACTTCACCATAGCACAGGGAGTATCGACCCCCTGGAACGCCTTGGGGGGACGTTTATCCCCCAAACGCTGGCCCTGGGGTCAACTGAGGGCTGGCCAGGACTGGTGTCTTTCTCATAGAGCCAAAAGTGGGCGCTGCCCATCCTTCTCCACACTCACGTGCCTTCTTCCTGGGTGCTTTATGCTGGCCGGCATGCTTCCATTTCACCCAGTCCCACCCACTCCGTGGTGCTGGTCTTTAATCCATGCTTGGTTGCTCGCCCTGGGCATGCCCGGTCACCTCTTACCCGTGCCTGGCGCATCCCGGGTGCACGTGCGGCCGTGATTCCAGTCTCCCAACATCACCTTCCAGTACGTTCCTCCTCTGATTCCCATGAGTACCACCCAGACCTCGCCGTCTCCCCGAGCGGACCCGAGCGCCTCGCACTTGGGAAACTGTCTGTCTGTGTGGTCCTTTCTTCTACAGGACCCCTCTTTGAAAGTGGTCATCGTGAGTGGGGTCGCTCTTGGACACACCCTCGCCTTCTCCAAGGCCAAACAGAATCTATGGCGAATCCGTCAACTTAGAAACCTCTGACATCTTTCTCGCAGACTTTCATGGTGGTAGGAAAATCCATCACAGATCCCAGGATGGGTGGATTGATGGATACGCACAGGGGTCGCTTCAGGTGGGCCTGTTCCTTCTTCGTGACAGGATTCACAGCGACTCCACCCCAGGTCCTGAACCTCACATCTGAAGACACTTCATAGGGATGCCCTGAGAATTCAATGCCGTGGGGCTTACACATCCCCGAGCCTGCAGACAAGGGCATCGCAGGGACTCCACCACCGGCTGGCTCTCCTATTCCCTGTTACCTTTACCAAGTATCTAGAATGCAGAAGCCTCAGCGATCAGCAAACACTCGGATGGGATCCAGCTGGCACATGCGCGCTGTAGAGGAAACTCCAAAGTGACCATAGGATCCTTGGGTACAAATGCTTAGAGGTTCGAAGAGAACAGGGAAGGCTTGCCATGAGATTCATGAATGGAGTAGGAGTAGGAGTTTATAAGTGTGCGTTGCAGTAGGGCCATCTATCAACAGCTTAGCAAGTCCTCATTTCCAACCAGCCCTCGAGAAGATAAAATGTCTAGTTCACATTCTTTTCACTGTAAGCATCCTTCACTTGCAGTACAAATAATTTCCATTGTTCTTGAGGCTTTCACGAGATAATTTTGTCTCATGGTAGAGAGAAATAGTGATACATATTTAATTTTTTGTATAATTGAGGCAAGTTTATTCGGAACTTTCATAGACCATCAATAGATTTTGCTGTTATCCAATTGTCTTGAATTTGATGGAAATAAGAGTAGAATTATATGTATGTATATATAGAGAGAGAGCATATATATATAATATACTAAATGTGTCATATATTTTGTATATAATATATAAATATAAATAAATAAAAATCTAAAAATATATAAAATTTATAAATTACCTGTAAAAGTATCTATCTAGAGATATAGATAGGATAGGTAATAGTGTATCTTCAAGGACTGGGACAGAATCTAACTGTTATGGAGAGATGGGTGTATGGAAGGATGGATGGACAGATGGAAAGATAGGTTCATGAATGAATGGATGGTGGTTTGTGTGTGGAGACAGGCAATTTGGTATCTGCCATACACTCTGCTTCAGTAGCTCTCACACAGCTATTTAACATTTCTTAGACACTGATACATACTTTTCCTTACTTTTCTGCACCTTCCTTACATTGCTCTATAAAATTTTGAGAAATGAACAAATGCAGAAATGTGTGTAAAGGGCTTTGGGAAGTTAAAAATGATGTAAAGAAGTAGCCAGATGGTCTAGTGTTAAATTCAGGATCGATAAAACTGGCGATGGAGTCACTTTATATATCTTGGTGTGCAGGAGTGATTTTCTACACTGAAAACTCCAACTCAGTCATGCAAACTACTCTCTCGGCAATGGTGGTGAAGTGGGGGGGGGTGCTTGCGTCTCTTTATCTATTTTTCATACACTCTACTCTGGCAGGCAGTTGTTAAGCTGGTAATGGAAAGGTAAGTAGTTTATTGCAGGCAGCAGTTAGCAAGAAGGCAGCTACCTTGAAGCTTATCCTCTTGATGGAGCATGAGTAGTGACCCTCCCCCCCCCATGTCCTAAAGGATTTCGAAGGAGCCATTTCAAGGATCAATGGCAGTTCCATTACTGTTTTCATGGTTAATCAATGGAGCACACACTGTGACAGACCACAGTTCTCCGCCTCAAGGCTGCATTCCTCCACTGGAGAAAGGGCATGCCCTGGAGGGAAGGTAGGATGGAAAACCCACTGGTAAAAGAGCAATATTGCTTAGTAAATTTTCTCCTGCCTCCGAGAGGATGTCACAGCTCAGCATGTTTTACTTCAGTACCCAGGGAAGATTAAAGCAGAATTGACGACATGGTTGGCAGCAAATTGTACTGTTTTTGGTGTGGCTGAACAATGCACATGTCATATTTGAAAATAAAAAAAGAGCCTTGTTTCCAAGAATAAAAATCAATGAAACCCAAATGAAGGTACATTTTGAACATCACTGTAAGTGGTTTTTTTTTACGGGTGCGATTTGTCATTTTTATCACTTCCGTTGTCTTGGAATGTAAATCTTCCGTGTGCATTTCAACAGGGAAGAAAAAGATACCACTATAGCCAATTTTAACCAATATCAACATACAGAGTCTTATATTCCAGTTCCTTTTCCCTAGTAGCCGTCATCATTTTTTTTTCTGTAAAAAATTAGCATTCAGTTATTCATTAGGTAGTGAATACCAAGGATGATCAGAAAGTGGTTTTCTGTAGAACTTTGTCTTTGAAATTCTTAACTCTGTTTTATAGAATTTAATAAAATAATATTATACTGTGTTTTCTGGTCACTAAAGTAAGGATGAAAATCCATTTTACATCTTTGGGAGGCAGAGATCCAGGTAGTAAACACTTCAGCTTTTACAACAGTGAATAAGGACACAGATCAAGATGCAGAATGAAGTCTGTTCATTTTATTCTTCAAAAGATTGTCTGAACAACACTGATTCCTCTAAACATTTCCTACAAGAACTCAGGGGCTTTCCAGAACATTCTTATTACCTTCTGTAGCATTTTGTCTTTTTGCATTTTTTTATTCCAGCATTGTCTCTTTTTAAAAAAGGTTCTAAACAGAACCAAGATGATCAAATCATAAATACTAAAAGTTTATGAAGCTGCCATTTTATGTAAGGAAGTGAGTACCATACCTGAATTTAAAGAATTTTTTAAAAATCTTTATGGATTATAAAATGCTTCTGTGATTGCCTCAATACTAGATATGTTTTAGAAAAATATTTGTTCAATGGGGAAAGGGATACAAATACTTGACTTACTTGACATGAATTTACCTCTAAAACAGATCTATTTTATTAGAAAATTATAAAATTCATTGTATAATTGAATATTTTATGAGGAGGGCAAGTTTTATTTCCAAATTTTTGCTGAAAGTGTGAAAAGAGGAAACAAATAGATTTGTGCTCTAATGATTTGAACACAAGTTACTGAAACAGGAAATTCATTTTAAGAAAAAAAATAAGTCATTTTTCCTTTTCCTGCTAGATACTACATATTTAGCTGAAGGCCATGTCGTACGGTTCCAAACACTTGCTGAAATCAGCAAAATGAAAAATTCTAATAATTAATTTTACACGCATGATTAAAGAAATTGAGCTCTACAAACCTATAGATTCTAAAAATTAATGAACTGCAGTAAAAGTATGCTTTGTAAGAATGAATAATTTAGAACAGTGAAATAGTAAAACATAAATAGGCATCTTCTAACAAGATTGTTTTCTAAAAATTCCTAGAGGCTTTTACAATGGTATCCTATGAAAATGTAAGTTGCATTATCATTTCTCATTTGTGTGTTAGCAGAAAACATCTTGTGATTGCCTTTATTTTTCTTACCATTATTATTGAAAATAAATATGCTTAACTTACAAAATATGTATTTTATTTCAGTATGATCAAATGTTAACAATATATACTCCCATAGAAAATTGAAGAACTTTCCCTAATGATCAATATCACCAAAGCCAGGTTTTATTTATGTACCTTTTCCATTTCCATGCTACCTTCAAAACATCTCTAAAGAAAGCAAGCAAATAATTAAACAAAAAATGAAAGAAACTGGTCAATTTAGCACATGTTCTTGTTGCTACCTGGACAAGCAGGTTTGGGGAATGGCAGAGACTTGTCTGGGTATTGTGAAAATTGCTCAAGGATTTTCACAGGAAGCCCATGCAGGGGTCACTTCTTCCATGGCAGAGGCCAGAAAAGCAGGGCTCTCAGACAACAGATTCTAGGTGCTCAGAACAGCAATGCCACACAACAAAAGGTGTAACCTCACTCAGGGTTCTAGGAGAAAACGGATTCATCTTGGCTCCAGGTGAGTGAGGTTCAGGTATGGAAGTAGAGAGCTGGTGTGTGTGCATGAAGCAAGCAAGTGTGTATGACTACACTTACAACTTAAAAGAAAGCACAGTTGATCTTCTGCTTATGTGGGCTCTATAATCTGCAGACTCAATGAAAATATGGAGTAAAATCATTTGGAAAAGACACATTGTGTCTGGGCCCAACATGTACGGATACTTTTGCTGTTGTCAGTATTCCATAAATAATTCATCAGAGTGATTATTAGGATGACATTACATTGTATATCACAATTAGTCTACTGTTGGCCTGGAGTTACAGGATGCTATGCACATGTTGTACACAAATACTCTACAGAAGGGATGTTAGCACCTGTAAGTTTTGGAACCTTCAGGAAATCCTAGAACCAATATCCCTGAAATGCCAAGGGCTGACTCCACTTTGTGGAGAAAGGTATGTAAGAGGATTGTAATTACTGGTTCTCTCCTTCGGGACATCTGCTGGGCACCATAGTAGAGAAAGTGTTGGAGCCAATAAAAGTATGGCAGGAGGTATGATGACAGTCAGATAGTGGGGGCATATTGGAGAGGAAACTGGACTTCTTTCAGGATTACTAAGCGCTCGGAGATGAACAACCCTCTAGGTGAGACTCTTGCAAAAGGAAATGAGTTCTTAGAGCTCACCAATTGAAATTAAAATTTGATTTGACCTCATTTAAAAACATTCAAATCTGTGAAACAAGACATGCCAATTATAACTCTCTAGCCACCTGAATGACCAATATTGATTTGATATGTTGACTCTAAGACTATGGGAACAGATGTGGGAAAGTCAGCAATTATAATGTGAAATTATCAAGAGCAAGGATCTTACCTTAAGTCTGAAGAGAGCAAGTGAAGATAGTTCACAGTTTTTCCCTCTCATGTGTGAAAAATTGAAAAGACTAACTTAATTATGGGCTCTGTCAAACCACCATGTGAACATTCATCTGGACACTACATTTAAAATTTCACCAGTTTCCCATAGAGAATCACTTCACCTTCATACATATGCATTCCTGCTATGCATTGCTAATGTGTTTATTTCCTTATTTGTTTATTAAACTGTGGGAAATGCATCATTTGAGCCGTGCAAAGTGTTTAGCACTTGGTTCAGGTCTTTTTCTTTACTTGTGATTATGATTATCTGGATATCAAAAGCAAAAGATACAGCTGAGTACCAGCGGTCATGCTTGTAATCAGGAGGCTGAGATCTAAGGATTATGGTTCAAAGCCAGCCTGGACAGGAGAGTCTGGGAGACTTATCTCCAACTAACCACCTAAAAGCTGAAAGTGAAACTGTAGTTCAAGTGGTAGATCATTAACCTTGAACATAATAAACTGAAGGATAGCATTCAGGCCCTAAGTGGTCCTGAGTTCAAACCTCAGGACTGGCACAAAGAAACAAAACTAAGCAAACAAAAAAGTGAAGAAACATACAGCAGAAACATAACTGAGGGCATTAGTATACCCCTATAGCAAGACAAGCAGCACTATTGAGCAAATACAATTATCTGAATGCGTTAATGTTTAGAAGATCAAAGTGAAACTCTTCTGTTATTACTTAGCTACATACTTGGCAAGACAGTGACAAAAATGACATCAGAAATATAGTGCAATGGGTCTTGTTTGAAGCAAGTTTTATAATTTATAAGACTACTTTTCAATTGTTATTTCTCAGAAATATACTTGGGCTGGGATGAATGAAAATAAAACTTCTCAAATATGAAAAATAATAATTGAAGAGTTCTTTTTTTTGCAAGTGTCTCATCATGTCATGCAGGCTGACCTGGAATGTGTTTTGTAGCTTTAACTGACTTGAAATCCATGATTTTTCTGCTTCGGTCTCCCAAGAGCTGGGATTATACATATGTACCACCATCCTTGGCTCAGTACTGGAGAATTTTAAATCATATATCCTTGATAAAGGGTAATGTAAAATGATTTACTCTGATTTACAGAACCACTGAATTTTCAAGTTAGCCATTTCAGACCAATTCTCTATTTTTTGTGTGTATCATGTACTTTAACATTTGCCCATGTCTTTGTTCTATTTCTTATTCAGAAGAGTTCCCAGATATTTATTTATGACACCATGAGAAAAAGAGGACCAGTGTCTTATTCACATGTTCACCAAGCCTATGATTATCATTTTATGATATTCTTCAGAATTTACTTGCCACATTGCATTAATTACTATGCTTTGATGAAGTGTAACAGACATAAGGAAAAATGATACAAATCAGCTGAAATAAACACCTGCTGGAGGCCACCCAACAGTATAATCTTCAAGGTGACCCTGTGCAATTACTCTGCCCACACAAAGATATTTTATTAGTTCTCATGTTAGTAGCAAAGGTGCCAATAATTATATGATAAATATGGGCTCATCATGAGCAACAATAGTTCAATAAAGTGCTTCAGTGACTCACATGTCTTTTCAAAGTGTCTGCGTTGTGTGGGAGCAACCTCGAACATTCTGAAGTACGAGCTGCCATGCGCCATTGAACAGATAAGTAGTTTAGGGTAATTCCACAAAATTTTTCCAAAGAAACTCCATTATTGTCTCTGAAGAACTGAACTTTTAGAAAATGTATTGATTTCTTAGGGATGTGGCAGATAAGAGAGCCTGAGCTAAAACTTGTATGCTGACACTCATTTTGCTTTATTTTATCTTTGTGGTGGTATTGGGGTTTGAACTCAGAGCCTTGACAAGTTTGCTTAGCAAGTGCCCCACCTATTGAGCCACCACCTCAGTGATTTTAGCTATAGTGAGTTTTCAAATAGGGTTTTGCTCTTTGGCTTAGGGTAGGCCTCAGACCATGATTCTCTTAACTCTGCCTCCTGTGTAGCTGGAATTACAGATACTATACCAGGGTATAGCAGGGTATAGATACACACATCAGGTATGACTTTTGTTTTGACATAGGGTCTCACTAACAGTTGTTTGATTTTTATTTTTCCAGAATGGGTCCTGAACAACAATCCTCCCAGCTCTCCTTTCGGTACAGATTGTATTGCTGGTATATACCATCATGCCCAGCCTGTTGGTTAGTAACTTTCTCATAAGTGCACTCAGCGGTTGATGTTTAGTCTTCCTGGTCATTTAAGGTCTGCCTTTTTTGCTCAGAGAAACTCTTCAACAAGAATGAGAAGTTCAAGTCCACGGGAGTACTTTTTTCCCTCAAGAGATAGGTCCAAGTATCTATGAGATTGATTGTTTAATTTACCGACCATATAAATCTCTAGAAGAAATGTAATGTACTTTCAGAGGGTGTGGGTGATGAGATCTGTCCTTCCATGAGATCCTGATCATTTCCCTGTGAAACCTTTTTGGAATCAATGTGTACATTCCTTGTTTTCTGTGGCTAATCCCTTGACCTCTTACTTATTGACACTTTTTCATATTTGGTTGTGTTTTAGAGTCCACCAAAGTATGACTTGAATATTTACAAATAGGGCTGGCTTTATCCTTACATGTGATAAAACATGGCTGTTGTCTCTACCTGCAAGTGTTTAGGCAGAGTGAAAAATCACCTTTTCAAATAGAAATAGGAAGTCTTTCCCCTGTCTCTGTACAGTTGGAGAAGCAAGCTGCAAATAAAGAAAGAAAGAGAGCAGCAAAGGACTGTTAATTGACTTGGAACACACATACAACAACAATATACAATATGATCAGAAAATTATTTAAATAAATGTAAAATACTGCACACATGCAAGTTTAGGTTACAGTTTTCAACAGAGCCATATTGGAAACACAGTGCTGCTGTTTTTTTTAAATTAATCTTCAGTAAATGTCCTTTGTGGGATTGTTTTTAAACCAGTATTTTAAAGAAAATCCATGCATCTGTCTGTCATCTATCTGTCTGTCTGTCTGTCTGTCTGTCTATCTATCTGTCTCTCCATCTATCTATCTTTATAATCTAATCTTATGTCTATCTCTATATTTCTATATACAAAGTAGGAAAAATATTCATGCTAAGGTTTGGCAAAGAAAGCATGTCATCAAGTTGGCTAATTCCATTCTGGTAATAATGATAATTCACATTTTTCAGACAATATGTACCAGATATGGTGTTTAGCAATATGTAATTTTTCACCACTGCCTTATGATCTACTAGCTGTTACTTTGTTTCACAGATGAGAAAACTGGCACACAGCACATAGGAATCCTGATCTAAGAGAGAGGTGTCTTGTGCTTCATTAAACCCAGGAGGCTGTCCTTTCTGTCTGTACTCAACTTTAGAACCTAAGGACACATTGCATTAATGAACTGAGTTGAATTTCCTATGTTCTTCATAAATCAATTAAGAAACTGATTGGCAAAAGAACATCTAAAAAAGATATGTATGAGAACACACTTTCCAAAATTATTCTTATAGCTATCATCTCTAAAATGTGTATTTTTTGTAGATAATATACATAGAATTTTTTTCAAGAAATAGAAAAATGTGAAAAAAACAATGGTACTTGTTGGTTAAAAAGTCAAGATTATTTCTACGAGCAACTATGTTGATTTTCTTTTATATTGCCACACAGGTTATTTATCTCAATCTTCCATAAGAAATTGTGATTTCCACAGTAGAAACTACAATAGATCATCCCCAAACTAGAGAAAATTTCCAACTTATTTTGTGGAATGAGTTTAATCCAGACATCAAAATCTCTCCCACAGTAAAATACAGAAAAATACATCACATTTTAATTACATAGATGGATGGAAAATCACCAAATAACATAATAACTAGCCAGATCTGCAGTACATTCAGCACAGCGCTTACCAGCATGCTTTGTGAAATGCTATTTATAAAATGAAGGTCTATTAGGAAAAAGATGTAAAACTTCTGAAAGAGTCAATTTGTTCAATTATCACATGTGACAGGATCTAACATTCGTTAGTAAGATAGTGCCAAAAAATCAACTCTAGAATTCAGCAAGCAAAATTTGTCTGAAGTGATTCTAATCTACAACCTACGATGTTATATGGAAAGCAGGCAAGCGAGATGTGTCTCTTTTCTGCCTTGTTTCTACTCTTAAGACCCAAGGGCCCTAGGAAACAAACATTAGAAACGGAATACTTACTGTGACAGAAACCATTGCATACTATTGGTAAATGAAGAAAATTGACTCTAAAAATTTAGTATAGTGTGATCACATTTTTGTGAAAAAAATATTTATTCCATGAGAGTAGATATTTTTTGAGTTAGAACCAACAGATTTTTTTCAAAAGTTGTTGGGAGAGTTTAACATTAAATCTCTATTTTCAAGGCAAAAAACCCACAAATAAACAAAAGAACACCTCTTTCTCGTTGTTAAATCCAACACTCTCTGTCCCATGCAAGTTTGTATGGATCTACCTGTGACATTTGTTTAATCTTCAAGACTTACTCTTTCAACATTGTTAATCTAAAATTTACTTTAACTCCTCTTTTCTTCCCACTCTTCCCAGAGGGAAAATGAGGTCAGTTCCTATTCACAGGAATATAATTTTCAAATTATCATCTTTGGTCCAAAGCTCTCCATAATTATCTGAGTACTCAAACTTACTTTAAAATATTTCTCGAGTATTCCATAATGCCTTTAAACAGTTTCTATACTAAATTACCTTGTCTAGAAATGTTGCTTCTGCCCTTTTTTTCAAATGAACTACATTGCCAATTTCCATTTTTGAACCTCAAAACCACCAAGTTGGTCCATTTGGATTAAATACTGTTTGAGTTAACTTAACTTTGTTACTTTAAATATGACTTATGGGGAAAAAAGAAGGAATGTGAAAAGAATAAAAAAGGAAGTACACCTAATAAAAACTGCCCCAAAAGTAATGATAAGAAATTGTTGGTTACTATTATTTCCAGAATTTTACTTTCTCAAAAATGTCTTTGTTCTTTTTATTAGACCTCATGCCCTGTTAGGTTGCTGTGGACACTTTTAGCTTTTGTTGCTCTTGCTACCAAGACAGCATCAATTAGAGTAGGAACCTAACAAAGATGACAGACATTTGATGAAGTAAAAGTAGAGGAGGGATGAACTGGATTACAGAAAGAAATCACATGGTCAGAATAAGATATCAAAGCTACCACAGTAAGGAGGTGAAGTTACATTTATGTGAACCTACTATCATAAACAGTAAGAATGAAGAATAATAATGGAATGTTGAATCTGGCAAACTGTCAGAGCAGTTTCCATAAGCAGTCACTTGATGGAGAAAAAAATATATCCAGGCTGACATCTCTGACTCACGAGACAGTGGCATGTCATGTTTCATTCCTTCTAACAACTCCCCAAAAAAGTTGTGCTCATAATATTTCAGAACTTCATAAATAGTAAACAAAAAAGGGTAAATGAAATTTGAGCAAATACAGAAGAGATAAAAAAATAATATAACATGGGCTAGAAAGGTGGCTTAAGGGTATGGTGCTTGCCTCACATGCATGAAGCCCTGGGTTTGATTCCTCAGAACCACATAAACAGAAAAAGCCAGAACTGGTCTGTGGCTCAAGTGGTAGTAGAGTGCTAGCCTTGAGCTGAAGAGCTGAGGGACAGCGCTCAGTCCCAGAGTTCAAGCCCCATGACCGACAAAAAAATTAAAAAAATATAATTAAAATCAGAAGGTCCAGATTAGGGATGAAATCAGCCTCTTTCCCCAAGAAAGACAAGCTTGATAAAGGAAGCCCTGATTTCTACACACAGACTTTTGCTATGGAGACTGCACTCACTCATACCAAATATAGCTCACTTCAACATTTTGGTCAAAGTTAATGAAATGACAAAGAAATACTCCCTCAGGGCCATTTGTCTTATATAAAATAAAAACCAATCTATTAGTTTCTACCACAGGATAGTACCTCTGCTAAGTGAATCTAAATTTGACTTTTCTGATGGTTTGATCCTTTTTCCCTTAGTTACTTTTGTGAATTCTAAAGAGCAAACTCTATGACTTTAATTGTTCTCTTTATTTGACACATGACTTACCTGATCAAGTACTTATATCCAACTGATCTCTCTGCAAGGAGAGAGGACTTTAGAAAAATGGCATGCAAGTTCTGAAGGATAGCAAAATGGAAGCATTGTTTCCTACATGCTTCCAAATGGCCATGCTGTTCTCACTCTATGAACACACAAATTGGGCCTGTACAATCTGTACTTTCAGTTATTAAACATTATTTATATAGAAATGAGACACAGACCCAGAACTTTTATCTCTGGTTTTTCTTCTTTGTTTATGTTAGTATTTCCTTAAACCCTTTCCACTATTAGAAATAAAGTGAGCATAAATATAATTGTGTTTGGGAAAGACTAAGGAAATGGAAAATGGCATGCCACCCTCTCTGTAGGCACGGTCCTCTGGAAAGAAATGTCATCATTTCTTTCCCTCTTGTGATGGTTTTGAAACTACTGTGACAAGCCACTGGATCCAACTTTCTGTCATCAATCCTTAGTCCCATTATGGATGATAGTAATTCACATGGGTGCAACTTCTTTTCTTTACGCTGGTACGCTCTCAGATGCTTTGCTATTTCAACTGGTGAAGTTAATCTAATCTGAATGCCTGTTATAAAAAAAGAAAAGAAATCAGAGTTCTTTGCCCCTTAAGGATATTCTTAGATAAGGATCACAAAGGTGCAATATTTATGTGCATCTGATCATATAAAATAATATTTATCAAAATGAACTACAGGAAATGGAAACAAGAGTTGTTTTTTTTCTTTCTTTGTTGCTATTGTTTTCCTTTTCTTTTTTTTGTTCATTTTTCTGACTTTGGGAAGGGGGAACACAGAAATGGTGGGACAAAGGGTGAACAAATGCAGCAGTGACACTCAATAGATACTATGCTGAAAATGAACTACACAACTTGGGGGGAGAGGGGTCAGGAGGGAAAAACTGGGAACAAAGGAGAGAAGAGGTAATACTGTTCAAAAAGAAAAGTACTCATTACCTGACTTACATAACTGTTACCCCTCTGTGCATCACCATTACAATAATAATTCTTTTAAAAGGAGAGGACACACAAACCATTCCCCTTGGTAGATTTTTTAATAATCCCATTAGCTGATTTGGAAAAATATTAACATTTACATATAGAAAAGGGAACTACTTGTTATTGCTAGGAGTGTCTTTTTTCACTTATATATATATATATATATATATATATATATATATATATATCACTTGTCTGTTTTCTCATTATAGAAAAGAATGTAAATTCTAAATTATTTTGTTAATATACTTTGGAGAAGGACAACCCATGCAGGCTAGATTCCACTCTTTACTGGCTTTGAAATACTTGTGAAAAAGTAAACCTTAATTTCACATGATCCTTCAATAAATACTGAGTAGCATGCTGTATTATTTTTTCTGACCTGCTTATATGTCTTACCTACCAACAAATACATATCATAGTTTCTACACAATCAGAAAAGATGGTGCCCAGCAATATATGTCCAAAAGGCTAACTGCACAGTTATTATTCCTTTGACATATACTGGGGTACCTGGGAACTTATACCTCCATCTTGGGGTATAGTGGATTTCTACCATTACAACAGACATCTTTGTAAGTTCTTATACACGTTTCTGTTAAAGAAACTAGATCTTCTAATGTTGACTGATTCTATCAATCTTATTGCTAAGACTTTTAATAAAAACGTCACACATTAAGAGAAGGTATATAAAGATTTATTTAAGTCTTTGTTTTTGTTAAAGCTGAATGGTTTTCAGAAACAAATTATTGTACCAAGAAGTCAATAACTTAGAAATAAATGTTTATATTGAAGTGACATGTGGCTGAGCATGCTATCATTTACAGAACACAATTTTGTAATTTGCTGTGTTGTAGAAGAATGGAGCTGTCTTGGAGAAAATCAAGATGGCAAGAAAGTGAAGCAAACATATTTATAGCAAACAAAGGAGGTGCCAGGTTTTCAGGGTTCTCTAACTAGGGGGAAGTGTTGCTATTTAACAGCAAATTTGATCATTGGGGGTTAACTTGGTTATGCTACTGTTGATTTTCCCCGACAGTCTTCTTTCATGTCTTTTCCCTTCAAATACCTTGTCAGTTCTTGCCACCAATTGTGCTCATTTCGGAGCCAAATGCAGGTAATGAGATGCTGATTGGGGATTCTAGAATTTGCCTGTGATGATGATGTGTTATTTTAACAGGAGAATGACAATAATTTCCTGTAATGCCACTTGTTAAGGTAATTATGCTATAATTGCCTTATCAAGGTGTCATAGAGGAGAGGGGAGAAATTCTAGGATTTCACAGCTGCTTATGCTCCACTAAGAGCTTTCCTGGAACTGTATGGTCAGCTATGAAGACCTCACTCCTCACTCCTTCCAACCTGACTATTGTTGTGGGTTAATTAATATTTTTTTATCTCAACTGTATACTAAATGAGATGTACATATACATATGTAATAAAATATACATGCACACACATATACAGAAAAATGTATACACATAGATCTGTACATATGTGTGTATATGGCATCTAATACCTTAAGTGAGGTGATATATTAAATATTTTAAATGCAATAGAATCTAAAGAGTTAGTTTGTAGAGATATAAAGAAAAGCTAACCAAAAATAAATACATTGGCATCTCTTTGAGGACATGCGTATCAAAACATGAAGATTAGGCCCATAGGAGTCCGATCTTTGTTTAATTTTATAGCTTAATTTTATAGATTGCATATCTTTATGTATTAGGGTTATCAATAGTACACATAAATGTGTTCAGTGGATAACGATTGTGCTTTAACCCTGGCCAGCCCTCGAGGGGCAGACGAGGCATTCAGAGTTCCCTCCCATCTTGTGGTAACATCTTAAAACAAATCTTAAATGTAATGCTCCTGAGTTTGAAAGTTCAAATGTTTCTTCTGCACATCATCAGCGGGCCATAGTCGGTCCTATAAGTGACCAGGGGTGTGGCTGGCCTTCTCTTTGAGTGACATCGAGTGATATTGAATGACACCAGGTCAGGGAAGAGAGGTTTGAGCCTAAAAATCTCACAGGCTCATTCTGTTGTGTTGAGAGCAGATTCCAGGAGGAACCAAGGCAGAAGGAAAGGTTCAAGTGAGATGAATAAGACAGCATGGAAAGCCAGGAGAAACCTCATGGCTGCAACACAAAAGGTCAAGTTCAAGACTGTGTGGGCACCAGAGCGGCAGGACACCATGCAGGTAGATCCCTGCATTTCTGTTGCTCTGGCAAAATGCTTGAGGTTGAGTCCTTCCCAGAGCAAAGATGACAACTTAGCCCAGACCTTCGAAGGCTGAAGCCCTTAGGTAACCAGGGCCTCTTGGTAAGATGGGCTGGAAATGGTGGGAGCCATGAAGAAGAAGAAGGTGGAAAGGCGGGGAGGGGAGAGAGAACAAGGGACGGGGGGAGAGAGAAGAAAGAAGGAGAAATATAAAGAGGAGGAAATGAGGAGGATCCAGAGAAACAGGGTATGGAGAAGGAAAGGACAGGATGGAAGAGAAGAAGGAAGAGGGGAAGGAGGATGAGGGGAAGGAAGAAGGAGGAGGAAAGATACTTCCTGGTCTCTTGGTGTCCCATGGCTGTTTTCTTCTTATCCAGTAAGGAGGATTTTAGGGTTGGAGAGGGACAATTTCGTTATTAATTAGTTCTCATTCCTTCCTCATCTTCAAATTCAAATCAGAAGGGTTTCATTATGCATCTTATTTTTCTGATTAATTTTACTTTGGCTAACCACTGGACCTGCCCTTTAACACAGGCTATTAACTTCACCGATAATTAGAAACTAATATTAAACTTTTCCTCCCGGAGTGGAACAGAATTACTATATCTTTAAAGTAACACTCTCCTGAACATTCCATTCTGTCAATAACAGGAATGAAAAGACTAGAAACAGGGCACTAAAAAAAGCTGTTTCATAATTCATTTGAATAATTTTCAGGAGTTGTAGGCACAAGTAGGGATTGCTGATGCATTGGTTATTAAGACACAAAGATGCTTGATTGTCGCCCAATTTCCTAGTGAATGAGGGAAAATTAATTTATCAGAATAACATTCAGTTATAAATATTTAGTGAGATACTCTTTTGAGACTCATTTAATCCACACACCTTTAGAAAGTTTCTCTCATCACCTGCCTAACATTAACAAAAATTTTATACATCACTTTTGGGAGTTATCATTTTTCTTATTCAGATATGACTGAGTGAAATATTTCTTTTGATCCTAAGACATTATAGATTTGACAAGCTTAAGTCTTGCATTATTTTTTTTTACCTTCTGTTTAATTCAAAGGCATGGTTACAATTGAGAAACTAGGAGAAAAAGACTATAAGATGTCTATTTTGAGACCTATTATCTTCTTGTATTTCTCTGACAAATAATTTTGGATTGTTAAAATCTTCTACAACATTACAAAGGCATAATCTTTTGTGGTTACATGTTAGGGAAAGTTTATCTTTTTCTATAGGAAAAAAATTATGACAATGAGTAAGACTGATCTATTTTCCCAAATATAAATATCTTAGAAATAATAATTGGAGATTGCATTTGATTTATGTCCTTAATTTATTCAATAGCATTGGATCAATGGGGTTTTTATATAATGTTCCCAGGAAATAGTTTTCCTTTTTGTTTCTATTTTTTTCTTAACTGTATCAGGACTTGTACTAGGGATCTTGAGCTTACACTCAGCTTATTTATTCATCGTTGGTACTCTACCACTTGAACCACGCTTCCAGCCTGGCTTTACGTCAGTTACTTAGAGATGGAGTTTTATGGACTTTCCTTAGTGGCTTCCCTTGCAGACCTAAGTATTCTCAGTAGTGAGTCTTACAAGTATCTATGGAACACCACACACAACAGTGAGGTGGATCTAACAAGCTGGGCCAGCCTCAACCAGCAATTCTTTTCTTTTCTGCTGCCCAAATATTAGGGATCATTAAGTATGAGACGTTGTGCCCAGCTTCATTTTCTTTATTAATTACGTTTTCTTTACAAATAACTGATCTTCAAGTTCACTGATTTGCCTCTGCCTTGGTGCTTTCTGCCTTATATATCATCAAATGCACTTTCCACTCTTCAAAGCCTTGAGCTCAACCACAGATTAGAATTTTGGTCTTTGGAGGATTTTCTTCTGGACAAGCCTGTATGTGGACATCTAGATTCTCAGCAATATGCCATGAGTCTCAGATTCATTGTTTTCACCCTATTACAAAGATTTCTTTCTAAGATATGTGTACAGCTTCTTGTTTTACAAATTGGTATTACCAATTCAGACAGCTGTTAAAAAAATACTATCATTTTCAATAAACATTCCCAGATCTGTGTACTGGATAAACACTAATGTAGGTACTATAAAGGTAAATCCTAGAATGGGAGCTTTTAGGAAACTGTGAGAATGGACCAAATAACTATAATTTGTTTTTAGAAAAAATGTGTTTTTGTTCAGCTATATCATATTATTTTCCCAGTGCCTACTAGAATGCTGGTGTCCATGTTGATTTGGGAACCGCTGGTTTTCAAGACATTGGGAGAGTGATGGAGAAGAAAAAAAATCAATGTGTTTATGAACAGAAAAACTAACAAACAATCTGTGGGAGAGTCTTTAATAGATTAAGTGGTGTTAATATGTTCCATCTCAAAAATAAAACTGCTCAGCATTAGCACTTGGCTATTTTTGTTGTGTTTTTTTTGTTTTATATTTATAAGTTTTTTGTGTTGTTTTGTTTTGTGCTAAACTTAGGGCCTGGGTGCTTTCCCTGAACTTTCTACCACTTGAGACATAGCCATACTTCTCACTTTTGAGGGTTACTTGGAGATAAGTGTCTCATAGACTGTCCTGCCTGAGCTAGCTTTGAACCTGGGTCCTCATTTCTCATCCTCCTGAGAAGCTAAGATTATAGGCATGAAACTACCAGTCTTTTAAAAGGATATTTTTTTTGTTTCTCTTCTGTGTGCTGTATGATTGTTGAGAGAATAATATAATACATGAGGGAATTAAAGCACCCAGGACTAAACCCTCTTGAGTTGTTCAAATGTATAAACTAGAGATGGCATTCAATGCTATTCTGAATGTATTCTGATTCTCACTGTTATTCTAATGTAGGTAAAATAAAGACAAATCCCAGAGTCTGAAACATGGGCTTCTGAACAGTACCTGTGAGCAGTGATGATAGATGCACACCTTGAAAGCTAGTATGCAAAAAATTCCAACAGCCTCATCATCATATATAGTATCTATGTCACCTTTTATTCATGTAAAGATGAATTAAAAATAATACTTCCAGTGGTAATTTTTCTTTCAGTGTAAGCAATTATAGGACTTAATGAAGCAATGAGAGCAAGAGAATTTTATAGCTGCTGAAATGAATCCAGATACTTGAGGTTTAAAAATATATTTAATGTATATCTGATTTTTTAACTGCAGATATAATGTTTCATTATATCAAATATTTGGTATCTTCATTTTATTTATTTTTCTTCATGCATTTTTATTGTTATTATAAAGATGAAGTACAGAAGGGTTACAGTTACAGAGGTCAGGTAATGAGTACATTTCTTTTTGGACAATGTCACCCATTTCTTGCTCTCTCCCATTTTTTTCTCTCCTGTCTCACACTCAAGTTGTAAAGTTGTAAACTTTTCTACATAGTGACTCGTGAGTACCATTGCTGCATTTGTTCACTCTTTGTCCCACCATTTCTGTCCCCTTCCCTGACCCCTCCAAAAGACACGTCAATGAACAAATAAGACAAGGAAAAGGAAACAAAAACGGTAACAAAGGAAAAAAAAAACTCTTGTTTCCATTTCCCAGAGATCATTTTAATAAATATTATTTTATTATATTTCTAGATAAACTATTGATCCTTTGTGTTCAGCAAATCAGAGAACTTTGACCAAATTTCTCTTCAACATAATTTCTTTCAGATGTCACTATGAAAATACAGTAGCCCTATGATAGTACTAATGGTATGAAAATTTGCAGTTTAAGTATGTTGAATTTTTACAAGAATTTTCACGTTTAAGGTGAAGTTTTCCAATCTGTGTTGATCATAATAGCTATTGGAGGTAGGTACCTAACAAACAGATGTTTTTTGCATTTTGACCAAATTAGTATTAGGTTACTAGGAAAAGTGTTTACTATTATCTTTGGTATTCTGGATTTTGCTAACTAGTTACCACAAACTGGGTGGGTAATAAAGCAAAACATCTCTTGTTCACAGTTCCTTAGGCTGGAAGTTCAAGACCAAGATATCTGCATATACAGTGTCAGGACAGGGTCCACTCCTTGCTAGCAGAGCAGCCACTTGCTTGTATTCTGATAGGAAGACAGATGAAAAATATGAGAGAAAAGAGAGAGTGAGGAAGAGGAAAAAGAGGGAGAGGAGGAAGAGAAGGAAGAGGAGGAGGTGGAAGAGGAAGAGGAGGAGGAGGAAGAGGAAGTAGAGAAAGAGGAGGAAGAGGAGGAGGAGAAGGAAGAAGAATTAGAGGAGGAGGAAGAGGAGCAGGAGGAGGAGGGAGAGGAGGAGCGAGGAGAAGAAGCAAAGAGATGGGGGGAGAGGAGAAGGGAGAGGAGAGGAATCAAGCTCTCATATCTCTTTTAAGAAATGCAATTAATCTCATCAAAAGAGGCCCTCCCTCCTGACCTTCACTTCCCAAAGATCCCCATCCCTGAGACCTTCCCATTGAGGGGTAGGTATCAGTATTTCAGTTTATGAATTTGGAGGAAGTACAAGCATTTAATTCACAGCAGCAGTCACTCTGACTATAGTGTCCTTCACAGAAGTGCTGAGGTTATTTTCTGTGCTGGTACATAATAGAAGAGACGGATGGCTTCCTGTGGTTTGCTAGTTCCTGGACATGGCAGACAGGGATGGGATACTTCAACTCGTCTTCCCTCTCTCCTGACCCCCTTCCACATTGCTCTTAACAAACGATCTCACCTTCTGTTTTATAGAAAATGCACAGGCAAGGAGTCACATTTGAAAGCTTTTCTTGCATAAGATCCAGCATGCTATATTTTCCCTTGGGTTCGTGCGCATAATCTAAGATTGGTCCTCAGATCAAGACCATGAAATTGGCAATCTTAAATCCTCCTCCCACCGCCTGTTTGTTTTGATACAGGGAGGCATATTGTCAGCTTCTGGTGATTAGGACATCTTTGGGAGACATCAAAGCTGTCCCTTGCCTAGGCATTTGCATTTTCATGGCTATCTTCTTATGGAGTCACAGGCATGTTGTAGAATTAAATGCCTTAAAACATAAGTGCAGAGAGTAGAAACAGATTTTACCTCCCGATTAAAATTCTTCTCTGGGCCTTAGCACCTCATGTCATCTCTTTGATCTAATAATGTCTTTTGGTTACTTTAGTCTTCTTAAACTTCACACTTGTAGTATGGCTTCCTTGTATGTCTACCTTCATGTCTGCTCTAGGACTCTACCCAGGTACCTTTCTCAGGGAATTCTCCACTCCACTCCATCATCTATGACTTTTCTTCTCCTTCTTGTGGTTCAAATCTAGCCTATCACCAAATCCTCTTTGCTGGCTACTACAGAGTTGCTCTACTCTCACCTTCTCTTCTACCTTCCTACCATTTCTATTTATTCCTGAGACTTCTTTGAAAAACTCCTTACTGCCCCCTCTGCCCCTCAACCTTTTGTTTAACCTATTCCTCTTGTGAGAAGCCTCAAGGATAATTTCAGGATGTAAATCCAATCTTTGAATCTGCTTTCTGAGTGTTGTCTCCATTTATAAACCACTTTAATGGCTTCTTATCTTCAGGGTAGTAGAACGGTTCTGAGTGGGAAATGAAAGCCTTGCCTTGGTAATTACCTACCAGCTCTGTTCCCACCTGAATGGGTTCTACTCAGTCATTCAGCATCCCCCACGAGCCTTCTTATAAGACTCGTGGTCACTCTTCCCTTCACCAGAGTTTATTCATTCTGACCCAAATGGCCCATCCCACCTCCGCCAAATGCTATCAAATACATCAAACTTCTTGAAAACTTCCTCTTATGTCATTATTTGGCTGCCTGAAAAAAAATCTTTCCATAAAAGTTCAGGAAGTTTTCATTTTTAAATTATTTTCATGAAGAGCATGCTGGTATTCATGTTCAAAGGTTATATTTTACTCTATGTATTTACCCCCTAGTCTAAAACACACAAGGAAACCTACTTAGTGTACAAGGAAACTAAAAGGAGAACTATGCAGTCTTGCAGATTTATTACTTAAGGAATACCTTTATTTTCATCAGTCCAACTTCAGATTTTTTCCCCTCAATTTAATTACTATCTACCATCCCAAAAAAGACAAATCTAAAGAAGCAGAAGCAGGGAGTAATAGATGTAACAGGTAAACGAATCTTATCCCACTATGTTTTTTCGTACAACTTTGGATTTTACTCTAAATACCATAAATAGCTTTATTTCTCATTAATGGTATAATTTATATAGTACCAAGTATCTTCATTGACAGTGCTTTTTATCTAGTAGCAAATGTGTAGCATTTACCGAATCAATGACTTGAGTTATGAAGAGGCTCAGGAAGCTTCGTTGGGCTCCATTCTTCTCAATAACAAAGGAGAAAACACATTAAAAACTAGCATTGATGGGTTGTTGTGAGATTCGGTCAATGCGCTCTCCCAGAGTTGAAATTAAAAGGCAGTTAGGAGAAAATTGTTTTCCCTGGTCATCAGTCACCATGTGAAAGGCCTTTTTCACAATGATTAATTAAAAGCCAAAAAGAGCGAGGGAGTGGGAGTGAACCTTAATAAACTACCTGGCCGGTGCCTGGCACCATCTTGAGTTAATAGGCGATGGTTTGCCTTGACTAAGTGTTATTGCTACAGTCCATAATTTCATCTTGAAAATGGGCAAGGGAGTGAATCTTCCTCTTCGTAATTGAGTATTGATTTGAAAATAAATGGCAGTGAAAGTGTCGCTGAACTGTCAGGATATATTCTGGACAGCGTTGACAATAAATGATTTCTGGCTCTTGTGAAAGTTATGGATCAACTTGATACTTAAACACATAGAAGACCAGGGCAATCTGTCTTCTGTTTTATCAAGTTTCTGAGGGTCAATAGATGACACAACATGGGATGTGGCAGTGGCATCCCAAGGGCCAGCTCGAGACTCCCTTATGAAACCTCCCTTTGTAAAACGTTTCCTTGAATTTGGAAGGCAATTTTCAAACAGCAGGCATCAGACATTTGTGTCCTCTACCAAATAATAGCTTCCTTCTAAATACTGCACTTACAGAATACCTTTCAATGCATTTTCAATGGGAGAGAGTTAAAATGTCATTATAAATGTTTCAACGGGCTTGATAGATTTCCTTTACAAGTGGTAAGTAGCAAAATTGGGAGTGATCTAACCAGGCACAAAAATTACAAAGGACACTTTTCAACCTGTAGTTTAGTCCCATTCCAAGTGTTTATGGATCTCCGGAGTTCGTCAATGGGGCACTGTAGTCAGTAGCAAAAGGTGATTTCTGTGAGAAAGAATATTGAAGGAGATTTTGAGAGATATAATGGGATTCTAAAACAAGAATGCTCTTGTACAAAATGCTATTCGACTAGCAAATCTCTAGGAAACAGTCCGGGCATAATTAGACATGTTAAAAGCTAGGATCTCTGTTCTTTGTGATACTTAAGGCTTTTAGAAATCAAAACTACATTTTTTTAAATTCATGCAGGTGAGATACTTGAAATGCGGTTTATTCTTTGTACCTTAGCAGTTTCTTGTGATCCTAGAAAAGTGCTATCATAGAGGGAAACAAAAATTCTCTGTAGCTTCCTTTCTAACTAATGATTAGGTTGTTCCTGGCTGATGGTGTGTTGTTTATGATACCAAAAAAAGGCTAATATATCTTATGACTGTTAAAAAATTAGAAGAAAAAAGTGTTCTTGATTATTTTGCTTGTTAATATCGAAATTTCTGAATTTGTTTGTATTCCAGAAATTTTTCTTCAGAGGGACAATAGTTGTTCAAATCACCAGTGAAAGAGTTAGAAATCCTCGGAAACAGAGGGCTCTGGGACCTTCCCCCTCCCACCTCAGCAAGGTAGGGACCTATATTAGGTACTATCAGGTTGACAACAGAAATGGAATTTTTTAAATTTTTATTTATTTTTTATTGTGAAAATACTGTATAGAGGGGTTACAATTAGATGGGCAAGATAATGAGTACATTTCTTATCAAGCATTGTAGCAATTGGATTGGCTGGGCAAGTTATAGATTGCTATGAAGGAGGTTTGTTATTGTTTGCCTCGCTATGCATTCCCACCCAGAGGCACAATTTCCAGTGCAAAAGGAATTCTGGCAGCTTTGCTCAAACTCTGGTCATCTCCCCATGTTCCTTCTGTATAGTCAGATTCTTTTTTTTAGCAAAAGTTGGGCTGTGTGTGTTGGTAGATGCTTATAATCCCAGCTTGCTAGGAGGAAGAGAGAGGAGAATCGTGGTCTGTCACTAACTTAGAGAAAAGTTCACAACACTGAAAAACACACTAAAAACATAGGGCTGGAGGTGTGGATCGAGTGGTAGAGCTCTTGTCTAGCAGGTATGAGGCCCTGAGTTTAAATCCTACTGCCACCAAACAACATAACACAGAAAAAAGACTAGCAAAAGTTAACAATGATTTGAAAAGCTTTGACTATTGTGTGAATTATGTTGACTTTGAAGGAATCTTAGCATCAAAAGTTACAAGCAATTTTACATGCCAGATGGATAAATGCAAAGGTACATTTGCCTTGAGAAAAGCCATATTTTAATATAAAATGGAATTTAAATATCTATGGAAGTATTGTGAGGAATGAATGTTATCAGAAATAGAAATAATTATCCTGCTTATTACACGGACTTGTACACTGACTTGGACTGGGGTTTGTGTGTGTGTGTGTGTGTGTGTGTGTGTGTGTGTATGTGAGTCATGGGGTTTGAACTCAGGGCCTAGGCATTGTCCTTAAACTTTTATGCTCAAGGCTAGTGCTCTACCACTTTAGCCATGGCTCTATTGCCAGATTTTTAGTGGTTAATTGGCTATGACAGTCTCACAGGCTTTCCTGCCAAGGCTGGTTTTGAAGTGTGATCCTCAGAGCTCAGCTTCCTAAGAAGTTAGGATTACAGGCATGAGCCACCAGTGCCAGGCTGTATTTTTTTTTACACTACATTGAGGTTTGAACTCAGGGCTGTGCATATGCTAGGTACTCTACCACTTGAGTGAGACCTCAACCTTCTGTTTCTTTTTTTTTTTTTAATTGTGAGAATACCGCACAGAGGAGTTATAATTACATGGGCAAGATAACGAGTACATTTCTTATCAAGCATTGTTGCCTCCACTTTGTTTCCCCTTCCCATCCCTTCCCATACTCCTCTCCTCCCCTCCACCCAATCCTCCCCCCACCCTCACCAAAGTTGTTAAGTTCATTTTTTGACATAATGACTTGTACATCTCATTGTTGCAATGGGTCCACCTGTATCCCTAGTTAAATGATTTGTTTTTTTCCCTTCCCCTTCACAAATTATACCAACATCAAATACAGTGAAAGCATGGATTATACTGTGGGGGAGGGACATACAAAGCAACACAGAAATCATCTTATAAATATGATAGAAACAATTGCATGAAAGGAAAAAAAACAATAAAAATATTTGAATCCTTATCTTGGGGTTCATTCCACTACCATCAACTTATCTGACCTTTTCTGCTTGACTTTTAGTTACTTTTTAGACAGAGTCTCCGGGTCACACTTCACCCTTCCCTCGGGGCTAGCCTCAAGCTAAAATCCTCCTACCAATGGCCTTCTATATAGGTTGGATTACTGATGCAAACTACCCTAACAGAGTCTCACTTTCTGTTCAGGTGCACTTGTGAATCATGATCTATCTAGGGTGGGCTTCCCTTAGTGATTCGGATTACAGGCTGGATTACATCCAGCTTCTCTTGCTGAAGTCTTTGCTGACTTTTCTGCCCAAACTGGCCTAGCAATGCAATCCTCCCACTGTGACTCGCTTGTACAGTGTCAGATGACAGGTGTGCAGTGCTGTACCAACCTATGCAGTAAGAAGAGTTCTCTTGGGCCTCACGTGCCCAGACTGTCCCCTCACTTCGACATATTCACTCTTAGTCTCGAGTCACTGCAAGTACTATGCAGTTTCCTTAGCTATTTTGTAAAAATGATATCTGGATTCATTATCATTAAAAAATAGCTAAGGAAATTGCATCGGTCTTATTAAACAAAGTGATATCATTTACCCATACAAAATGAAATAAAAACACAGCACAGAAATAGAAGCAGGTAAAACACACTCCCAAAGTTAATGATTTATCTGCAACTAGAGACTACACACTTGAAGTGCACAGAATACCACATGAACTGGAAAAATGTAGGAAAAAATGTGATCATGTATGAAAAAAGCTTGCTATTGCAGTGCACGTGTGTGGGTTTTTTTAAATTTTAATTTGAGCTGAGGTCTTTCATTTCTAGGTCCTGGAATGCGGTTTAGGGGACATGTCAGCTGTGTCAGCTCTCTGTCTGCCTTCTGAGGATCCCAGCAGAAATTCCCCGGCACCCAGTGGCCCCTGTTTTTCTGCATGGCAGCTCTGATGGATGAGAAGTGGCTGGCTAGACATCAGGGCAGAGGCCTGGGAGGGCACCTCCTTGCTCAGAAGGAAACTGTGCCATGTTAGATTAATGGTGTCTGCAGTGGGTTTCAGAGGGGATAAATGGCAGCAACATGCTTCATCAGTATTTGAGGCCGAGGCTCCTGATGGAGCCCAGCGCAAGTGTGAGCCCTGAGCTCCTGTGTCTTCTCGCCTCTTCTTAGCACCATCAAATCATGCTGTATTTTCTTAGTCCCTCAGCTCAGGTCCACGTGAATGAACAGCTAAGCTGTTCTGCTGGGGTTCTGAGGCCCTCACTTCAGGGCTGCACATTTTTTGTTCCCCCTCATATGACCCTAGGATATGTTCAAAGAAGGTCCTTAAACCCACTGAAATCTTAGTTGAGATTATTTAAATGTTTTAGGTTATGGTGTCTTAGTTTCATGTATTTATACCTTCAAAGTTAGAAGCCATGGGATTTTTTTTCATTCAAAATTCTGCTTCTGCTTTAGGGTCATTAATTCTTTTTCCCATATTGTTAGTTTGTAAAAGTCAAGAATAGACAAAACGAATATATATATATATATATATATATATATATATATACACACACACACACATATTCACATATAAACACATATACTTATATATAATAATTATTAAAAGATATTCTATATATTATAATTATAACATATTCTATGTATTATTCTATATATTATATATAGTACATATTAAAATATATTCTATATATTATAAAATATATTCTATATATTTTTTATTTTTTTATTGTGGAAATACTGTACAGAGGGGCTAACAATTACATTGGCAAGATAATGAGTACATTTCTTATCAAGCATTGTAGCCTCCTCCTTTGTTTCCCTTTCCTATCCTTTTCCATCCTCCTCCCCCCCACCAAAGTTGTAAAGTTTGTTTTTGACATAACGACTTAACATATAATTGTGTGTGTGTGTGTGTGTGTGTGTGTGTGAACATGATAGTTCTCTAGGTACCTACTGACCTTCAAAAATAGTATGTGTATACTACAAAATAGATGCAACAGTGACCAGCCTGCATCACCTCCTTTCCTAGTACATGGTCATCCAGTGATCTGCCAGTGGACAGGCAGACTCAAGAATAATCAAGGTCAAGGTCACCTTCACAACTAGCAGGAGACATCCCAGGGAATCTATTAGATTTGGAAAACTCCAAATAGTGAATGACTTCTAATGTGTAGTTAGTTTTTCTTCTTGTGTTTTTCATAAATGTACCTTTATTACCTAGTTTTTATGACTTAAATCATAAAATAGCTGATCTGCTCCAAGATAATCCATCAATAATTGAATCCATCAATAATTGGCTGTATTGGAATTGGAAATAGTATGTGCAGGAAGTATCTCTTTACAGATAAACTGTTTGACTATCTGTCTTCCCAGATACTGGGAGGGTAAAATCAGAAGAATCATGGTTTGGGGGCAGATAAAATGTTTGTGAGTCTCCATCTCAAGAGAAAAATCTTGGCCTGGTCTTACTTGCCTGACACTGAAGCTACTACTGGAAGCATAAATGGGAGGATCACAATCTGAAAGCAAACAAGATATTACCTCAAAAATAGTCAGAGAGAAAAGGGCTGAGTCTCATCTGCCTAGCAAGCAAAAATCCCTGAGTTCACACCCCAGTACCACCAGCACTATCACTGAGAGAAAGACAGAGAGACAGAGAGACACAGAGAGACACACAGAGAGATAACACAATGCATTTCATGAATAAACAGAGTAAATAGGAATTCTGTCCTTTTTTAGGTGCTTTGTCAGACTTTACAAATGCATTTAGAAGAAATGTTGCGATTTATGTAGTTAATATGTTGAGGGCAATACCCTGCTTTTACTAGCACCATGCTAAGTACATGATAAAACAATGACATAATTATGATTCTTCTTAAAATATATTAGCCTCCAGAAGTGGGGCTGTGGCTCAAGTGGTAGAATGTCAGCCTGAGTGAAGAAAGCTCTTGAATATATAAGGCACTGAGTTCAAGCCCCAGTACTGGCACACACCCTGAAAGCCACAGTTTAACCAGTAACCCAAAAGTGTTGAGTGATGCAACAAGTGTTTGAATAGATTTTGGAATACAGCCATAGTAATAATAACCTAAGTCTTTCTCTACTTCAGCTTAATTTGCCTTTCAGAAAAGAAAGCTATGCATTATGAGGCAATGTTAATTCCATTTTTGCTCAAGACTATAATTTAGTCAAATTATCTGCACTGGATCTCGTGCAATACATTTTGGGTTACCTATAGCCTTCTGTTTCCAAAGATAGCGTGCACGCCACTGGCATTTAAGGACTTTGAAGGTATCATGCCCTTTATGGCCATTTGGGGCCTGATCTTTTCTCCACACTTGCACTAGTATGGTTGGCACTCTTGCGCTCTGTCTCTCTCTTCAGTGTGTCATGCCTAGTTAGAGTGTTGGTACTTATGCAAAGATAATGCAGAACTGCAATTACCTGCTTGTCTGTTCTCCTGGCTGATTGTCAATCACAGGGAAGCAGTTGTTTAAAAGCCCTGTCAATCAGACAGCTCACCACACACCGAGCTCTGCCTTTCTCCTCACTCAGCATCTGCTTTATCCATGTACCTTCAACAAAATGTCTCCCCCCTGCCCATTCTGGATACTCCATCCTGATCTGCACTCTCAAATTATCTTTATGGCCAGTTTTAAAAAGCCAGAGGTGGTGTGATTTATCCACTTACTAGGCATGCATTTGTAACAGCTGGCCTCAAAACAGGTGTTAGAGAAATGGGAGCATTTTCCCAATAATATGCCATCCACATGTCTACCCCAGACAGAAACAAGGACATTTTATTCCTCACCTGGCTCCTCCAGGAACTGAAAATCCCCTCCACCACCTCACATATGTACTTTCTCTGCTGGTGCAATTGGTCTCAGCTCTGTCATTAGCCACAAAGAAACAGCTTTTACTTCTTGCACTGTCTTCTCCTTAACAAAATGAATCATGTGCATTGCAATAGGGGCTCTGGGTCAACGGTTAAATTGTTCTTGTTTCCCAAGATACGTTTTCATGTGCTGAATTACATCCATAAGATTAGTGCTATTTGTACCTGAAACGAAGGTACAGGTGGGACCAAGGAATGGTGCCAGGAAAAATAAAATAAAATAGAAAAAGCTCACTTTCTCCATTTTCTGCCTAGAATCCACTGCTACAAATTATCTCCTTTTCATTGATTGGGAGACTTGTATTAACAGAAGTGATATAACATGTCTTTTTATATATTTTTTTAAATTTGTTTTTCTTTGAGAATGTAGAAGGAAGCCGGCAGAGGAGCTCCTAAAGTAGCCATGGCTATGTGGTTGCATTCAGAAGGGACTGGAAATATCCAAGCCTGGGTTTACTCGGTTGGAATCCAAGAATGTCCCCACTTCATCTGTGATATAAAGCACAGTACATTTCTAAAACCAACAACTGACCTGCTGAATAGGAAGGGGCAGAACAATAGAAGAGTTGAAACATTATTATAAAATGCTCTACATTCCTAAAACCAGTTATTTAGCTGCTAAACATGAAAGGAGAAAATGTATAAGAGCTTAAATATTTAGGGGAATGAACCCCAAGATAAGTATTTAAATGTTTTTTTTGTTTTTGTTTTCCTTTCATGCAATTGTTTCTAACACATTTATAAGATAATTTCTTTGTTGCTTTGTATGTCCCTCCCCTATGGTATAACCCATGCTTTCACTGTATTTGATGTTGGTATAATTTGTGGAGGGGAAGGGAAAAAAACTAATCGTTTAACTAGGGATACAGGTGGACCCATTGCAACAATGAGATGTACAAGTCGTTATGTCGAAAAATGAACTTTACAACTTTGGTGGTGGCGGGGGGGGAGGATCAGGGGGGGGGAAGTGGGGGAGTATGGGAAGGGGAAACAAAGAGGAGGCAACAATGCTTGATAAGAAATTAATCGTTATCTTGCCCATGTAATTGCAACTCCTCTGTATGGTATTATCACAATAAAAAAGAGTTTAAATATTATTATGAAATAATGACTTGTAGGGAACTTCTTTAGATAAAGAGGCAGACATATACTTACCAGTGGGTGATTTTTAGCACCAACCCCCCTAAAAAAAGAGTCCTCAGCCCCAGTGAAGATTTAAAGTAAAGAAGCAAAAAGAATGAAAGGATCTTGTTTTGCTTTCCTGTAATGAATTTTTTAAATTGATTTTTGAGCATATATTAGTTGTACAAAGGCATTTCAGTATGTTAATTCCTATGTGCACATATTATAGATTAGTAAAGATTAACCCCATCTAGTCCTCCCTACACTGCTTTTGCATAGTGGCTTTTCAGTGAGTTTCCTTAGTCTATTTTTGTACATCAACCCCAGGTATTTCAAGATGATTCTTGTGTTTTGCCTGAGCCGCTCTCACAGTTAATTGTTAAGTCCCCTCTGTAACGATGCCTTCCCTACGGTTGATGCTCAATGCTGAGCTCACAGTGGCGTTCCACATCATTATCAGCACAGAGCCTGCCATATAATTGACTAGCCTGGACTCTCCATAAAGTGATCACTCACTGACGTTTTCAGTCTTTAGGATCTCACCATTGTAGTAAGGATCTCAAGCTTCCATCTTTCACCTGCTGAGATGAAACTTTCAATTAAAGATGAAATAATAAGAAATGATTCTTTAGTGTATACCAGGAAGATCGGTAGCAATGATTTTTAACCAACAGTGTTTTCCCCTTTTTGTCCCTCAATTTGATTAAAACTATTTGATTATATGGATATATGTTAATTAAATATCATTCTGAAAATAATTCTGGCTTATTTTCTTCAATGCACTTGAAAACAAAATTGAGAGAGAGAGAGAGAGGTAGATAATTGTCCATTATCCCACCTCTCAATATCCTAACTAAAAATGAGATATTACTATATTACAAACATCTTTTAAATAAAACGAATTGAACTGGAAATATTGTCAGTGTGTTTTCTTACACACAGAACCACATTGTTACAAAACATGGGAGGCACTGCCAAAATCTAACACCTGAATTGAGACACCGTTTTTGACAAATGCAGTGCTAATTGCTTTTGGCACCCTTCAGCTCTTGGAATGAATAGTTGCTGTAGCCTGTGCTCCTCTAAAACAGACTGACACCAAACAGGTATGGTAAGAAAGGAACAGGTAAAACACACAGCCCCTTCATTCATTACTCATGACAATGAGATATGATTGGGTCTCCTTATTCTCCTCCCACCGTTGCTATTACAGTTCAGGAGTTCACTCAGGTGAACTCTGAAAGGACACGCATCCCTATTCTTAGACACAGCGACGCCTCAATCTATGCGCCTTAAAGTAGTAGAACTTCATTCTCACACAGTTTTGGGTACCAGAGGTTCAAAATCAAGATGTCAGTGTGTTTGGTTACTTAGGTTCAGAGAGGGAAACTATTATTCCAGGTTTCTTCAGCTTGTGGTAGCTTTTAGGAAACCCTTGATTTTCCTCAGCTGCATGAATCCAGTCTCTGTCCCTCCTTTACTTTCTTCTTGTCTCTCTTTGACTCATCCCCCTTTAATAAAGACAGATGTAAGATTTACAGTCTAATCAGGCATGTTCTCATCTAAAGATCCTTCCCTTAACAACTTCCTCAAAGACACTTACTGCAAATAAGGTAATCTATTCTGAGGCTGGGGAGGGGGTATCCACCATCAAAGTAGAACAGACTCTACTCAGCCTTCCTCACTTGCTGCATGACTTTTGGAAAAATGGACTTTGTAATGTTTGGTTTTATTTCCCTTTAAGTATTTCTCACCAGTTTTGGTTATTTCACAGGTCCTCCTACACTCCCCTTCGGCAAGGAAAGACAACAAAGGCCTTGCTGGGTCTTTGCTGAAATAGCCCAGAAGCTCTGCTACAAATCTTCCTTTAGAAGCTAGAGTGGGGATGTCATTAAGACTCCCCCAAGAAGTCTCAGACTTAGGGTGGTGATTTGAACTTACATATGAATTGGTAAGAAGGACAACACACATTACCTTATATCACCATCAAGAGTCTATCTTCATACATCCATGCTACCCATAATGCCAGTATGCCCCCAGGGGAACTGTAGTAGCAAAGAAACCATGAATTTACCATTAAGTGCCTTCATTTTGCTTGTGGTACAAGACTAATGAAAGAACCAGGAGCAGCCCTTTCCTAGGCCTGGTCCTGCTTCTATGGTGATTGTCAACTCACAATGGTGGCAAATAATGGTAGAGAAGTTGAGCAAAACAGGACTTTGAACAGCTCCAAAACCACTAGCCCGTTGCCAGCATTCAGATCTCCTCATTAATTTGTCTCAGAATTGTTCCAGACCATAAAATAGCTAGAATATATTGAATTCAGGTAGGATTCTACAAAAATGTATTCAGAACTTGGGATCCAGCACCCAAGAGGCTGCACTATGTAGGTCTGATAACAGTGGAAGGCTCGGATCAATGTTCACTGGTTATATAAAATAGTTCAATGATAGTAAGGATAGCTCAGCAACTGGCTAATGCAATTTATTTTCTGTCCTAGTAATTATATGATCATCTGTATTTTTTAGTAGATTGTAAATCATGAAAGGTAGAACACACATGTTAGGTACTCAGAAAGTAATTATGTAAAAATTGAGAACATAGCCATTTTTATGTTCTCTGGAAGCTCAAATGACACAAATTATTGTGGTAGGTGCTGTTCTCTATTCCTTTTAGATCATGTAGTATATAGAATAGCTTGTCAATTAAGATCAATGAATGACCTTAATGTTAGCAATGATAATAAAAAGCTTGTCTGCATTTTTAAAGGTGAATCATTAGAGATTTAAATCTGCTTCTACACAATTTTATTTTTCCCAGGTGATGCTTCCTCTGATAGGATCAGGAAAACTGAATTCAGAAATTAGCTTGTCATTTATTTCAGTACTAGGGGCAAGTCACTAGCAAATACTATCTTAGGATCCTAATTTGGAAATAAATGTGTGCTCTTCATGCAAGAAGAGCAATCCAATCAGTTCACAACCAGTAGGTGATCTTCAAAGGCAGATGGATGTGTATTGCATTCTCAGTCTTGAAACACACAGGCCTAGATCAGTGTTAGGAACTTGGTGAAACTCAAAAACTAAAATAGTTCAAATAATTGAAAACATGATCACCCCTTTCAGTAGTATTGGGGCTTGAATTGAGAGCTCTTTGCTGCTTGACTTGATTGCTCAGAAGGTACTGTACCATTTAAGGCATGTCTCCATCCCAGTTTTTGTTGATTATTTTGGAGCCAGATTCTCATAGACTTATTTTAATCCAGATTGGATGTGAATTGCAGTCTTCCTGACCTCAGCCTCTTGAGAAGCTAGAGGTAAAAGTATGAGCCACCAATGCCTGGCTTATTTATTTATTTATGGCATTAGGATTTGAATTCAGGGTCAAGTAGGGAACAGAAATGTTCTATACCACATCTTACAGTGAAAAAAAATATGATATCCAAGAACTCTATTAAAGCTCCAAATATTTGGAAATTCTGAATCACAATTTTGAATAGTCTAGCAGTCAAAGTAGAGACTAAAAGACCTTGGTCCAAGGCCAGAATTTTCTACATCGTAGTAAAAAATTGATTGTAGTCTTTTAAAGTTTTCATTTCACAGCAAACATTGAGATGTTGAAAGTCTGATTCTGTGAGAAGAGGTCATTCCAGCGTTTTTGAAAGAACAGATAGTATGACTGATAGCAGGTTCAGTCATTTGTGTCGGAGGAGGAGAGGGTCAGAGCAGAAGAGAAACTGTGGAGGATACTTGTGGGTGAGACCTTTTATTGTAGGCATATAGATAATATCTGTATTGAAAGCAGAGATTTTGTTTTGTTCTGTTTTTAGGCAAGCTTGAAAATTAACTTGATTTTTAGTGATTATTAATTTTGGAAATGTGGCAAGTGATCTGAATCTCTACATTGAATGTCACCTGTGGTTTTTATCCAAGATTCTTAGCAAAGTATGAAACAAGTAATCAGTGAGACATTTGAAAACATTCATAGAATAAGGCAATTGAAAAAATACTATCTTAAAACCTGAGTGCCATTGGCTCATGCCTGTAATCCTAGCTACTCAGGTGGCTGAGATCTGAGAATCAAACTTTGAAGCCAGTCTGGGGAAGAAAGTCCCTGAGACTTGTATCTCCAATATCCACCAGAAAACCAGAAGTAGTACTGTGGCTCAAAGTGGTAGAGCAGTAGCCTTGAGAAAAATAGCTCAGGAACAGCATCCAGGCCCTGAGTTCAAGCCCAACAACTGACATATATATATATATATATATGTATATATATATATGTATATATATATATACATATATATATATATATATATGAGAGAGATAGAGATGGATCAATGGATATATATATCCTTGAAAGGAATTATGCAGCGTTCTTTCCACAGACAAACAAAAGTATGAGATAAATTAGTAGAAGGTTCCAGGAGATCAGTAAAAGAAGATTATAGATGATGTTTGTACAGCTGACATATAACTAACTGGAAGATATAGTCTGTTTCTCTAATAAGAATGACTCCAAGCAGTCAAATAGAATGTATTTAATGTAACAGAAGCAGAAAATATTGATGATATTCTGAATTTAACTCAATTTTTTTCTCTCAGGTACAGTAAAGGATATAAAAATCTGATGTTTACTGTCCAAAGGGACAAGAAAAAATTTAAGAAAAATCTAGTCCATATACACAGTGAGCTAAAGTGAGAAATTTTTGAGCAAATAAATTCTTCAGATGTCAACAATATTCTCTCAGGAATTTTACATAATTCTTGATAAAAGATTTAAGGATGAAGTATTCACCCATGGCACAGAACTAAACCCAGCACTGAACTATATTTACATTACTACAGAATATAATGCACATTATAATTTCTTTTCTTTTAGAATTATAATAAATGTATAAATTCAGAAGCTATAAAAGTGAATATGATGAAAATGAGCATGGATCCAAGGTTATATCTTAGGATAAAAAGTGGAACTTATAACTAGCAAAATTATAGAAGTTAATAAAAATCTAAATTATGTAGCAAGTGAAATGAAAGGAATGAGTCAATACCATAGGTATTATACTGACTATAACTGTTCGGCATAACTGAATTTGATCTTTACATTTTTGTAGCATTTTTAGTTATATATCTATAACTATTCTCATAAATTGACATAGGTAAGATAATGGTATTTTTCTTTTTTGGTATTTTTTCTTATTTATTATTATGAACTTATGGCAGAACAAAGAAACAATCTAAAATGCCTTCAGCAGCAAAGCAGAAATGGGCTGGATAGATGAAGATCCAGGTTTGTTGTCTTCATGTTATTTCTTATGCATTATTTTATTTTTCTGACACAAGGCAAGGTTAAAAGGAAATATAATAAGGATAATAATGATAATAATATTAAATTGTTCTTCATACATCCATTTTCTAAAATCCTTTGCCTCCCTTAAACTGTAGAGTATTAACTTCCCTTTTGTTGGCTTATTCTGTTAACTGTATTTTATGGGTCTAGCATGCTTCCACTGGGGGGCTTTTAAATACATTTTAATTCAGCTTTTTATAGTTATACTGAGTCTCGTAATCACAAGTTAATGAGAAAGCATAAAAATGTGCTTACAAATGTGTAATGACAAAGTGTGAAATTTCGATTGCAAAGCCACCTCTGATTGTTTGGAAAGGGCAAGAATTATCTGTATTTTTGTTGTTAAAAATGTAGAAAGTGATGTCGCATGCCTCTATTTTGCTTTCCTTAATGAGTAAATCAAGCTATTTTGAATACTCTTTCATACTATATGAGCCATCTGTTTATCAGACATAAAGAAATGGTTGAGTAACTATCTTGGTGGTTTGATAGTGTGTTCTAAAATCAGGCTGCATATAATTAATACCAAGTCACACACAGTAAATGTGTTTTCTAGTATTAGGCACACTTTATTTGGAGCTGTTTTAAGATGCCTATAGGAATTATAGGAATTCATCTATAATATTGTGTCTGCCCAAATCAAATTGCTTATATCCCGCCATTATAAGTCCTTCATCTCTGACATGGCACTTTTCTTTGCTTGATGGTATGGTGGGAGGCTGTCTCTGTCTTACCTTGCTTTTTGGTTCTGTCATGAATGGTATCCCAGTGATTGCTGTTGTCTTTGTACTGGGCTTTGAACTCCAGGGCTATGTTACTGAGCAGGTGCTTTACTGTTAAACCATGCCTTCAGCCCTTCTCTCCTAGTTGTGATTGCTTTAGCTTCTATCTTTGTAGGGTTGATCTAAATGGTAATTACATTCATTTAATGACTTGATAAATTTCATGACTGTTCCATATTTATCTTCCAAATAATCTAAGCAATGCCAAGTTGTCAGAAGCCGACAGCTCTACGAAGATCTGAGAGAGCACTCTCTGCAAGATGGGGGCAGTACAGAGGAAAAGAACCTATGTCATCTCTCATCTTGGGTCTAAAAGACAAACAGGAAGCTAGGAGACCCTGTTTCAGTGGATGATGGCTTCTCACTTGTAGATTTTGAAGAGTTAGTGACAGTGACACTTTCTCGGCCTGATACCAACTGCTTTCCCTATTTTTTCACCTCACATTCAACCACAGAGTAATTTCTTTCAATAAACATGAATATTTAAACAAAATTGAATTTGGTACTCTGGCAAAGAAATTCTAATTTGCTCCTCTGAAACCATATCTTGGGCTAGGAATGATCTCTCTCCTAAGAAGCTGTGAAGGTGAATTTAGTAAAATGAGTTCTGTCATGGGTGTAGCAAACCAAAGCATTTGAGGTGGAAGCTGTGGGCTGACTCATAGAAATTATGAGGTAGGTTTCTTCACATATTATCTGTGAATAAGTGATATTACATTACAAGAGTCACTTATGGCATTTATTATTTTTTACTTTCTTACTTGATGGGAATATCACTTTTTATATTTTTTGCAGAAATATGAGAACTGTGATCCAAGTTTTAAGACTGTCTGACTTGATGCATATTTATAATTCTTTTCATTTCTAGAATGTTGTGTTTTTGACTTTTGGCTGTTTACAAAAACCATATGTTCCTCTCCAATATTAAACTTTTCATCTCAGAACTTTGTATAAAACATTTGACAGTGTTCCAAGTGGAGTTTATTCAAGAAGTGGTTGTGAATAAGCGAGCATAAAGATCAACTTGTCAGGTTAAATTTTGAGTTCTAGAGCCATTGTATTAACTGAACTAGCTTAACGTATCATTACCTCCCTTCAAAGAAGTAGTTGTGACATTTAGACTCTGAACATGGAGCCACTGGCATACGGATTTGCGGTCAGGAGGAATACTTTTGGACGTGATCTTGTAACCAAGGGTGAATGATGAGGCTTCATGAGTGTGGAGGTTCATGAAGGCAATTGCTCTTGGCATTGGTGAGTGTGCTCCACGTGAACTGGAGAGTCTGGGTCACACACAAGCTCTTCTCCTCCGGGTTAGGGCCTAATCAGCACTTGGGCATCCTCCTGCATTGTGGGCAAGACTTACATAAAGGTTGGGTAAGGTTCTTTGTTTCCAGAAAGGTCTAATGGTAGAAAGATGGGAAAGCCTGAGATGGAAGGTCGTGAGTCTGAGTCTAAACTTTAATGAAACTTCCACTCACAAACTGACATCAAAATGCACACTACTGTCGCATCCCAAATGTCTCCGAATTGTACCGATGTATTGTTCATTTGCAATTGCATGTGTTTTATGTGTTCAGTGACAATGGAACATGAGACATTCATCAAGCCTGGAGGTGGAGTGAGAATGCAAATTTATGAAAAATAGATGCATATACACAGCAGAAGAGACCATCGAGCAGGGCCAAGGACAGGGATGGTTTTGTGATTTCTGACACTTTCAGGCTTTCTATAGCAAACAGGAATTACCTTTAGAATTTGAAAGCCAAGAGTAAAATCTCATGTTCTTTATCTTTGCCTCTATACATTGTGAGGCTTAAGACAAGCTAATTGTTTAAGTTCGAATCATTTACAGATGATGAGATGACATATGTCCAATATTCCTCTCAGGAAAATTTGCATTTTTATAAGGAAATCCTGTTGTCTTTTTACTCTAATGTATTAGTAAAGATTCCATTTGAAGACTCATTTTTATCCATCTTCCAAATTTTCTTTCCAGAATATGTCTTTAGAGATCAGTAGTTATTATTCACTCTAGTTGGTGATTATAGATTTGAATGTAGCAACTGCAGAAGCATAATGGAAAATGAGATTTAGATTTCCAACTCTGAGCTTCATGGCAACAAGTTTTAGCAGCTTTGCCTGTCATCAGTTTTGTTATGATTTAAGAATCACAGAACAATGTGTCTCTCCTTTCCCACAAACATAATCCCCAAATGCCTGCTGTATTTCTTTCTCATTAACTTTCTCCATTAAAGACATGGACATTGTAATTGTTTTCCGCTTAACACAATCATCAACTGTGCAGAGTACTGAAAATGGTTACTTTTATAAATCTGTCTGTCTAGATGTGAACTTAACTCCATCACTCTTTCTGAATTAGGAGCTCTGCAAATCTGGCTATAGCAATATACAGAGGATAGATCGGGAAGAATGGGAGTATATGCATATTAATAGCTACTTCCTCCTCTCTTATGTCAATGTTTTAGAGAAAAATCTGAGCTGAACTTGAGCTCATTCTTAGGGCAGAATTCCCAGAATTACAAAAGCAGTGTTGAGAGGTAATTGAATATACTTAGATTTAGGTCTTAATTACCTTTTTGATTGGTGGTTTATCTTTAGCATGGTGTTTTGATAATGTAGCAGGACCAATTATTTTGTGTGATCTCCCACTGTGTTAAGGAAATGCAGACTGTAATTTTGAGCTAAGTAAGTTCAGTGGAATAATGTTCTAAAAGTGTATCAATTATGGCAGGCTTTTAGTTATATTTTTACCCATATTTAAGCATTCCTAAGGGATTGGATTTTAACAATATCTTGCTCATTTCTTAGTTCTACATCTTTTGATAGTGAGAGCTAGCCATGTGCTTTGGAAAGGATTTACACTTAAAATTATGGTGAAAGTGATCAATATTGTCTTTTTTTTGGTCAGTCCTGGGGTTTGAACTCAGGGTCTGGCGCTATATCTGAGCTCTTTTGCTCAAGGCTAGCACTTGGAGCCACAGCTCCACTTCAGGTTTTTGAGTAAGTAATTGGAGATAAGACACTCACGGGCACTTTTCTGCCTGGACTGGTTTCAAACCATGATCCTCCTATCTCAGCCTCCTGAGTAGCTAGGATGACAGGTGTGAGCCACCAGCACCTGGTTTCAAAATTGTCTTCCTCTAAGGAGAAAAAGTGTTGGACAAATATGATGATCCATTTTTAGTTAGGCACATGTAGCATGAATGTGGTGGTTGAGTGAATACATAGATGTTTACAGCTTAGCAAGATAATAAATAGGTCAAGAAACAGTAATGGAAACTGGCCATAATGGCCAAGTTCACAGAGTAAATTTCTCAAGACCCCATGTTGGCTCTTATTCCACTGGAGACACTGAACTTACCCTATGGCCTTCAGGTACAACACCCCAGCAACCTTAGGAGAAAATACAATGAAGTCAATGATCCCTGGGCCTCAAAGACCTCTGAGCCTCTAGGGTTGGGTCTAGAATACAAAAGAGAGACACAGAATTGTCACACGTTACAGATGAAATTAGAAAAAACAACCCATCATGTAAGCCTGGCGACCATTTTAAAGCATTTAGTTAATCCATTGGGCTGGTGATTAGCATATAGGTCCTTATGGTCTCTTCTCGGGCTGCAGTGCAGTCTTCTGAATGCATTCAGCACCCAGTGAACTATGGGCTGCTAACTGGAGGTTCCTACTGCTGGAGTCTGCTATGTACTTCATCAAGACATCAGAAGTGAACATGTGGTGGACATGTGATTCCCAACCCTTAGCTACCCCTTCATCATCTACCACGTGGAACTGATAACTTCTGACAACCCATAAGAGAGCATTTCCACCTGGTAGGAGCTAGAGTAAGGGCCATGATGAGAAACCAGCATGGGTCATGCTCAGTACTCTGCCTGCTCAGCCTTCAGAGGTGAGCTGAGAATGTTCCTTGTGGATAAGTGGGAGCTGCCTCTATTCATACCCAGTGAAGAGTTGCATAGAGTGATAGCCTATCATTTTCCCTATTGCTTAAATTAGTATTTATTTGATTCAGAGGACTTTGTAATATGGTTATGCATTCATTATGGAAATATTATAAAATGGGAAGACAAGAAATTCCAAATGGGTTTACCCAAAGAACAGTTCAAGTGTTTGTGACATGTTTGTCCTGACGTGTTTGTGATAGTTTAATGAAAAATGACTTTTTGTATGAAATTAATTAAGCACATTTCTCTTTTAAGGTGAAGAATTCGCTAAAGTTAAAAACATGGTTAGCACAAGGATTTTACCCTGACATTTTCTCATGTCTTACAAGACTTAATTTGATTTTAACAGGTGATCTTTAAAAAAACAAAATAAAGGATCATATAAGGAATTTCTCTCTCTCTCTCTCTCTCTCTCTCTCTCTCTCTCTCTCTCTCTCTCTCTGTCTCTCTCTCAGAATTGCAATGAGAATTTTCACTTAAATAATAATCCACATGCTATTTAGTGACTTTAAAAATCCACCTTGTTCTGGATAATTTTAATAGCATTTTTCCCAGAAAAGTATAGGAATTTTAAGGAGAAATTGGTATATTTTTTTCTGAGATTGTAATGGGTTTTATCTAGCCTTTTATGTAACTAGAATTTATGTTGGACACAATGTAATGTGACCACACAAGTATTTTTGCAGCTGAGAATTTTGCAGCTGAGAAGATATGATGGATAACGTGAGATGTATGTGAGGAAGAAATGCTAAGTCTACAATTGTATGACATGTGATATTTCTAAATCACATTGAGACTTGCTCATTAGTCAGTCACAATAACATCAAAGGCAAACATAACAACAGTTACTGTTCTTTCTTGTAGATGTCCTTAATTTCTATGCTCTCCCCAGATCATTTTAAATCTTTCATAGCCATGAGGATGTGCATAAATACATATAAAATCTATTTGAGATGAAATTCTAAAATAATTCAGACATAAGAGATAGTCACTACTTTAAAACTTCTTTGAAATAGAATCTTAAAATAATTCTACTTCAAGATGAGCACAAGAAATAATTAAAATGTTGATATTTTAAATAGCAACCCTTTGAGCTTATCAAAGAAGTTTTCTGATCATGGAAAGGCAGAGAACAAAACCTCCAGTTTGGGTTGGGAGTGTAGCTTTATGGTAGCATGCAAGTCTACCATGCATGAGTTTCAAGTCCAGTACCACACACACACACACACACACACACACACAAATCCACAACTGTAAACCCAAACTTTACTACAACTAATTGTAACCAGTGAAACTGATATAAATTGATTATTTTAGAGCACTTGTGATGATCCAAGCACTGCAATGTCTCCTCATTACAATCCCCTGCGTTAACATTTCATTAAACTCATCTAAAATGAATGAGGGCCCTGTGACCCAGAATAAGGAAGTCAGCTTATTGGATAGCTATTAAGGAGTCCATCTGGGGTTCCAACCATGGTGTGTCAATCTATAGAGCCCATTCACCTTTCATGTTGATGGGAACAGTGAACTCCTGACATGGAATATGGAAGGCAGGCAAGGGACCATCTATCCTCCCCTCTGCAGTCCGGAAGGCACACTTCCAACTCACTGGGTACAATTCTGTACCTACAAACGTACATCGTGGTCAGCTCTGCACATTTTTACTTGTCTACGAATATTAACACATCCATTCACAATGGTCTTAGGAATGTATCAGTAATTCACTTGTCTGCATTTGTTGTTGTTGTTGTTTAATTTGTGATAATAGCAACAATAACAAATGTTAGTAAGGACCTGAGGCTGGCCATTTAATGGGGAGACAGATGGTGGCAGCTGTTCCCTGGACTCTGTTCTACTTACTATTTGACAACAAATAAATCTCCATAAAGCCATTCTCTGCAAGGAAATATGTTACAAAGAACAGGAAGGTGTGTGTGGAGGACAGCACTGTGCTGGGCACATGGGAGGCGATCTCAGTCAAGCTGAAGGTGAACCCTTCCAAGCGGGGCTAAGCAGTCACCATGTACCAGAGAAGTCTGAAATGGCAGACCAAGGATGCCCTTTGTTTGGTCCTTAGGATTTTAATAATGCATATCACAGATGACTTCACCACTTACATCAAGAATAAAATAGATATTTCACTTTTCATTGTAATAGTGTATATTGCTAGTACAAAAGAATGCATTTAACTAATCATTTTCATTTGTGTGTTAAGTTCTTTGATCATTGATACTGATCAATATATATCGATCATATAAATGATCAATTGATCTTCTATCTACTGATACTTATCTACCTATACATAGATATTGAACATATACATTATATATGATCTATCTTCTCTATTATCTATCATCTACCTATCATCTAACTCTATCATCTATCTATCTAATATAGTGAGGTAAAGAACTTATATTGATTCAGATAGTTCAAGGACTACAATGTAGAATCATGGATTCTAAGGTAGGATATGCTGCACATAGCATAATCTTGCATAATTAAAAAATTCTTGGTTGGAGAAAAAGATGACTACACTTCATATTCCACTTCACCAAGTAAACATTTTGTATCCACTTACATTATATTTGGTGCAGGAGATGGAATCATTCTTTTTTCATTTTTCTTTTTAATGAAGTTGAAAAGATTTCAGTTTCTTTTCCATTTAAAAAAAACCTTTACACTCAGTTCATTATCAAGGGCTGGCCGGCATCAGCTCTTTTAGGCTTTAATTTGATATAATTCATTAGTCTTCCTGACACATCTTATGGATTTGTGTTATTCTTTGAAACTGCCCTTGATTAACCTTCTCTTCCAGCTCTTTGACTTGTTCTTCTAAAACCTGAGCTGTGTGGTAATGTGGGTGTTTCTCTCCGGTGACCAGGTTTCTTCTTGTCTTATTTGTTAGAGTAACTTCTGATTATAAAATCAGAACTCATAAAAGTCTTTTGGTCTTCTCTAATCATTCTGCCTTTCGTATATTTTTAAGAGTAAAATGGAAGCAAATAAAAAACGTGAATTTTCCTTGTGAAAATTTCTCTTGATCTTTTTATTGACTTAGAAGAAAAGAGAAAAAATAAAATAAAAATTAATCACAGAAAAAAGTTAAAAAATGTAAATTGCTTACAAATATGGGTAAACTATAAAATCGTTATTGAGTCTTATTTATACTATTATCTGCAAGAACAGATTTTTTTTTAATGCTTGGGTCCATATAATGAATATGTGAAATAAAGTGTACAACTTTCCCCCAAATAGCCAGAAGTTTAAGATGTAGTTCACATTCTCTCTTTATATGTTAGGATGCCAGACTTAAGTTCCAAAGTGTGAAATCGGGATATAAGATTTTAGCAAGTAACAGTGAAAGGCAGCTCACCTATTTTTATTGGAAAAAAAGTTGGGAGGAACAAGTTAGTATTAGTATTGATGTTGTTGCTGTTCTCCTCCTTCTCCTTCTTCCTCTTCCTCCCTCTCCCTTCCCCTCCCTCTCCCCCTCTTCTTCTTCTTCCTCTTCCTCCCTCTCCCTTCCCCTCCCCTTCCCCCTCTTCTTCTTCTTCCTCCTCCTCTTTCTCCTCCTCCTCTTTCTCCTCCTCCTCCTCTTCTTCTTCTTCTTCTTGTTATTATTATTATATCTACATTAATCATTCCATGTCTACCTACAGCTTTTCAGAAGGGAGATGTCATACTGGTTACAGCAGAAGGGTAGATAGTGTGACCGACTAAAAATGATCCTGTTTTCTGGCCCTAGATGACAGGCATGTGCATTGGGACTGGAACTGAGGATGCGAGGCATAGTTGCATGCACCTGTTATCTCAGCACTTGGGAGTTTGCAGCAGTAAGAAAATAACCTCAAGGCTAACCTACTCTATATAATTTGCTAGCATGGACCCCATAGCAAGACCTCTTACAAAAAACAGCAAAGCGCAGAAATTGGGATGAATGAATTAACTGATTGTTGTTTATTTCCTCATCTTTCAGTTCTTCTGAAAAGTGTTTATGTGTCTAATTCCTTATATTCAGTCCCTTCCTACTTTGTATCTTACTTTCTATTTTCTCCTCTCAGAATATTGACATCCTGTGTGTTTACAAGCTCAGAAACTACTCATTTTTAATTTCTAAAGATGTCAGTGTCTCAGCTTCAGATTTCTATACTAACATTTGGAAATCCTGAGTCTTAAGTTCCACAATTTCAGAACCCTGATTATTAAGGAGGACAAATATGTACTTTATAAATATAATTATCCTCATTTTTCCATGTTTGGAGCATTTTTTTGTTGTCAATCTCATGGAAATTTCCACTCAAAAAGATTTCATTATTTACTTTTTCAAAATATGCCCCCTACTCGTACTTTGTTAGTTTTTGCCATATTTTGGATAATGAGTGCTTTTGAATATCCTGTGCCCTAAAGGCTTGGTTCTCAGCTTGAGAGGTAGAAGTCTTTAAATGTCTCCCTTTCCCTGCTAAAATTTTGCCCCTGGGCCTGGCACCAGTGGCTCACACCTGTTTTCCTAGCTATTCAGAAGGCTGAGATCTGAGGATTGTGGTTTGAAGACAGCCTGGCAGGAACATACAGTGAGACTCTTATCTCCAATTAACCACCAGAAAACCAAAAGGGAGCTGTATCCCAAAGTGGTAAAGTGCTAGCTTTGAGCGAAAAAGCTCAAAAACAGTGCCCAGGCCCAGAGTTCAAGCCCCATGACAGACAAAAAGAAAAAAAGTAATTAATGTCTTTGTCATATAAAGGAAGGTGAGGGGCATTAAAGGTGGCATTGGAGAAACCCCTAAATCTTTGTTGTATGCAAAGTTGAGCATGTGGGTAAGAAGCTAGGGAACCTTACAGTTGGAGCTTAGTGGAAGGAAGCTAGGCCATTAGCTCTCCTCCCTCCCTCCCTCCCTCTTACCCTCTCTTCACTTTTTCCCTCTCTCCTCTTTCTTCCCCTCTCTCTCCCCTTCCCCCTCTGCATTGACTCTTACATTTGAATCTCTATTTCAAATACTAATTCCTGAAACACCACATATTTCTTTTCCTATTCTTTGGGTTGTTCTGACCATTAAAATATTTTATGTGAAAAATGTTTAATACCTACAGGACTTAGGGGCCACTTTTAAGATCCTGAAACCATTCTGTCTTTAATTTTACACGATGGCAGAAGGCATGGTATCTTTCACAAGTATTCATATAATAAATTCTTATTCCGATTACATGGCTCAAATACTAGAGTTGTCCAGGTTCAAACCTTGACCTCCCTTCCTATATGTTACTAAAGGTTCTACCAGGGGAATTAATAATACAAACAAGATTGTAAGACTATATATATATATATATATATATATATATATACACATATATGGTTTTTTTGGGGGGTCCCGTCATGGGGCCTGAACTCTGGGCCTGGGCGCTGTCCCTCAGCTCTTCAGCTCAAGGCTAGTGCTCTACCACTTGAGCCACAGCGCCACTTCTGGCTTTTTTCTTTTTGCTTATATGGTACTGAGGAATTGAACCCAGGGCCTCAGGCATGCAAGGCAAACACTCTACCACTGAGCCACCTTCCCAGCCCCTAAGAATATATTTTTAATAAAGAGAACAATTGTTTTAAAGCCATTTAGAAGGACCCATTTACATAAAAATACTAGCATGGAACACACTAGCCATTTTATTTCTTCATTAGAATCTATCTAAAAGGATTACAAATTAAGGAATACTTTATTTTATCCCAAATCTTGATTACTTTACATAAAAATACACTGATCTCTCATAAATTAGCTAACTCAAGCTTTTCAATGATTTTTTCTCTATGTTCTTTTCCAATTAGTGGTTATTCATAGCTGATTATTATGAGAAAATGAAAATGCAGAATGTATAATAATGTATTGAAGAAAGACACGGCAAAGGATTTTTTTCTGTGTCCTAAGTTATCATTATAAAAGATATTTTAAATCACAAACTGCATTCTCCTTGAGATACCCTTTTTCTCCTGTCTAGATACTTCCTATCCTTTCTCCGCTCCCCCCCCCGCCCCCCCTTATCTTTCTAAATTCAGTTGGGAACCCTTCAAAAAGCTATTAACTAACTTTTAAACTTTGATATTACATAATATTGATTGAGTTAAATAAGACTTATGCAGACATTTCTATAGGAGTCCAGATCCCTGACCCCAGCATTAATTTGAAGTTCCTTATCATCCAAAGAGCATTGATATGGAAATAGGAATGCTAGCTTCCAATGTGACTGCTTCCAACAGTCATTCTTTAAGAAGACTGACCAGGGCCACAGCTCTGCTTTGCAAGCACAGATAAAGTTTGTCCAAGGTCGGCTTCAGAATATGGCTTTGCTTGCACCTTGAAGTCCCAGATTACTGGCTCTTGGGCAAAATGAAATATACAATTTGTAAAAAAATAAACCTTGAGTCTCTCTCTTTCCTTTTCCACCACAAAGGTACATGATTAATAAAATAGTTCTTACTTGTTGCAAAAGTTTCCATTTTAATCATACTGATTGCCATTTTAGTGCCCACTTTGTAAAGCTCCAGGATTCTGCCATTTGCGGTTCAAGGAAATGGAATAACTGGACTCTTAGATTCATTATGATGACTCAAGAAATATATTTAGAAATTACTTCACTTGAGATATGAAAAATTATACAGAGGGCAACTCTCCTAAATTAGTTAAATTCTAGCTGTGCATTGATGTCAACTAAGTAATAATAGACACCTCTATGTGTTAGGATATTTAGGATTAAGAATGGTTACTGCAAATTTCACTGAATGGGGGAATAAGAGGGAATTAATGAGTAAAGGAGGAAAGGGAAATAGGACTACAATTTAGCAACCAGAAAACAGAAGTATGTAATGAACCATCAGCTATTGTGTCTTAGCCACAAGCCAGATTTTAGCATTGTTACAGAAAGACAGATCCTCGTTTTGCATTAGTTACCATGTATTTCTGTCACTTGTTACTTGGAATCTGATCATGTTCTAATTAGTACTTAACATAAAAGATATTATTGTTACACAAACTACTGGCAAAAAGTGTTTTCTAAAATCCTTATCACACACATGCACACACAAACACACATATGCCTACATAAGTGCACACACACAATACATACACAAATGGGTACACATTTCTGGTTCGAAGCTCAGATGGACCTACATATTTAGCTGTCAGACTACAAGAGAAAAGAGGTAAGTGTCAAGCATAGCCAATACATCAACCAATTTCTTCTGAACTCAGAAGCTGGTGAAGGATCACAGTTCAGAGAAACTTCTCTCAAAGTATTCATAGGGAACACTTCTGTCTTTTAGCTTGTATCAATCTCTTGATAATCAATACTTTTGCACAATAAAATAATAATAATAATAAAAGACAATAGTAGGAAAATAAAAGGACATAAAAATTCAGGACTACCATGTTTATTATTATACTCAGTAGACATAAGTTGCTGTAGAGTTCTTGCTGGTTTTGCTCTCTGTCTACCCTTCTCCAACTATAGCTTGTTGACCTTAGAACCCTACTGAGCATCGCTGGTTTACAATCCCCTGTGGAAGAAGGGCAAATTATTTATGAACACTAGCAAACACTTGCTAGTACCTGGGATACAGGAGTGCTAGGTACCCACTTACCTCCACCATCTTCTTTCAAAATAGTCTCACCATGTGCCATGTTAAGATGTTTGGAGTTAAGGATGCCTATTGGAGATCTCCTTGAATGTGGGGTTCTGAGGGACTGAAAAATATTGCAAAATTACTATTTGTTATAAAAGTACACAATGCAGCAAGCTCTAACATCTGGAAGAGCTCAAGTTCTAAACAGCTGAGTTTTTTTTGACAATGGACACAGGTATTTAATAAACATTTTCTTTCTTTTTTTCTTTTTTCCCATTGATGAGTGAAGCTTTGGAAATAGATTTACTTCATCTCTAAAACTATTTGCAATAGTCCCCAGAAGTTCAAAGATACCTAGTCTTTTGGGAAACTTTTATAATATTAAAAGACATGGCTAGAAAATGTCAAGGAAAATATCAAAATGGAGCCGCATTGGTTTGGAGCCTTTAAAATGGAGAAGGGACATCATTATTAGTCAGATGGGTCAAAGGTTGCAAACCTCTGGCTTTCTTTTTTTTTATTGTGAAAATACTGTACAGAGGGGTTACAATTACATGGGCAAGATAATGAGTACCTTTCTTATCAAGCATTGTAGCCTCCTCTTTTGTTTCCCCTTCCCATCCTCCCCTACTCCCCCATCCTTTCCTCCTTCCCCCCCCCCAACCAAAGTTGTAAAGTTCGTTTTGGACATAATGACTTTTACATCTCATTGTTGCAATGGGTCCACCTGTATCCCTATTTAAATGATTTGTTTTTTCCCTTCCCCTCCACAAATTATACCAACTCTGGCTTTCTTAAATAAGCCCCTACCCCTTCTTCTAAACCACATGTGGATTGAAGCACAGGCAAATGTCTTTATTGCAATCCCACTCAACTCTTGGCAGTTCCATTCACAATTCCAATGATACAACCCTGGCGACCTTGTAGCTAGACACTTCAGACATGATCCCTGTCTTGAATCTGTGTTTTCCCAGACCCAAATCCTCATTATCCCTAAGGAAATGCAATTATCTGCTGTGTTTTTTGACTTTATTTATTTTTTTCTTCAGTTGAGTTGTGCTTTGTACATCAGTGCACACTAAAATCACCATGGTTCTTTCCATTGGAATTGTATGGAAAATGGGACTCCCCCGAATTGAGGAAGGAGATTTTATTTGATTCAATGCTTAGCAAAAAATGATAAGGATTAGCCTAGATGGCTAGGTTTAGCCAAAGAGTGGATACTGGCATCTGTGAGGAGATGGTTAATCTCCAGGTAGAAGGTATGATCCCAGGGTCATAAACACTGTCTGCTTTCTCATTCTTCATCTTAAGATTGATAGCATGGCTGGCCAGCCTCTCATTCAGATACTTGTAGCAGCGAGAGTCTCTGGCTCTGATCAAATTTATGCCTATCAGTAACCATAGTGCCTTTTTTCCCTTTTAATGTTGCTGTTGTTAGTTCTTCAAGTATTTTAAATATCTAGCCCCATTACCAGCTGCCAAAGAACTGGATGACTTTTGACACAATGGATGTAATGAATTGTCTTCAAAACTTTTAATTAAACAAAATACATTATTTTCTCCCTTTTTGTATTTAGGATTCATACAAGTAATTAACTTATATTTTATATAACTGTTATTTCTAAGTCAAAGAGACTTCAGGCACTTCACTTTTCTGATGACTCTCTGTACATCTGATTTTAATTTTGTGTGTGCTTATCCTGAGACTTGAACTCAGAGGCTGGGCACTGTCACTGTGCTTTTTGTTGTTGTTGTCGAAGGCTAGCGCTCCACTCCACAACTCCAATTCTAGTTTCTTTGGTGGTTAATTGGAGACAAAAATCTTACAGAATTTCCTGCCCAGGCTGGCTTCAAACTGAAATCCTCAGATGTCAGCCTGAGTAGGTAAAATGATACACATGAACACTGCCACCCGACACATATAAATATTTTTAAATTATTCAATTAAATATTAAAATCAAACAAAGCAAGATGAAAAGAATAATGGAGTTAATACTTCTTTCAGGATACTAATTCTATAAAAACCATTTCTTTGTGCCACCATTCTTATACTAATTAAATATGGTAATTTATCTGTTGCAAAAATGATCCTATTAGAACACAATATTAGTTGTAGTAAGTCCTAAATTCTTCAAAAGTAATGTAATTTGTTTCTAAGCTTTCTCCAATTAAGGTTATTGGCTCATTCAATATGAAACTGACTTAATGAGTAAAAACCTGTCAGGCACATTAAGTAATACACAAAGCAGAGCTCAGAGTTCAAGTTCCTGTTGTGCAGTTGATATACCTTTATTGTTCTAAATGGGATAGCCACAAGGGAAGGTTTTTATCTAGGCTACTTCAAATATTATTTTCCCTTACTATTGCTGTACACTATGTCAAGGTAATTAAAGTAGTGATATCAATTAATTTTTTTCCTTTCTTATTCTGTTTCTGGGGGTAAATTCACCTTGAGATTCAAGTATGAAATATGAAATCATTTGTGTTTACAATGTGAAGTTATTTTATACGTGATGATATTTGAAAGCCCCTTGACAAGTCATTGTAATTTACATGGGGGTTGATATAAGTTTGCAGGCAAGATGATATTGTGTGTGATCATCTATAAAATACACAATCCTCTACAACTTTCCCACATACGCACATAGAATGACAGGACTGAAAATTCTTGCTGTAGTGTATGGATGTCAAGACCAAGATTTTTTTTATGCCCTGACATTGGAAGGGCTGTAATAACTATTGAGTAAAATATAGAGCTGGTTAGGTGGTGTTAATAGGATTCTACGTCCATGCAACATGCTGGGAGATTTAGAACAGGCTGTGAAGAACGACAGATTGACACAAATTGGATCTAGCTACCAGTTATATATGAATTTATGGGAACAATAAAACAGGTTAAGTTATTCTTGGTGGCTTCAGAGAATAGAAACGAGAAAGACCCAAGGCAAAAGCTACATAAAACTCAAACGGTGAAACACAAAGATCACAAATAACCGAGGAAAATGGGAATTTAATAAAACAAAAACAAGAAACAACAATTTGTAGTCTGATGGGATATACAGTTTTCAGAAAGGGTTATAAATGCAGAATTTCTCAACCTTATATTTCAGAAAAATTAATATTTTCCTTAAAGAAAATGTGGTATATATTTTTACATACGTGAATTATGTTCACTTTATTAAAATATTTTCTTGCTAAATTAAACAATCCTACGTTGCTATTTATTCATAACATAAAAAGAAGTGCTATGATCCAGGCACCAGTGGCTCATGCTTGCAATCCTAGCTACTCAGGAGGCTGAGATCTGAGATTGTGGATGGATGTCAGTCCTAACAGGGAAGTCCATACAACTCTCATCTCCAGTGAGCCACCAGAAAACTGAAAGTGGTGCTGTGGCTCAAAGTATTGGAGCATTAGCCTTGAGCAAAAAAGCTCAGGGACAGTGCCCAGGCCCTGAGTTCAAGCCCATGACCTATCAAAACAACAAAAAAAATACATATGATTTTTAACATTGTCTTGGGAAAACCAAAATTTTTACATCTAAATGCCTAAGGAAAATTTAGATTTAAGAAACACTTAAAAAAAGGGAAGGTGGCTCAGTGGTAGAGAGCTTGCCTTGCATGCTGGAGGCCCTGGGTTCGATTCCTCAGCACCACATAAGCAAAAAGAAAAAAGCCGGAAGTGGCGCTGTGGCTCAAGTGGTAGAGCGCTAGCCTTGAGAAGAGCTGAGGGACAGTGCCCAGGCCCAGAGTTCAGGCCCCACGACCGGACCCAAAAAAAAAAAAAAAAAAAAAAAAAAAAAAAAAAAAAAGATATACAGAATATTAAATGAAGAACCACCATGCTTAGTTCAGCTTGCATGACTCCTTTTACCTAAATTGCAAACCTTATGTGTTGTCAGTATTTTATAGAATATAGGAACTGAAAAATAAAAGGGAATGGGTAAGTGATACTATTTCAAGAAACAGGACTCAAACCCAATTTGGTCTGCTCACAAATCTCTTAGGTTTTCCATTAGACGATGTGCTATACCTTCATTTAAATGAATTAATTGTGTAAGTTGTCTATAGGAAAATAAAATTACAATCATACATTTACCAATTTTTGTTGTTGTTGTTTTGTTTTACTTTTTGAGACAGGATCTTGCTATGCAGTCCAGGCTGGCCTCAAACCTAGAATTCTGCCTCAGCCTCCTTAGTGCTGGGATTGTAGGCATAGCCTGCCGCATCCAGCAAGAAAATCATTTTTAATTAGCAAAGACCAAAGCTTTGAACGAAGCCTCCAAATTAGCCAGCAGAGCTGACCAACCAACGAAAGCCTCTTAGAAGGCCAGAAGTTCCTACAGACAATTACGAGGTATTCATGTAACAATTTTTATGAATCTATTCCCTTGTGATTATTTTTATGAATTTTTTCAAGATCTTAAGTTCTGGCTTTATCTCCCAGTTAAGTTTTTAATAGATGACTCCCAATATGTTCTGGAGTCAAAATTAAATGACAAACAAGATCATCAGGCAGAATAAACTGAACACATTCCTAGGAGTACCTTCAATTCTACAGAAAACATTCTGCATCTATTATTATTATTTATTATTATTATTATTTATCTTCAGTATATTATATGCATACATTATATACCAATCCTCTGAACGGGTTTATAGATTGTGAACCAAGAACTTGTGAGTTTAATAATGTCCCAACATTCACACAATCACTCCAAATCCTTTTGAGAATTATATCTTGTGTCATTTTCCAGTTGAGTCTCCTCTGTCCCATGCTGTCTCCCAAAGGTCACTCTAAATACTAAATCAGTTTCTCACTTTGGAGTTTCTCTGAGCAAATGTTGCCAGTCTCTTTAGAATCAAATCTATTTCCTGGCTCTTTTGTAATTGTCATGGTGCTCTTTAGTCTCCGTGGGAATGTTAATCAATCTTGAACCTCCCCCCTGCCTCAACCCTCAACACAGCTTCCTGATCTTACAGAGAAAAGAGATGGACTCCTAGCACCTTAATACATGTCCTATCAGTTAGTGGAACCAACAACCGAATCTGAAGTTCTTCTGCTTTACGCCTCAGGGCCATTTGGATGAAGAATACGTTGTTTGAATCCAGGAGGCAGTAGGCATTTGTATATTTTATTCTCCACATTTTACTTATTATACATAAGAAAATGATATTCTCATTCTATGAAAATTACGAGGAATGGAAATAGCCCATACTATGTGAAGATTATAAATGGAAGGTTGAAACACTTCAATTATACCTTGCACAAATATTTCTGAGAAGGAAATCTGAATAGAATATTGTGACAACACACACTGTTTGTGGTTGATTGGTTAAAGGGAAAAAAAGAAAAGAAAGAAAAGAAAATACTTGGTACTTCCTTTGTTGCTACTCGTTCCACACAGAACTGGATGGGCTTGGAGATGCTTTTGCCTCTTTGTGGGTACATTTTAAAAAATAGAATATTCTACAGAAATATACACTTGTAATTGCTGATGTTTCCAAGGGAAACAAACAAAAAAACCCAAAAAACCTTTAATGCAATGATAGGAAATTGAATTCATCATCTCCTGCTTCTGTTACTCTGAGGTATGTGTTTTTAAAGTGTCTTCACTTGTCCAATGTGCAAATAAAAAATAACTTCTTCATTATCAACCCCAAATATGATCATTGTATATGAAAATTCTTCCATAGTTAATGAATTTGGGAACATCATCTTTATTTATGCAAAGCATTGCTTAATGGCAAGGTTGTGTACCTGCTGGATTCCATATCCATGCTGCCATTCGATTGGAAATCTCCATGGCAGGAGTGGTGAGCATGGAATTCTGACTTAGAATGATACCTTGAGTCAACAGTCATGTTTTTCCATGTGAATCTCTGGTAGATAATTATGACCTCAATTTTCAGCCACACCTCCACCTGACCAACTCTGGTAGTGGCCCAGACAAGAACTACTTTTACATAATGAGCTATTAGCAGATACAAAAGAAGCAGGCTTTATAGAACACTTCCAATGGCCTGTTCAGGTCTCCTGGACTGATTTGTGACTGTAGATGTAGTGAAAACCAACTAACTAGATCTCACAAATTTGAGAAAAGACATGCTGTATGTGTGGGTCATGTGGTAGAAGGGTAGTTAGTGCAAAGCCCTGAGTTCAAACCCCGACACCATGAACACAGAAAATCAAAACAAACAAAATAGAAGTGAAAAGGCCAGAGATGGTCACAGAAAAAAAGTATCCCAGTTCATAAAGCAAAATACTCTTTAGAAAAGTGTGGTTCCCACTCTGTTAAGTAAGAAGTGTTTTCTGCTGTGGGGTGTGGCCAAACATTGAAAAACCAAGCTACCTCTGCAGGTGAATCTATTGACCTACTAGCATTATGGCAAATTGTCGGTAGACCTTGCTGAGACGCAGGAAGACCAGATGACTGGTTATCTGGAGGACCGAGAACACATACCCTACCATGCCTGGATTAGCTGTGTCATCTCCGAGCATGAAGGGCAAAAAACCTTCAGGAATAATGATTCTATAAATTTAAAGCTATGTGGTTTATAGATTTTTCTAAGCAGAAAAGACATCTAGGAAATTGGAAAGTGCTTCTAAAGTGACCTTACCTACTGTGACAAATCTATGGTCATTCTATTTGTACCAAACAATTAAAAGGTCAATGAGACACACAAAAAATGAAATCTAAATATGAATGTCAGATTTTCTATGTATATAGAACTCCTTTGGATTCTAACCCACAGTATAACAGCCCAGGAAAAGAACCAGGGGCAGGGGTCTATCCATAATTAGTTTATGCCAATTCATAGTCGCTACATAAAACATCAGATAAAAACACCTCCCAGTCTAAAAGTGGATCAGAAATCTGCTTGTAGGTGATCATTGCCTGAAAGTTCTCCAGGTCCATAAACAGAATAACTCTATTTCTCTCTCTCACGTTGTGTCTCAGGATGCCTGTTGAAGCTGGGCAGGCATCCAAGTGACAAATGACACATCCTGCCCATAGTATGGCAGAATGTGCCTGCTGGTAGATCCCTTTATCCTTGGTCTACAGTGTAATGATCTGAGCAAATGATAAAGAGCCATTGATCTCTAGCACATAACATTGAGCCAAATAAATAGAGTTCAAATGGTTTCCCTACTCAAAGAAATCCTGAACTTGTGATCAAAATCCTTGTGATTGTATGCATTTTATTCTATAAAGTCCAAGAGAAAGTCTATCAAGTATATAATACTTTAATAGATGGTCTTGTTGAAAACAGAAAGAAAATTATATATATATATATATAGATAGATGAAAGTCCATTTAAAATATGATTTTTGACAATATAAAAATAATACAACAACTAATTCCAAATAGGAGCTGAACTTTGAGACTGAATTTTTGTAAGATATATAAAGATTTTTTAGTGCATAGCCTTGTTTTTATTCTACATATGCAAATCTAGACTTTCTAATATTAACCTGACATATGCATAACATTCTTGCAATAATTTTTTTCTAACTAGTTTGTACAAATATTCCATAACAAATAATAAGTATGGACTGTGATTCTATTTGGAAATAACTAAATGCTCCCTGGAATACTTATGGGTTTTTGTTGTTGTTGTTGTTGTAGTTTTATTTTGTTTTCACCAACCAGGTGATTAAAATTAATGATCAGTAGGACTTCCTCTGGGACACCAGGGTGGATTGTATTAAAGAAAACGTAGAGATTATTGTTTGTCTTCTTAGTTGGTGATGCTGGCCTTTGAACTTAGCTTGCAGTTGCCCTGCCATGCAATGCATTCCTTTATCTCCTTTTGTTTCAGCAATTATTCAAACAGAATATTGCCTATTTTGCCTAGGGCCCTAGCACCACACTTCTGCTACTTCTACCTCCCATGTAGTTAACATTTTAAAGTGTATTATCATACTCAGCTTATTTTGTTTTGTTTTGGTTGGTCATGGGGCTTGAACTCTGGGCCTGGGTGCTGTCCCTGCACTCTTCAGTTCAAGGCAAGCACTCTACCTCTTGAGCCACAGCACCCTTTTTCAACTTGTTTTGTTGAGATATGGGTTTCACTAATTTTTTGTCTAGGCTGGCCTTCAACTAGGATCCTCTGGAACTCTGTGTTCCAAGTAGCTGAGATTATGGGTGTGTAACATGCAGCCCAACTGTGGAAATTTTTCTAAATATACTAGATATCATGATTAAGACTGTAAACAGAAAATACTCTAAAATTATTGACTACATGATTAAAGAAACCTTTAGCCATACATGCAAATGTTTATAGCTGCAACGCATATCATCTCTAGGATGGTACCCAGTGATTTCTGTTCCTGGTATGTTAGCCCTGTGTCTTTTACCTGTTCTTTTTTTTTTCTGTGGTTGATCTAGGACCTGAACTCTGGGTCTGGCACTGTAACCCCAGCTTTTTAGCTCAAGGTTAGCGCTTTACCACTTGAGCCACAGCACCACTTCTGGCCTTTTTCTGCTTATGTGGTGTTGAGGAATCAAACCCAGGGCCTCATGAATTCAAGGCAAACACTCTATCACTGAGCCACCTTCCCAGCCCCTTTTACCTGTTCTTGAATGTGATCCAGACTTATTGGCTTACATAAGACAACGAGAATTCAGATCAAGTGATGGAATTTTAGACTACCCAAACAGGCTTACCTGTTTCTTACATCTCTTGATTCCTGGTTCAAATCTGTTTCTCTCTTTCTTCCTTTCTTTTTTCCCCCTGTCCCTCCTCCTTTTTGTTCTTGCTCTCTTTTTTCCTTTCTCCTTTTATTCCAGCCCTCCTCCTCCTCTTTCTCCTCCTTATTACCTCCCCTCTCTCCTTCTCCTCCCCCCACCACTAAGTTTTAGGGCACTTTATTATACAGCATTCCGTAGCTATTTAGATCACAACTAGAAACATTTCAAATACTCATTCACTTGAAAGAACTCTATACAATGTTTTATCAATACCCTACATTTTTACTATTAGTTGATTTCTTTTTCAAATTACATTTTTTATTATTTTATAGTAGTTGTACAAAGTCACCACTCAATCAATCTGTGTGTAAGTACAGCGCAACTTGGTGATGTCACCCTTTGTCATTCTCTTCCCTCCTTCTCCTCACAACAGTTCATTTTCTAAGTAATAAAATATACAAGGCACACAAATGATCATTTCAGGTGGATTTCTCTAGATTCTTTATTTGTATTTCATTCTCATCTATGGTTTAAGAAGTGAAATTGGATGTGAGAATTATGAAATGAAAAGGGAATACATTATCTCATAAATTCATTCAGTTTAGATCTCTGTGGGTAGTAAAAAAAAGTAATTTTTATTTTAGGTGATATCTCATTAGTCTCATTCATTTAGGCTGGAGTAGAGGCAGTTTATGCTGCTGTATTTATTCCATTTAGCCTTAATTCCATAACGTGTTGTGGTTATAAATTTCCACCACACTCCAATGTTTGGTGCCACTGGCTGGTAATTTAGGTAGAAGGTACCATTTCGAAGGCTAGCTTGGAAACTGCTCTGGGCATTGAGGTGGGAGCTAGAGGACCCTGCTTAACTCCTACAGTTCTGCCAGGAGGACAAATGTACTTTATCATTTTGGACAGCCATTTTTCTAGGAGTTAGTTATCAGTGAGGGGATGGGCGGGCTCTTGTGTTGTCGTGGACACCTTAAGGAATGACCTGTCACACACACACAGACATAAGTCAGCATGCATTAGTGTAACAAGATTGTCCACGAATAGAGTCAGGGGAAGAAACATAAATATCTAGTTATGTATAATTTTTAGTATTTATTACTATTTATTATATTCATAGTATCAGACTGTATCATCTATATTTTATTTTCTTTAAACCAAATTCCCAAAAGGCTACAGATATACTGTTTTTAGAAAAGGAATTTACTTTTCTGGCTCTTGAAGTACCATGAATGCTCCAAGGAAGTGAAATTAAAGAGTTTTAACTTGTAGTTTGTTCTTCTTCCAAATAATTGGATAAGTGAATCACAGCTACACTAGAGAAATATTTAAATTATGTGTTTTATATATATATATATATAGTATTATTAATTTGACAGATTCATGCCTAAATTAAAATTAACACAAAATATCAATATGGTAAAGGACAATGATTTTTAAAGTAAAAGGACAATATAATTTTGAAGTTAAAGTATAATTTTTTATATAAGTGATATCTTCATACACTTGACTATTCAAACACATATTCTAAAATCACAGGTAAGAAATATACCTATCTCATTTTGTTAGGATTTTAAAAATAAGTGATGATTGCTTTAAAACTTTGTTCTTGGAGATGACTACAATGTAGATTTAATTATTTCAAGCTATCATTTTTTATGTGTTTATGATGGTCCTGGGGCTTGAACTCAGCATTCTACTACTTGAGCCACAGCTCTACTTCATGCTTTTTGATAGTTTATCAGAGGAAAGAATCTCATGGACTTTCTTCGTCAGGCTGGTTTGTACCACATACTATGATCCTCAGATCTCAGCCTCCTGAGTAGATAGGATTATAGGCCTGAGCCACTGGTTTTCCACTGATTTGTTTGTAAGTTACTCAAATATAATGTTTTCTTGCAATGTACTATGAAACTAGCAATTAAATAATATAATTGCCATTAAATATGCTTATGCCTCAATAATTAATAGATTTCCATTTCTTTTTTTGTAAATTATTTTCTGGATTTTTGCAGGCAAATATGTTCAGTACTAGTGCTGTCTATTACATCATACAATCCTGCATTTTATTTAAAAGGTCATAATTGTCAATACTAATCGGCAAATGTGTCAGAAAAGGAAGCCTGGAGAAATTCATTTTTCTTCCTTTTTACCAAAGATCTCCATAGAAAATAAATAAGAGAGAGCATTACATCCAACACTTTATCCACATGTTTACTGTGTAGACACAACAATAAACATTAACTGTCTAAGCAAGCACACCAAACAACCACAACTGTATCGATGCAAACAAACAATGAATTGTCTTTGGCTGTTAGGTGACATAGAGGAAAAAATTGAACTACTGAAAAGGGAAAGTCATTCCCCATATGGCTGCTTGTATGGGGGATTATTCTGGTTCCTGTGAAGTGTTTCTGGATTTTTTTTATCAGTTTATGATTCTCATAATCATGGGCACAAAAAACTTTTTCATCCTTAAAGTAAGTTAAAACATGTTACTTTTCCTATGGCTACTATGTTCATATGTCAAATAAGTGATATAATAAACCTTATTTAGCATTATCTGCTCTTATTCAACATTATCTCCTGGCTAAAGTGTAACAAAGCAATTTGAAAGAAAAATTCAACATTAAAGCCACCATAAATGTTTATGGAGCTTTGTTTACTAAAACTCTTAATGCAAGGTATTTCTATGCCCCAATTTCTTATGTATTAAGTGTCTAGCACAGTGCTTAATGGAAGGTGCCATAGGCAACAAAATAAAAATTACTGTAGTAGCAACATGCTCATGATAATATAAAAGAATACAATATCTACTTCCATGTATAATAATAGTGAGTTTTATTAGTTCTTTTCACCCTTGGGCTAACATTTTTATTTAGTTCAAGAAAGTATGATTTCTTGCATGACATTTAATAATCTTAAAATAATTGATCATAATTCTAATTCATACACATCTCATATACCTATATATTTATTTAAAGGGAGCCTTGCTGTTTTGTTTTAAAGCTATTGTGGTGAAGATAATTTTGCTTAACTAACATGGCTGCACACTCTTTTATGTATTTTCTAAGTCATAATGAAAATATATTCTTTCTAACTTAATCTTCCTATTATTAACCTACAAATAGTGTTCATTTATTTGTGACATTAAGTGGTATGACTCTGATGACCTTGTTAATACTTATGCCAAATAATTGACAGCCAAGGAAATTAATTTTTTTACATGGAGACTCTAGGAAGAAGTGATTTGAGAAAGACTGGAGGAATCATAGTATCCATTTCACCAGACAAACCATCAGAAATCCTGAACCTCGTGTCTTGCATTGGGATGATACCTGCATGTGACAGTACATTCCCTTTGAGACACAGGGGTTTAAGAATTCCCAGTTCTTCTCTCATATCATTACTGATGAATGACAAGATGATGGCTGGCTCTCCATGCAGGCGGCCTTCCCCTAGGAGCAAAATCAGAAGGCGTATCCTCATCCACTGTTGTCATAGAGATAGGCAAAGTCAAACTTTCCACTGGGGACTCACACAATCTCTGCCAAAGACTTCTTTTCTTTTCATTTCTCAGTTTCACACCACTACCATCATCACCACAGCACTCACAATAAGCAAATGATATTCCTGCCTCATTGCCCTGCCAGTGTTTTTTGCTCTGTCAAATCACCAACCAGAGATACTTCAGAATTTGGTAGACACAAAGGCAGAAGGATTGGGTTAATAAAAAGCTGAGGTTAGAATAGAGGGTCTAGATGATATTATCATCTCCTTGAATGTCCCATTCATTTCTTGAATTATAGAAATGACTACCTGCATACTAACTTTTGTCTCAAGTTTTGCTTGCTGGAAGATAATCAACTAAGATAGTATGCCTCCAGTTTTCCAGATTTAATGCAAAGTCAGGTTCAGCAAAGCAAGACCCATTTCTCCTAGCTTATGGGGAAAGTGTACCAATCACATTTAATATATTGGTGTTTACTTAAATAGAACTTCACCGAATGGGTTTTTAAAAACTCTTCCAGTTTCTGTCTTTAGCTCCTTTATCACTTTCAGAGATAAAAATTGTTGAGTATTTGATGGATTGAGGTTAGAGATAGCTTGGAGATATCCCCCCTTCTTGTAAGTAACATAGTATCTTTATAAATTATGTTTTATTAGAGATAAATTGTTACTGTATTGGAAAAGTCTTCTAAAATATCTAAACTGTCATACTTGTTTTGCAAGTAATTAAAGTTCTGTGTCTCAGTTTCGTCAATAATGAAAATAATTATTCCCACTGCCTAGTATTATTTTGGAAATTATTTGTATGCATGTTTGGCATAGGGGAAGAACAAAATTAGCTATCGTTGTTGTTATTTTTCTAAACTATAACAGAATATCTATTGAGGTAAGGATTTTGTTTCATTCACTGCTCAAACTCCAACAACAGTAATACTGCTTGGCCCAGAAAAAGTGTTCAGGAAATATGTTGAATAAGTAAGTAAATAAAGAAGTCCCATGGAGTTGTGATTTCTCTGTGACATCTTTTGGTAATCTTGAACCAATGAGATGGCAATATTAGCTATTCATGGTTTAAACTTCTCTCTCTTTCAAACACACACACACACACACACACACACACACACACACACACACAATATTTGAGTTATCTATTACTACAGAAAGTCAGTAGCTTTTGTTCTACTCCATCTGTTTACGTCAGAAAATTTAGATAAAATTCTAAGTTAATAAAAAGATATGGGATTAATGAAATTAGCAACTTAACTTTCCATGGATCAAAGGGTGTTTTAGACAAACCTTTGCATTATCACAGGCTCTATGAGTTCTCTGTGTTCATTGTTGTGTGAATTGTAATTCTTAATATACTTTATAACAAATCAGAATTTTACTATACTGATCAAATTTGACATTTTTCTGATTTCTATTTACATCAAAATTTATATCAAATATTGTTCATTTAAAACAGTGCTTTCAAAATAATTATCCTGGACTCTTCTATGACAATTTATTTCCTAGATAACAGGAGCTATTTTCTTCTTTTTTTCTATTTTTTCCTATCTTATTCTGTTGTATAAAATCACAACAACAAACATTGTTTGATTAAAAACATAATTTTCTTCATTATTTTAATTTTCAACAATGTTTGCTAATTTCTCATCACCTGTTTTGAAGTATCAATGTGGTCATGAACTATAAAATACCAAAGAATTATCAGCTGAAGCATTGTCTTGAGCAGGACAAGTCAATAATAAAAGTCCTCTTCAGTATACTAATGGTTTCTCCCTTATCAAGCTTGGGAGATAAACTTTATGACCATGACTTTTTGTTTATCTCCTCCATTGTAATTCTTCATGCTCTATAAATGACATTTGAAGAGCTACAGATTCTCTTTGAAATTATTTTTCCATTATGATCAGTAATCATTTGCAAACTTGTGAATTCATTAAAAGTTATTTTGAAAGATACGTTCATAGTGAAATACTGACAAGAGTAAAATGTGATTGAACCTAATTGTTTCCAAACTCTTTCTGAGAATCTTTGTGAAAATTTATTTGAGCTTCTGATTCAAATTCAAATAAGACTTTAAATGCTTCTCACTAATATTACTTCTTTAGGGAATAAAGCAATTGCATGGAAAACAAATACGATTGATGATAAAGGGCATGCATCTTTCTGAGATATGGTATAAAGTTGCACACAATTTTGTGCTGCAAAAACCCTCTGTTTCATAAATTTTATCTCTAGAGCAAATAATAAAATTATTTTGTTAAAATATGTCAATACAATTTCCTTTTTGTTATTGTTTTCATATAGCTATAAATAGGGTATGCAATTTAATATGTCCATTTGTGAGTGCAATGCAATTTTCCTAGTTACCTCTTAGATCATTCTACCCTCTTAAATATATATTTGTAGGGGAATGTATATATGTGTACATATGTATGTGTATGAACATTTACTTCATAAAAGAAGTTCGATGAAATTCATATAGAATATTCTTCCCCAAGCTAAAGTCCACATTTTCTTCTTTATTCATATTCAATGATAACTCCCATTGTTGTCCCTATTAAAATATACCATCAACTTTGTATAAATTCTAACCTCATTTATTAAGTGGCATATTTTAAAGCATTTCATTAACTATCAACTATATGGTTAAATATGATCTAGAACTATACCCTAAAGGATAACCAGTCAGTTCCAAACAGAGCAAGTTCGTTATATAAGTATAATAAAAGTTTAGATTATTTTATCACAAATTGAGGTTTTTTTTCTGCTGAAATGGTAACTAACTCTCCTGGGAAAAGAGTAGCTGTAATCTATGGTGAGTCAGGTGACTGAGATGACTAGAATGGCTTAAAATCATCAGATTTTGTCAAGTGAAAAAATGACAGAAACATCCCAGGCAGAGCATTCTTATGGACAACATGGAGCCTTAAATATTATTCATGTTATTTTTCCATTTATGCAAGATTGATACCTTGTAATGTCCTTTGACAATACATCAGTGATTTTCTTTGCCTAAGTTTATGCTGTGTCCAAATATTTTCATGTCATTAATTCATTTTTCAAACTGTTATTATGCTATTTCTAGACCAGGTGTTATAGATTCAGGAGTTATATCACTAATTATTAACTAGTGTTCTTTTTGAAGACTGGTAGGGACCTTGGGGCAAATGGACAACTAAAATGATAGTTACTTACAAAGTAATAAGCTAAACTAGTCACCATACTTTAATTTAATGAGGATATGTGTGTGTGTGTGTGTGTGTGTGTAACAATAAAATGAATCATTTATTTAAAGGTGAGCTGAAAAGTGTATGTCAGTGTTTAAAACTATAAATTTTAACCAGATGCTATGGAATTGAGCTAAAGCTCTGAAATTTATTGATATTTGACTTGCATGTGTTACCTGACACTGTCTTTGCTGAAATATGAAAAGCAATAATATTGCTACCCACAAATATAAATATTATATTATATATATATGTTGAGTCAAGGGATTGGGTACATAGGTGTATATATACATACATAATATAGGATATGTATGAATGCCATATATATATATGTATATATATATATACATATATATATATATATATATATATATCCAAAGTAGCCTGACTGACACAAATACTTAGGTAATTTTGCTCCCCCAAATACCTTTCTCATTCATTTTTAATATAAAGTTTGTTATCAATTCCAAAGTTCTTTTTAACTTTTTAAAATATATTAATGCACTTGCATTCTGCACTTGAAAAAGGGATAAAAGGATTTCTTGATGCCCCACCATTGTAGTTACATTATAGAATTTGCTTATCAAGAAGGAAAAGTGAAAAAGAATTCTTTGGTTGTAACATTTGATTAAGTCATGAGTTGTGATGAACAAGATCACTAGTGAACTTGGTACTAAATTATATGTCTGACAATTGAACAATAGTCTTGCTCTAATGTGTCATGAATTTATAAAAATGATTACCTTAAATATTATTCCTTAGCAGCAGGCAGACAAAGACTAATTATCCAATCATCCTAAGGCATTTCAAAGAAATTGTGTCAAGGTTTAACTCACTAAAAACTCTAATCCTCAGTTATTGATATTTCACACTAATCTTCATGTATGTATTGTCTTGAAATTTTCTGTAACCATTGTTGAAAATTCCCTTTGAAGTACTTAATATTCTGCATCCCTCAAGGTTGGTATTAAGAAAATTATGCTTTATAGACATTTTAAGTAGGTGAAATGCTTAGGACAATACATTTCATGGTTTGAAAAGAGAAAAAAAGAAATCTGGCTTTCATATCCTTTTAATTCATGAAAGCATGAAAAGAGAGAGGATTTTGACTTACTCTATTGAAAAATTATCAAAGAGAATGTTGTAAACATTTCCTTAGATTATCCATTCATAAAGCAAACCAAGGGCAAAATATGCACTTACATTTGTACTGGCATTAAAATAACAAAGTAGAAAATTTAGCAACATATCCTTGTTGTAATCAGTTCACACAACTGCACATGCTACTCTGGTAAGCACATGTTTAAACAGATTTTATTATATTTGTATTGGGAAGCTATTGAAAGGTTTAAAATGGAAGTTGTCTCTCTTTATCTCTCTTTTACTCTCACCCATATTCTCTTTTCTACCACTCCCATCCAGTAAAGCACCTTTCCTAAAAATCTAAAAGTTGATAATGAGATCCTGAAACAAGAGGTTTGCAATATACTTTATTTTCTGGATGCATTTATCTAGACACAATGCCAAGAAGCTAAAAGTGAAAATGTTTAGTATTTTTTTCTTGCAATTCATATTTTTCTGTTAACATAAGTGACTATGTCATTGAATTCCCTTTTATTTTTATTTTTTCTAGACACTCTGTTTTGTGTTTTTATCTTCAAATAGTTGTAAGAAGAAATGGCCGTTTAACAAAGCAGCTTGTGAACACAATAAGCCTTGATCAGCATCACCCCTTTCAACATTCCCAACTGCCTTCAACCTCCTTCCTTTTACTTTTCTTAATTTTGTGTTATATACAAGTATTTCCCCCATTCTCCCCGTCCCTTCTTGTCTTCACCATTGTACCCCTCTTACCTTGGCCCACTTCCACTCTTGCAAGACCCTGTTTCCTGGCATTTGTTTCGTTGGGTTTTGACCATCTTTCTAAGGAATTACATTATTTGAATTTTTCCTACAATCTTATTATTAAAAAAATAAGGCCATAGATGGCTTGGAGACAATAAAATGCCAGTAGAACCACATGAACCCAGATGTAGTCCCTAAGACAAAAATAAATTCTAATTTGAGCTAAGTATATTTTTAAATCAGAAAGACTGTATTCTTCATTATCCATATTAGTACCAGGGATTGCCTAAATTCTAAAGGAATTTGAACTGAAACATTTTTAGAAGATTTTTTGAACCTAAGTTCCCTAATAACATGTGAATTATTAATATCCTATAATCAAAAATGTATCAGACATTAATAGTATCATTTTAGATGAAAGTGTCCTAACAACATCATTACAATCAAGTTCATGGAAGAGATATTATTTTCAGATATATTTCCAGTCATAATTGTGTCTTTTCTGACACAAAATTTTATATTGTGATTAGTGGTTCAAAGACTGATTACACCTTGAAAAGTCTTACATAAAGAAATGCAAAATATCAATGTATTGGAGTAGTTCAGTAATAGTGACTGTGCTTGAAAGAAAATTGCTAAGATGAAGGTGTGTGTGTGTATGCATGCACACCTGCACACTCCATGTCTTAAAGGGCAGAACACTTGCAAATGTGAGGCCCTTAGTTCAATCTCAGGAATGCCAAAATGAAAAATGTTATCTATCTATCTATCTATCTATCTATCTATCTATCTATCTATCTATCTATCTATCTGTCTGTCTGTCTGTCTGTCTGTCTGTCTGTGTATCTTTCTATCTACCTATCTGATGATACTATCTGTATGTATATGTGTATATGCATGTGTTAAAATATATAAATACACACACATATATATAACCATATGTGTGTATATCTATATGTATATATATTACTGTCTTGAGACAGCATCTCACTATATAGTCCAGGTTAGCTGGGATTCAAGGTGTATGCCATCAATGCCCTTAACTATGTACTTTAATTATAGCTTTTCAAATAATATCTCTGTAAGGTAAATTTACACATTATATTAATATCTGCAAGAAGATGAAGAGTCTATTAGGTATGTTTTTATTTTTTCCCCACTGCCCGAGTCACAATTTTATACTTCAAATAATTCTCTAATTTTCCTTAGATGTACCACACTATACATCAACTCAAAATGAACCAAGGGTAATTTTGCAGTCTTCATTCTGCCCAGCACTTCTTTCTTTGGAAGCCAGAGTTACCACCAAGCAACTCATTTGAAATTGAGCAGATATCAACATAGCCACTAATTCTTCCTCACAATCGGTAGCAGTGTCTCAGATAATGAAATGTATTTATGAATCCCACAGATGTGCCATGCTGTTGTTCAGGAACCTTTGGAGAATCATCATTAATTAGGATAATCAAATTTCTCTTTTATCTTCATTCAGTGATTACTAAGCCATTTCGTCAGGCATGCATTGCTCATTCATTATTATGTCAAAATTTATTTCTTAAGAACTTCAAACAACATCTTCCTTATCTTCAATAGCACATAGTCTATTAGGAAATAGATACCATTTTCCACACTGAATAAGTGTAATTCAGAAGGACATTTCTAAATAACACCTCATCTGGCTTTATGTTCAGTCTATCCCATTTCAATGCCTCATTTGACTGGAATCTACAAAGCGATATAATTCATCTCTTTAAAGTTAGAATAATTTTCCTCTTCTCCTTTGGAAAGGCCTTTTGATGGATATATTCTTGTCTGAAAGTCACCAAGCATTTTTTAAAGCCTCAGTGTTAGTTAAGAGTTACTTAAATGCATAGGTATGCATATTTTTTTCTTATTGTGCCACTGGAGATAATGAAGGGAAATGGTCAAAAAGATTGAAGAAATGACACTATTTTTAATCAGAAGATGTTTTCCATATTCTTATCTTTGTCATAAGGCTAATTATAAAACTTAAATAATTTAATGTGAACTGCCTTATTTTCCTTTGTTGAAAATGTTAGATGGCATCTTAATGCATGTATTGCAGTCACCTGGAGGTATGGATTAAATTCTTATTCCAAATCCCAATTTGATTATGCATTGGCACTTTCTATGCCCCACATGTGATACTCTACATCTTGTTTGTTGTTTAACATTTTTTGAAGAAACTATTTACTTCAGCATTTTAGATGTTCTACAGTGCTCTCTCACCTACCTCCTATTGGGTTGAATAGGAAAAACCATGTTGCCTCTTGGAGTTCTCAGTAGCTTTCTTTATAGCTCTAGTGTAATGGTGCTTCCTGACTGACAATACTTTCTGGACATGTCATCTCAAGTTTGGGTCTCCGTAAAGACGTCTTCTGATATACCTATGGTTTCTTTGGCAATATGGTTCTCTTCAAAGTTTAGGAGGTTTTTGCCCCTTGGCTCCCAGATAGCACAGTGTACCCAGACACCTTGCATGTGCACGCTAGCATGTACTTGTAACACATGCTCACTGCTTTGTTCTGAATAGATCTGAGCTCATTTAAAATGGTGTGTGGGAAGGCCGCAGCCTAAACCAGAATCTAGTGTGTTTGTTCATTGACAGGAAACAATTGGCACCTTTTAGGCCTTTTGCAATTCTATTTCCTAGCAGAAGGGAAGTAGAAATAGTCAACAATACCAACCCTGTCAGGCTTTTGCTCTCTGAATGAACTTGCTCTTGGTCTCTTTTGGAACTCTAGCCAGCTCTTGCTAAGAACAAAGGGAAGGAATTATGTTGTCCAAATGGAAATGCACTCTTTGGCCGACCTATGTAACTGTTACCCCTCTGTGTTTACCATTTTCAAATAAAAATAATAATAAAGAAACCAAGTTATAGCCAATACATAAAGAATCAAGCCATTCCTAGCTACAGGTTTGTAAACTCTATGGTGGTGGTCCACTTTCCTAGTTTCTGTGGATGATAGTCTTATTAGGTGTTTTGCCACTGAGTTATTTCAGACTTGAACTTCCATGACTTCAATGTTAGACATTTGGCAGTCTGTTGCTCTACTGTGAATTCCAACGTGTTTTTGATTTTCTGTTATAAAAACATGCATCCTGGTAGAATTTTATGCTTTCCTTGAAGTAAGAATAGATATGTTCAAAGACGAGTTGCCACGTGTCAAGAGTTTCAAGTAAAATGAATTTATATAACCCTTATCTAAGGTATGTTATGCAACTTAGAAGCAAAGTGCTTGCCAACCAACTAACTCCAAAGCCTTGGGTTTGACCCCTGGTACCAAAAAAGAAAAAGAAAGAGAAAAAAATGTATTGATTGAGCACGATTCTTTTCAAAGAAGTAATTTAGAGATAATATTATTCCCTCTGAAGTCCCCCTATCGTTAATAAGTGCCTATAGTGATCTCCACTAAGATAGGCAAAGAACTGTAGGGAGGAAAATTGTAAATGTATTATTTCCATTTGTGTTTCATTAGAGATGACTCTTTAGAGACGACTCATCCTGAAAACCACAAGGATGTTGGGACAAACACAGATGTAGCTTCTGCTAGCTACAGAAGCAACAAAGAAATATTTGATGGGCAGCTACCCCTGTCAAGTGACCTTTGAAAGAATTTCCCCAATGCAAACGAATCACACAAATAAACACCCGGAGCATTTCTGAAATCAATTTGTTTTGTGAGTCACAAATGGAATCAGAGTCATGTTTCCTAAGGCAGGAGGAAGACAAGATCTAAACAGGGAGTTGATGCCAAATGAACTGAACAATTGTGTTCACCCCAAAAGCAAATAGTCGAAATCTTAACCACCCCCAGATATGATGATGGGGCTTTGTAACATGACTATACCATGAAGTTTGGTCCCTAAGCAAGAGACATGTCTAATAAAATGGGCTCCAGAAATCTCTTTTACCTTCTTTTAAGTCATGAAGGAGTTGTTAGTCTGTGACCCACAAGAGAGTCCTCACCAGAACTCTACCTTGATCTGTCTCCAAGCTTCTAAAACTGTTTGGTAATGAACACACTTCCCATGTTTATTAGCTACACTTCTGTAGTAGTGAGTTCTAGCTGTACAGACTCACTGTGGCTTTGTAAACTGAGGACCATAAGAAAGTCTTGAATGTGTATTATATTTATGACTATGTGTGTTTTTAATAAGTTTTTATTGTGAATTTTCAGTACAGAGGGGTTATAGTTACATGAGCAAGATAAGGAGTACACTTCTTATTAAGCATTGTTGCCTCCTCCTTTGTTTTTCCCCTATCATCCCTTCCCTCCCACGACTGCCCCCACCTAAATTGTGAAGTTCATTGTTCAACAGTGTCTTGTACATCTCATTGTTACAAACTATGTGTGTTTTTGAAAGGTGAGCATTCCAAGTACCTTCTTAAGAAAAATCTCAAAATCTTAGTGAGTTGCTACTTTAGGTATTTTAAGGAAGAGGTAATGGTTTCAATTGTGTTTTGTTTTCCATCCTGAGTTCACATTTTAGCTCTGTTTCTCCTTTTCTTTGTGGCTGTGAACACATTTCTTATTCTTTCTAAACACTATGCCTTATTTTCAAGCTGGAGATAATAGCCATATCACTTTCACACAGTTGTTGAGAGAATTGAATGCTAAGTACTTATACTAGTGTCTGGTATATAGTATATGCTCAGTCAATATTAGCTATTATTACCATAAAAATCTAAACACATTAGACTTGCAGATGTTTTTGTTGTGAACAAGGAATGAACTAAAGGTAAGAGGACATTGCCTCAGATAGAGAATAAAATGAAAAGGACAGATGCAACAGAGATATTAAAGTGCTTTATAATTTTACAGAAGCCCTTCATTGAAATATATTTGTAGCATGATGAAGTTAGTCTTTTTATAGCAACAGTTTTCAAGCAATTTGCATAACATTAACTATAATTATCATAGCTATTACTATTACAATTACTATTATTGTTTGGCTCTCTTCCTAAACTAAATTAGTATCTGCTAAAAGAGGAGGCTGACAGTTCCTATTCCTGAGTTAACAACTGGACCATGGTTTGAAATTCTAATATGTTTGAAAAAGGAATTTAGATGTAAAATGGGTTATTTTAACCCATATTGATTGGCTACTCTGTATCGAGTCCTATATTTTGCTGCATCAAAGAATTGTCATGCATAAATACAAAAGAAAGAACTGTTCAAAACAAATGTTTTCCATAATGAAAAAAACCCTAGATTTGTAATTACATCTAACTTAAATTAATTTTATTTAGAGTTTAAGATTCCACATGTGGCTTGGGAATGCAGTATTTGACAGCACACAGCTAGATTGCATGAACTCAAGAGTAAGGAATAGATGAATAGAAACAGAAAAATTTCACCCATACAAGAAGAAAATCTGAATCAGGGGCATAGAAGTGTGAGAACGTACAGAAATACACACTGGCAATGGTCAACTGGGGATATTTACATATTTTAATGTTTACTTAATACTTAAACTGCTTAAATGGATTTCAAAAACACAGTGTAGAGTGCTTGCCCACTATATGGGAAACCACATAATGTAATACATTAAATTACCAAAAATTAAAAGGTCAGTCACTAAAAATAAGGAATTGCTATAGACAGTTTGATGGTACATTGTTTAAATGGCCAGAAAATATGATTGTCATTTGTGATATTTAAATTACCTGAGAAATCCAACTTAGAAATCCATTCACTATGTCTATAATGGTAGGTATTGTTTTCTCTAAATCTTGATAATATATATATATACACATATATATATATGTATATATACACATGTATATACATATATGTATATCTGTGTATATACATATGTATATATGCATATATACATATATACACACATATATACACATATATGTATATATACATATATACACATATATGTATATATACATATATACACATATATGTATATGTTTGTATATACATATATATGTGCATATATATACACAAATATATATACACACATATATACACATATATGTATATGTGTGTATATACATATGTATATATACATATATATGTGTATGTGTATATGTATATACATATATATATATTAAGGTATGACTTCTCTATTTATGTCACTTTTTCGTATATGACCATGTTTTGCCCCAATTGAAACCACATAATCTAACTCTACTGATTCAGAAAGACAACAACAAACAAAATGGCAACATAAACACACCAATTACTTATTGGAATTTCAGGCTGTTGGGTTGGTTTAGTCTCTAAAATAGTTTTCATTTTCATGGGTTGTCCTGTAATGAAAAGAAGAGCAGGACAGGTGAAGAGATTTGAGCAAATTCAAGGCCAGATAAATGAACAGGGCTGTGGTTCTTCAAGGGATCACGTCCCTTGCTGGAGTTGGATAGAGTGGGATGCAAAGAGCATAGGGTAACACTGGAAATGTCGATTGAAGCATAACATAACAGGCTTGAGTGTTTCTCTGAGGCCATCTCCTCTCTGAAACTTCTCCCCACTGTCCACACTCACTTAGCTGATGGCATGAAGAAGACATCTTCTCTTCTTCATATTTATTTTGAGAAACTGAGCAGGAGAGTGTGGTATTAGAGAAACGGGAAACAACCAAGCTTCTGTGCAAGAGTTCCAAAAATCACTAAGGGGCAAGCTAGTGTTACTGAAGGTCCATTCATGTGACCCACCCCTCCTGCTACACCCACTACTGAAACAAAGTGGTGTGCGTGTGTGTGTGTGTGTGTGTGAGAGAGAGAGAGAGAGAGAGAGAGAGAGAGAGAGAGAGAGATTTGGGACCATCTTGAAATTCATTGCAAATATTAAGGAATTATTTTCTCCAGTGTGAAAATCCAGACCCCATACTCCATAAACCTCTGGCTGAAACTCTTTCAGCGGGCTCTGCCTTTTTCGTGTCCTTGAGATAATCTGCCATGGTAGGCAGCGGCACCTGATTCTTTTAGGAAATTGATTATTCTTTGATTTCACACTCTCTTAGCTTCCTCTCCAGTAAGTGTGATATTGGGTGAATTTTTTTTCTGCCTCTCTGGCTTTTTGTCTCATAATTCCTATTTGCACAGAGTTGTAACAGTGAGATGGTCTCTGTAATATTTGGAAATCTTTTAAAACAAGCTCCTTTTGGCAATATTAATGCAAAAAAATTAAAACTGATTTCAAGTGGATATATATATATATATGTGTGTGTATATACATACATATATATATATATATATATATATATAATTATTTGGTACAAGAAGTTGATGCCAGAATGTGAACAATAAAATTACATGGAAATTGTTATTATGAATCGTTCAATATTTAATGAGTTATAGAAATGAAACTGTCAAACTCTAGAGCTTGGATGAAAAGCTTTGAGGGGGATAAATGATGAAGCTGGAAACTTGAAGTTTCGCCATTCTGCAGAACCCCTTCACAGAAGTCTCCAAGGCATGGAGTTTGCATGATACCACAGCCTTCGAAGCGGGGTGGGGGGGGCTTCAAGGTACTGAGTTTGGTTCCTTTGTTGGTAATAACTTCCTAGAAAAGTGACATGACATTTCCTTCAAAGCCCTTTCTTGTTTGTTTGTTTGTTTGTTTTACTGGTGTCTTTGAGGTTCAATCTGAATTACAGGGGGTGAATTATTCCACTAGACTTTGATGAATCTTATATACACAGTCAAAGTTACATGACAAGTACAGAAGTCACCATGATCTTAAATCTCTTCCTTTCAAACCAGATCCATTCATTTACTCGATATTGTAGGGCAGGCCAGGAACACACCTTCCCTTTTGCCCTAAGGTCTGAAGTAAAGACTAGAGGTGTTCGAGAGATTGGAGGAAGAGAAAATAGAACACACATTAGACTCAATTTGAGAATAAGATATTTAAACCACAAACAAGGGAATTGTGATTTTACTCTAAGGTAGCCTTGAGTTCTCCAAGACAAATTCAAGAAGCAAGGAAAGAAGATACACAAAGCCAGATTGCAAAGATTCTGCTGTTTTGAATATAGCCAACAGAGCTCGCCTGAGAAAATATGTTGCTTCCAATGTTTCAGTTATATAATGCCTAACTTTTCTCAGATGGATTAGACCAGGATTTGCTATATTAACTTTCCATTTCTTCAAATTGTTTAAATGGTTTGAAAAACTAGGTTTCATTTTTCATTTATCCCACAAATCCATGACAGGTCAACTAGAGACTGAGTTTATTGGAGGTTCTTAAGAACCCAGGCTGTTGGAGCAACGGGCACTGTAGCAACAGGAGTCATTTTGCCAGGAGGAAGATAGAATGCTGGTGGTTTTCAAATCACCACCTAGATGCTCTGTGGTAATAGTGACATGCAATTGTGTCTTCTCAAAATCCACTGGCTCAGAGTAATAACATGGTACCTGCCAATCATAATGGGTTTAAAAGTATAGTTAGGGCATGGTCAAAGAGAAAATCAATAACCTAAAAATCGTGGTGAACAGCCTTAAAGACAGCTAGACGTTCCCCTAAGTTGAAGAGTTTCAGTGAGAATAAGAAAGCATACTTTTTTGATTCTGGATAGAAAGAGACGGAAAAGAATTTTTAAAAATAAGGAAGAAGATACTAGAGTAAGTACCAGGTGGTTACAGAGATTGATCAAAATAAAAGACAATCTGAAGGCAACAAATCAACATTGACATTTTTCATGGGTATAACATGAAGGGAGTGTAGGAAGAGGAGAGTACTGAGATATATTCTGGGTATATAAATTATCTGTGATTATTGATATTTTGTTGGAAGTGGATAGCTGACTAGGATCATCAGAGTTATAAAAAGCGTAGCTCTGTACATTGTAGTCATTAATAGTGAGAAAATAGTACAATGGTATATATTTAAAAGATCAGTGTTAAGGTAAGAGAGTATACTTCCACAACTCATGATTCATGACAGATAACAAAGTTCATAGTGTTTTGGATATATTTGTATCAGTAGAGGAACCACTTCTACAAAGGAAATATAACCCAGAGAAAAATGAGACCTCTTAGTGGAAAGGTGTTAATATTTGGAAGCGGGAGTGTTGTGGCTAGGGACCCCATGTTTGCTTCTCCAGTGATTGTCTTCTTGTCTGTAATATTCTCAGAGGATCCTTGAAACTCTGGCAGCTGCCTAGAGCTCAGTTTAGAAATGACTGGGCACCTTCTTTTATTCAGGAGAAAGCCAATAATAAGAAATATTAAGAATTTTGCTCAAGGCCAAACAGATAATTAGTGGTTGATCTTAGAATATCGATTTCCAGCTCAGGGATTATTTTTTCTTTATTCAAATATATATATCATGAATAGAAGATTTTCTCTTCATCATTTTACCATTATCATACTTAAGTAAAGATTCTTCTTCCTTCTTCCCCTTCTGACATAGTTAAATAACAAAGGATTTACATGTAAGTGCTAAATCGACAGGAGATATCTCAAAATCTTTTGTGCTCTTTTGACATTCACCAACCATCCTCTCAAGCAGATATTGCTCTTTTCCAGCTTCATTAGCTCTTTGCCATCACTGTGTTGATGGAACAGGAGGAGGAGTGAATGATGTAGTCTCTTTCTGACAGATTCAGAAGGTTCATTTCTGTTTCCTTCATGGTGTAGTCTGCTTTTGCAATTATGCTCTATCAACGCTTCCCAATTTGTCCCACCCTATCAATGGTATCTCCCAACCAAAATTCTTGTCTGAATATCATTAATTTCCGCCGTGAGACGTTTTCCCGACTGGAGTTCTCATTTGTTCACTATGGGGCCTGCTTGTGCAATGTCCAGCTCTTCAGGTGAACATGGCCACGTGAGTCTTTATATCCTTCCAATAATCATTCCTTAACCATCCCAGGACCTCATATGTAGTTTTGTCCTCCATTGAAATGAAAACTGCTTTTCAGAAAGCTTGGTGGCATTTATAAGCAGGCAGCATTGATTTCACCCAAAATACATTTTCTTGCCAGACTTTTAAAAACTTTGTTACTACTTGAGATTGAACTATTTGATCGACCTTCCATGAATGGACTTTATCAGTAATATCAGAGAGTTTCTAAAGAACACTGTGGAAATGAAAGCAATAGAGTTTATGGCCTAGAACATACACCTCGCCCACCCCCGGTTTTTGGTCTGTGCTTTCTTTCTAAAAACTTTTCAGTTTTCAGAGCCAGGATAACATTGAACAATTGAAGGTAGAACTTGCCTCAATATTATTTCAGGAGTTCAGTCAAGGTGAAGTTAAGATCCGGGACAGCACTTCTGAATCATGATAACCGTCATCATGCCTGAGAGAGCAGAAATATTTCTACTCGACAACTATCTAAAAGATGCTGTGCTTGTGGCAAGAGTGATTTTACTGATAGATGAACATTTGAGTAGGAAGCACCTTTAAGGTGTATTCCATTATCTTCTCTAAAAGAATGATCAATAATTTTCAAATATGTGTGTGCACATGCACTTGTATCTTCTGCCAACAATGTACAGACAGAACACACAGGAAAAGAGACTTCCTTGGCTGTACAACTTCTAAAGCTCCTCTATCACCAGAAAACCATTGACATATGTGTTCCTAACTAGAAGAGCCAACAGTATGACACTAACGTATCTTCAGTCTCCTTGTGATCTGTGGACTATGATAGCGGGCATTCGCCCCCTACTCTTTTTGGTATTCATCTCCACACATGCTAGTAGATAGCACACTGTTCTATACACCTAAAATGGTAGAGCTCATATTGAGTGTGGACTGGAGCTCAGCCCAGATGAGAAGAAGCATGGTTGGAAGAATTGCACAGCTGGGCTTCTTGCTGAATCGAATCTAAAGGGCATAAGGAGTTACTCAATGTATAGGTAGCATTTCCTGCTTCTTTCCTTTGTTCCTTTTTGACATTGTCAGAGTAATGTCTTTGATTCTTTTTGTTTGTTTGCCTGATCTCTCTCTCTCTCTCTCTCTCTCTCTCTCTCTCGTATTCCAATACTAGAGCTTGAATTCAAGGCTTCAAGTTCTTGCTCAGTTCCTTCTTGCTTCACCACTTCTTTACCCCACATCAAGCTTCAGCTTCTTGCTAGTTTATTAGACATGAACATCTCTCAACTTTGTCCGTCCAGGCTTACTTCAATCCTTGGTCCACAGATCTCAGACTTCTGGGTAGCGAAGACTTTAGATCACAGATTAGCACTGTAGATTACGAATGATGAGTAGATGCATTCAGCCAGTATAGAAAGTTCTGTAATGTAATGACTAGAAAGCTTGACCAGCACTTTAGATAAATGTTTGTTATGGAAATCAGCTTTTTGTTGATTTAATTGTTATAAGACAACTAAACTGCACAAAGAGAACAGAATCCATTTAGAACCTCTACCTCTGGAAAGACTGTGCTCTATGTAGGTGTGCATTTGTGTATTTCAGTTTCTTCATAGATAAAGGCAGAAAGTTACATTGTTTATCCTTAGAACTTGAAAAATAAAGACTTTTTTGCTTCAATGAAAATAAGTATTATATACATGTATTATATATATGCATACTATATCTTGTATAATATTATATATATACAGTTGTTTTATGAAAGATTACTAGGTACAATGAAAACTTACTAAGTATTAATTGATATTCATATGTATTTTAAAGGTTTATATATTAAGCCATTCTCATATATCTCCTTCCTATCAAATTAGTTAGCAAATCAATTTCACAAAGAACTAAACTTCCTTGTAACAGAACTCTTAAACTGAAAAAAAGTAAATGAATTTCACTGGAACAGGTTAAACTGGATTGCACACCACAAGCCCAATATTAATTGTATGCCTTAGCCAACTGAATTATCCGAGCCGTAATTTTTTTTAAAAAATATGTAAAATGGGAAAACCAAAAATGATCTTGGCATTTTTATGGATTAGAAGTAATAAACATAAAAGTTTTTAGTGCTTATTCCAGCGAATGTTGTATAACTAATCAATGGTAGTTATTACTGGTGATGCTTGATAGCATTGATAAAATGCTTCAACTCAATAGAATTAAAAGGCTATAGAGTGATTTAGGAAGTAGTCATCATATTACATTGATGTTTTAGACTGCCTAGAAGACCCTCAATTCTGTTTCTGTAATTATTTTAACAATGCCCCCAAATGGCTCTGAGAATATTGACCAAGGTATTAAAATAATTAGATATTTCTTTGCATCAAATTATTGCCCACTCATCATCATGTTTAAGCAAAAACTCATGAGTGACCAAGAATATGCAACTTTTCTTTTTGTAGGTCTTCTGGTACCTGAACTTCTTCCCTTGCCTTTTTATTTGTTTTAAACTCTTGGGAATTTTAATTGTATGAAATCAGAAAACTCTAAAGAAAAGATTTAAATCAGTAACTGTATTTCTGGAATATCATTGTTGATAATACTTTTTTCTTTCCTTAGTTCTAGATGTCGAGTGTCTTTGAGATCCCTCTTGGCCTCTTCTTATTTATTTCCCCATATTTATCTATAGATCTCTCTATGTTTAACTACGTATGTCCATATACACACACACATATTGAAGGAGAATGTATATGTATGTGTGTATTTATGCATATATGTGTGCATGTATCTGGCCTTATATGAGTGCATATATGCATGCATACACATATTTATTTTCTTCTCTGGATAAATATCCAGAGTTATCTCAAATATTTGTTTCAAATTTAAAATTGCAACTCCATCCTGTGGTTTGTCATATATTTCATCATGGAGTAATTCAGCATATTCATATTTCCCCCTCTGTTAGCTTTTCTGGGAGATTATGAAACATTCTTTCTGATGTGCAAGTAAAAATATTCTATAATTTGGAAGCTCAGTTATAAGGTACTTTAAATTGGAATGTTAGAAGTTTGGAGTTAAGTAATCTTGCTTAAATGTTCCTTCTCCTTACCCCTGACTATAAATATCATCACTCTCCTTAGGGGAAGAAGAACTATATTTTTGTACTGATCTATTTTTAAAGTTTACATCTTTGTTGTCTTGGAATAGTGACAGGTGTATTGTTCTTGTGTTATGTCCCAAGTAAATGCATTTTTTCTCCACCTTATGTGTGTATTGTTCATTTCTTTGACAGAGATGGTTCTACACTGAAACATTCAGGTCTTGAAGGCTGCTGGATACCTTATTCTGAAAGTCTTGTCTGGAGCTGTGAATTCTTAGGTTCTTTTCAGACAAGTGTAGCTTCTGTGGACTTTACTAATAACACCACTGTTATAGAACCTACCCTGTATTCCTAGGTAAATTGGAAGGGCTTGGACTTGCTGACAGTTGTCTTTTTCTCTGTACTAGTTATGTACAGAATTTTTCAGTTACCTTTGGGAAAAAACACACAATCAAGACAATTCAGCAAATTTATTGTGCTAACAGGATCCACATTCTAGACATGAGCATGGCTTGGCTTGTAGCTGATTCAAGAATTAATGTGTATGGGGCGGGGTCGAGGGAAGGATGGGAAGGGATGGGAAGGGGAAACAAAGGAGGAGGCTACAATGCTTGATAAGAAAATGTACTCATTGTCTTGCCCAAGTAACTGTAACCCCTCTGTACAGTATTTTCTCAATAAAAAAGAGTTCATGTGTACATATGACCATATAAGATGATGATAAGTGAAATGAACCCCAAGATACGGACACAAGATGTCTTTCTTTGTTACTGCTATTTTAAATGTACTATGTGATTTTTTTGTTTCTTTTGTATGTCCTTCCCCCTATGGTATATCCCCTGTTATCACTGTATTTGATTTTGGTACCCTTGCATCTTGTATATACATTTATCTAATTTGGGGAGGGGAAGGGGAATAACAAAATGCTGAAACAAGGACACAGGATGACCAATCCAAACAATGGTGGAATTGGGGAGATGTGGGGGGAAGGGATGGTAGGAGAAAAACAAAGGAGTGGGTAACAATGCTTGACAAGAAATGCACTCATTACCTTACACATATAACTGTAACCCCTCTATACAGCATGTTTACAATAAAATAAACTTTAAAAAAAGAATTCATGTGTAATTGTCATGCACATATGTCTTCAAATTTAGAATTAAAGCTTTAAGAGTGATTTTTTTGACCATAGGGGAATGTTGGGATTTGAATTCAGGGTCTCCTTCTTGGAAGGATGCAGAGGCTTTAAATCCTTAATCATCCCCAGGGTTTTTTTTTAGTATATTGCAGTATAAAAGAAAGGATATAGCCTTAAAAATAAGAGAGAAAGGAGAGAGAGAGAAAAAACAAAGAGAAATGGAGAGAGATAAAGAGAGATGGAGATATAAAGGAGACAGAAGGATATAAATAGAGAAGAGACAGGGGAGAGAAATGGGGAGGGAAATAGAAAGGGAGAGGGAAAAGAATGACTATATTTGGAGAACATCAATGCTAATGCTTTATGAAAAAGTTTAGAACGTCCCATAGGAAAATTGTAAATTACATGTAATTTTAAATTTAGACTGAAGAACAGCCTACATAGAATGATCATTTATTACTCCAAATGTTAAAGAACTAGATAGAGCTTCAAGTATTCTTGTGATGCAATGAGAATTTCTGAGAAACTATCCTTATTTCCAGTCTGACTACTTAGAAATAATTCTAAAATAACAATGTTACATTTCCCTCACAGGCAAGTACATGCCAATGGGCAGATTGCATCTTTTTTAATGACAGGAGTTGGTGAAGTTTCACAGGGTGAATGTCAGGAATTAATCCCATTGTATAGTATTTGCTCAGGTGTTTGGGCTAATTTTTAAGCAAAGGTTATAAATACTTTTGTCTCAGTTCTTAGGCAAGCTTCTGTTTTATAGGTAGTTGACCTATGACTCTAGGGAGAATTCAGATTGATTAAGTGGTGTATTAGATCCCCAAGTCCTGGGAATAAGGCTATACCATCCCATACTGAGTAGGAATTTTGGGGCATCAGGAAATGATCTTCCCTTAATGGTTTGGATGAGTCAATGAGCCATGGTGACAAAAAATGTCCTTTTCCTAGTTATCTACAAATAGAAAAAAATATTTTTTGGCTCTCTTACCAGTCAAATCTTTGGTTCTTTATTCAGAATAAAATGAAAGACCCACTGGCAGAGCTGGTGTGATCCATTTAGAATTTTTTTTCACTCTACTAAAGAGAAAATGTAGTGGCTTTTAGTATTATTTGTGATCCCTTCTTCTTAGTTCCCCTCTAGATATGAAATAAAATTAGAGTAATGGACATAATTAACTGAGGCTCATCTCAGAAGGATAATTTATTACCAGGTTAAAACCCCTTGAACCAGAACTCTAAATGATTTGTAGTGATTATTATACAACGCTACCACATTTTTGCTGACCTAGTTTTCTTTTTTAAAAAGAAGGGAAGAAACTAAATTATGGAATAAAAAATGAGTCTTGCCTATTTCACTGATTGGGCTGGTTTTGTTCAGTTGTTTTTTTTTAAACTGCCTTAAAATGATTGCATCATGAACTCATTGGCTGTGAGAGTAACAGAAATTTTACTGCTCTCAACCCTTCAAATGGGGTTAAGAATATTACTGGAAAAATGGACCAGCTCATATTATTTGCTTCACCAAGCTACCAGCTCAGTAGTATAGCTTTTATTCTTGAGGAGGCTGTATGTAGAGCAGGAGGCAAAAATGAAAACAACCACACACACACACACACACACACACACACACACAAATACACACACACGCCCTCAGAAAACAAATTAATAAAAAAAAACAAATTCAGAACACAGTTCCCACACTTTGTATTACCTTTTATTGAAATAAAATTAAATATTCTATTGGAAATATGACTTCCAAATCATATCGTATAAATCCAAATTATATCGTATAAATATTACTTCCAAATCATATCGCTTATAACAGAGCATTTCCTCTATTTAAAAATACTAGGATTTGAACTCAGAGCTTTGCATGCTTGTTAACCAGGTACTCTATCACTGAATTATGCTTCCAGTCCTTTCTGTCCCTGGTTGTTTTGTGAAAAGAGCTGACTTCCGCTCCAAGGTTCTGGATTTTGTTTCGCCGGGTTTTCACTTCCTGTTGTAGGTCCCACACCGCCATTAGGCCCAGCTTCTCTCGCTGAGATGGGGTTCTCAACTTTTCTGTAGTGGCTGGTCTGGATTAATGCCTGTTTCATTCTCAGTTCCCATGTTGCTGGAATGACAATGTGGGTACTCTGCCCAGATGTTGGTTGGGAAAAAGTCTTGTGTGTTCTTTTGCCCCTGAACCACAATCCTCCTAGTCTCAGCTTCCGAAGTAGCTAAAATTATAGGCATGAGCCACTTGTTCCCAGCAGATAAGTGCATCTTGATTGCACAAGGAAAGACTGTGGACTCTAGATGAAATTCTAATAGAGTAACAACACATATTTAAATGACAATAGGAAACACATGACAAGCATTTGACAAGCACATGGTATGGGAAAAGAGCCTGTTAGGCACCGTAAAATTGAGGATACCATGAGAGATGCCATGGGAGAAGTGTTATGCATGGCTTATTCCATGCCATGTGTCATTCCAAAGGCGATACTTGGTGCAGGGGTGGACATTCCCTATCCTATTTAGGATGTGCTGCTTCTGCCAACTTGTGTTTGTTGCAGGGACAGGTGAGGGTACTTATCCTAATTCCTGCAACTGGAATTGTTTATATTCCGTGTCGATTATTATTTGGAGAACTCTAGAATTAAAAGCTTCAAATTAAAGCCCCTCTTTCCCCTTTAACGTGATTAACTCTAATTATATAACTAATTTGAATTTTATTTCAAAACTTTGCAGTGAAACTATTCAGAGGAGAGTGATTATTATTAACCCAGATAGAAAGGATACTAATAATAAATCATGAGGGCAGGTTTAAGCTTATTCTTTTATGCATTCATGATTTTTGCCCTTCTGTAAAACAATAATTTTAAAGAACACCAACAGGAAGAGAATTCACCTACTATACCTTCTATGTAACGATCTTCTCAGAATGTAAACACTTTAACTGCTTTTGGAAGGAAAATGAGAGAACTGAATTGGTTAGCTTCACTCTACTTCAGGTGTACAGATACTTCTTGGCTTGTTATCATCAGCTTATTAACACTCGTAAATGGAGAAGCAGATGTCTGTGAGGCAGTGAATATGTGAATGACAAATTAGGATCTCTTGCTTAGTCATCTACTGAATGAGAACCTAGTCATTTCTGACATATTGTTACTTTCATACCAAAGTGAAAAATGTGCTTTGAACCACATAAAGAGAACACAGTCCATGGATTATACCAATAGAGCATTGTTATATTAAAAATTGTCACCCTTTCCTGAGATTATACAGGAATTACATGCTAACCATGATAGATGGAATTTCAATATCATCGATGATATTGAAGAACAACCTTATGGTCTCTAGAAAATTCTGCTGGGTCTTTGTGATCCTCCTATGTAGGTCTCTCTTTGTGATGTGAAAAAAAAATCTCACTTGGTTAATTCATTACATAACAGAAAACACAGCAAGCCCCACCACCTTATATATTGTGCACAACAAACAGCCTTGGTGAATTAATCTTATTCTGTAATACATGATCTAATAGGAAAACTGTTTCATATATAAAAGATAACATTCGATAACACATTAAGATTTTTTGTCTTAGAAACTATTATAAAGCTGAACCTTTACATTCATAAAATTTAACCAGAGGCACGATTGTACAGAAATTGCACTTTCTCAGTGATGCATTCAGGGAATGTTTAGAAATATTTCTTTTTTTTTTTTTGGTCCAGTTGTGGGGCCTGAACTCTGGGCCTGGGCACTGTCCCTCAGCTCTTCAGCTCAAGGCTAGCACTCTACCACTTGAGCCACAGCGCCACTTCTGGCTTTTTTGTTTTTGCTTATGTGGTGCTGAGGAATCGAACCCAGGGCCTCATGCATGCAAGGCAAGCGCTCTACCACTGAGCCACCTTCCCAGCCCTAGAAATATTTCTAATAGGAATATCTCATAGAGTCACTTGAAGAGTTAGGAAAATTGTAGTTTGTATTTAAAATACTAGAAATTTTAATTCCTTGAAATGACTGTAGTTTAAAACAACAACAACACACATGCATACACACACACATACACACCTACAACCTTTCTGAATTTGGTTTTCAAAATTTGGATAAGGCCCTGTAGTCTTAAATGCTTCTTCTGTCTATATAGACCCAGTGTGTCTTCATGTGCGCATATGCGTGGAAGTCCTGCTCTGAATTAGCAAACCCTCAGTGGACCATGTTGTTACCTAGAGAAGAAACAGGCTTGGGGCTTTTTGCTGTCCTTGTTGCTTTACTTGTTCACTCTTTCAACACATTGTGCTTGTTCCTGGTTGCCAGGGACCTTTTTGGACACTGTTGCTGGGCACACTGCGTTAGCTAAGGAAATGCGTTCACAGTAATCCACTTCTCAAGCCTGAGACCTCCTCCTTCTCCCCTCCCTTCTCTCCCTCTTTGCACTTGGCCAATAAATGTCTAGAACACATAAGTGAGAAGTTAAAAACATTCCACTTTCAAGAATTTTTATAGACTTGTCACGACAAAGGTCAAGAGAATGTCAAGTAACATTATTATATAGATGATGAGACAAAATATCGTATCCAGAAGTTACTCTAAAAGATGGATCAATCTGCAAAAAGTGTCCATTTTCCTTCCTTAAACTTTTGTTTTGAGTTCCAGTCATCAACTGCTATGTGCTCTCCGAGCCTTGATTTCTTTTTCTCACTCAAGTTCTTCCTTATTTGACACAAAACAATTCAAAATAACATTTACAAGTTGTTTTAAATGAAATATTAAGCGATGATCACAAACATGTATCCACCTAGCATACACAAATTAAATCATATACTTAGTTTAAGATTGCTGTATCTGAACCATAAACAAGACTACATGATTTTCTAGATCTCAACATGATATCACCTTGATTCGATATGACATCTTAAAAATATGAGAATCACATGGAGATGTGCTTTGCCGTTCCCTATTTCTTGAGCATGTGTATTTAGAATCAGAAAGCCTAACCCTGAGTCTTGCTTTATGATTTTTACCAACATAAATACACCTGATAGGCGATTGAACTGCTTATGCCTCTTTTCATTCTTCTGTGAATAGGGTTATAATAGAAGGTAAGTCCGAGACTCTGATAAGCACTGGAAAGACACTATGAAGTACTGTGAGATTACTTCCCCTCTCCATTGCACCTTAAGGAGAGCTTTGAACACAAGATGCATTTTCTTGTGCTGCTTCTCACCGGCACAGCTTCCCATAACTATGGAGAATGCTGTTATTGCTGGTGTGTAAGAACAGGGTGAGATTCTGAAGTTCTTTATCTTTCCTGATCCTCTTGATACTTTGCCAAAAGTAGAAATGAAGAATAAAAATTGGGGTCATGATGTAGTATCACAGGAAAAATACATGTACACACATCACAAACACACACACACACAATTATTTCATTTCATTCATTCCCCTATTGTTACGGAGGTATATATTAGCTTTATCTTTAATTAATAGCTATTGAATTGAAATAAATTAAATCCTCTAACCCTTTTTAAGAAACCAGTGGTCTGCCTGTTGTACTCTTTTTGAACTTGTGAACTCTATGGGAACAGAATTAAATGGTCTTGGGGCCTTTATGTACTTAACAGAAATATTTTGAACAGCACCAGGACACAATAAAATCAGTGTTTTATGTACTGTTTAATTGCAAACTATAAACGAGTCTTTAATACATTGTGTTTTCTTAGGTTGAATCAGAGTAGATTTAGTTACTCAGACTTTTCTTTCAGCAGATGGAAATGTCAAAAGAATCTCAAATGTGAATAAAATTCCCCCTTCCTGTTCCACAGGGAATTTCACTTGCAGTTCTGAAACTGATTATTCCCCAAGGACCCTCCTTTCTATTCCTTTGACCTTTTAAATTGTCCACTGCTGTCCTTTTAATTTCTATCTCCAAGCTACTATTACTATTCTTATTTATTTCCTTACCACTCTCTGTCATTTCTGTCCTACAAAGTGTGCTTTTAAAATGTTCATGTCATGTAGTGATCTGTAGGGGAAAAAAATAACAGTTTTGAGTCAAACTGCCATCATTTCCTTTTTGGTAAACTCCTAATCTTCAGGTTTTAAGAAATGACTAGCTTCACAGTACCTGTACTATAACAATCTCTTCAACAAATGCAGAGGTTACATTTGCTTTGGTTACTGTCTGCATCTGTGGTTAATGAAGAGAATTAATCTTTGTATTCAAATCATCTTTTTTTAAGAGGTTTGGAAAATGATGTGTGGTGTGCACAAATATAAAACAATGAGGCCGGATGTCCTCACTGGCATCTTCCACGGTGTGGAAAACACTAAGGAATGTTAGGGCTGAATTAGCCCAGGAGCTCCTTTGCCTCCTTGGAGAGGACAAAAATATTTCCACTGAGAACTGTCTCAATACAAAACTCTCCCACTTATACCACGGTGTCTCATCTTATCACTTCTGAGCAGACCTTGGTGTTTGAAAGGGTTTAGAAATTTGCTTAACTTGCCATTTCCTGACATAATGAGGAAATCAAGGTGTCTTGCCTTTGGAAATGCTTGTGAGCTCAGAACAATTCAACAAGAGTGTGCAATGATAAGCAAAAAGCAACCCTGAAGAAACTTACTCATCAATTCAGAATCAGTGATGGAGTTCAGATAAAGTATGGCCTCCATGCACGGCCAGCACACACAGGAACCCCAGCATTTTGTGGCAGGATCATTTTGCCCTCACGAGTGATCTTCCAAACAACCCAGCAGATCACTGTCTTTTCAATCCAGACTTTGAGAATAAAAAGAAGGGAAAAAAACCCACAAACAATTAATTCCAATAAAACCAACACACTCTTCTGCATTCTAATAATCTTTTAGTTTTGTTTTTTTTTAAGGTCAAGGTCTGTAAATGAATCTCACTAAAAGCTGCAAAAAATAAAAGGAGATGGTGAAGAATTTATTTCATCTTCTTTATGGTATTATTTTGTTGGCATGGGGCTTGAACTCAGGGTGTGAGCTCTCTTTCAACCAAGGCTAGCACTCTACCACTTGGAGCCACATCTTTCCATTTCTGGTTTTCTGCTGGAGATGAGAGTCTTATGGACATTCCTGCCTGGGTGGGCTTCAAGCCACAATCCTCAGATCTCAACCTCCTGAGTAGCTAGTGTTACATGTACGAGCCACTGTCACCCAGCTTGTAGATGATGAATTTAATCAAAGGGTATTATATGTAGGCATAAAAATATTACAATGAAAGACATTTGTGCAGCTGATATTCAGTAATCGATCTTTCCAGGAGTAAAAAGTATTTGCTATTGAGCCATAAAATAACAAAACTCTGTGACTTTATGTCATATCTCCCTGCAGAGATAAAATAAATGGGTCTGTGATTAGAGTTGGTATTTTGTATGTGCCTTAAACAGCAGCATCCCATTTTTTTTATTTTTTTAAAATTTATTTTATTTTATTTGTGAACATACTGTACAGAGGGGTTACAATTACA
>NW_012267225.1:4982432-4983241 GCF_000151885.1 Dipodomys ordii
TCACGCTCATACAGAGTCCTTTGTAAGTTGTCAAACTTCTCATTTATCATGTTTGCCAGCAGTGTTTGTAGAGCTATTTTGGATTATTCATTATCTGTTCTGACCCCAGATTATCAAGATTGGGAATTGAGATATCCGGATTTGCCATTTTTGTTAATGGGCTTCTAACCGCAGAGAAGAATTTGGAAAACCAGAAATTATTAGGGTTAGGGAGAGATGTGGGTAAAAAATAGTAATAGATTGGTGTGGGGGGGCACAGGGAGAGTTAACTATGTCCTTATCCCAATGCAGGAAATAGGTTGGGTAGGATGCAAGTAGAGAGAGAGAAAAAAAGAAGAAAGGGAAAGGGAAATGAAAAGAGACCAGAAAAAAATAGAAACATAAAAATTAATATTATTATGGAGAATAAAAGCCATCTATTTAAGGAGGAATGTGAGTATATTGAGAGAAGGGGAGGGACATAGATGAGAAGTGAAAAACTTAAAAAAATGCTTAAAATATTGTATAGGTATAAAGAGGTAGTACTGCTATTAAGGAATTTAAGTCTCAGAGGTTTTGAATTGAGTAATAAATTTGTGGATTAAGTGTGTACACAATGGGGGATAGGGTCTACTAGTTAACTACGGGTTTATCTGAGGATGTGCAGGACAAGAGTTAAGTCACATAAAGAAGATCAAAAGAGAGGAAAAGGTGAAAAGGATAAGAAAGGGAGAAAAAAAGATCAGAAGTTCAGTCGAGCTAGACAAGAAACAAAAAGATAGTTAAGAAAGAAAGAAAAAGAGAAAGAAGACAATAAAAGAAAGGAAAAC
>NW_012267225.1:4984291-5060184 GCF_000151885.1 Dipodomys ordii
CTGAGGTCACATCTGAATTTGATGTGGCCATACCTTTCCCTGCCCATACCCTACATAAGGCCTAGCCCAGGCCCAGACGCTCTCTTGCTCTAGCTCTTCTTTTGTAGCTCTCTCTGCTCTCTCTCTGCTCTAGCTCTTTCCTCTCTCTCTCCTCTCTTTCCCAGCCACATGGAGTGCAAACCTTGCCTGGTCCCAGCAGGTCTACTGAATAAACCTACCCCTTACCTGAATACCACGTGAGTGCTACTGTTCTTACCCCTCTTTCTGCTCTTTTCTAGCTCTTTCCTCTGTTTCCCAGCTCTCTCTCATTCCCAGGCCTTTCCCAGCCACATGAAGTGCCACCCTTGCCTGGTCCCAGCAGGTCTACTGAATAAACCTACCCCTTACCTAAATACCACGTGCGTGCTGGTGCAGTTCTTACTCAGCTCTACCACTTTTTAAAAACCTAACAGTCTCTGGTCTGCAAATTGCAGGATGAAGATGTCCGCTCCTTGTCTGTTCTTGCTGGTGTTGAGTAGAATCCACTCACCCACTGCGTCTGGCTCCTTCGTCCTGGACTCTCTGTGTGAGCGCTCAGGTATGGCCCCGGCTGCGGTCTCTGCCGCGACCCTGCCGCCGCCGCGGCGGCTGCTGGCAAGCGCTCAGATGTGTCTTCTTGCGTTGGCTTTTCCTCTCTTGTCTAACTCTCTGTCCTGTGATGGCACACTTGGTGTGATTCTCTGGCTTAGGACTGTTCACTGGAACTCTAAAACTGCTTTCTATGTGAGAGCTTGTTCAGATTCCAGCTTCTCCTCCACCATCTTCCCGGAACTTCCAGCATCCCATTTTGTGAGGTGAATGGGTCTCAAATATTCAAGCCAGCTCTTTTCTGGAGAATGATGACCAGAGGAACACAAATCCATTTTAGGTTTCTAATCATCCAAAGCTTGTCTCTGTGCACACCTCTGAGGCAGAATGAACACAAAGAAACCTAACCCATTCCACACATTTTTGCCCTTTCTGTCATCTTTGATCTTCATAGCAAGTTCTTCACCATATCTGCCCATATTTTCCCTGATTACCAAAATTATGATATGTACCAGGTCATTAGATATCTGCAAAAAGTGCTAGATTTTTCTGTCTCTTTTACCACTTAAGAGTGATCTAGAAAATGTAGACAAATTTGTTATGCAAAACAAAATTTCTGTAATAAAAGTAAATTGAAGCCAGGTGCCGGTGTCTCCCATCTGTCAGTCTAGCTACTCAGGAGACTGAGGACTGAGGATTACCTCAAAGCTAGCCCAGGCAGGAAAATCTGTGAAATGCTTATCCCTAACCAACAACACCAAACGCTGGTGGTAGAGTTGTGGCTCAAGTGCTAGAACACTAGCCTTGAGCACAAAAGCTCAGAGACAGCCCTCATTCTCTGACCTAGAATTAAAAAAAAAAAGTTCATGAAATGTCACCACCTCTAATATTACACAATTCCCACGTTGATTTCTATTATTTCCCCTGAGCTTTGACATCTGTCATCTCTAAATCCACAAGCCCATAATTCAGACAGCGTCTTTTAAAAGATATTTTCCATTCAAAACAGTTTTACCTTTACTAAACAGTTAAAAATACAGAAAAATAACATGACCCTTTGCTTTATTTTGCCTTATGATAAGCACCCTTTTCTTCCTAATTAGCTGATCTATTTTATCGTCTTTATATTATGTCTTTTCAGAATGTCATATAATTAAAATCACGCAAATATACAGCCTTTTCCAGCTGGCTTGTTTCATTTCTTATTATACTTTTAAGACTCCTACATCATATTAAATAAACACTTATTTTTATTTCTTCATTTGATTCAATTATAGGAGTATTCCACAAGTTGATTGTTCATTCAACTTTTGATGAACATGGTGTCCATCTACTTTCAGGAATTTTGTACAAGATTTTCCAATAAATATTTTAGCATGAAGGATTATTTTATTTGTGTAAATGCATGTCATCTGTAAGGATGTTTTATATTGTAAGAAAATTCCAAGCTATCTTCCAAAATGCTTGTGACATCTTGTATCACAAAGAACCAGTGTGCTTGTGGTTCTAGTCCTTCAATGGAATTGATAGTGCACAAACTTAAGATTCTAAAAGATATGCTTGGTATCTCATTGATATAGATATAGATTTTATTATTTTTATTTCCAGAGTTTCATTGTGGTATTTCCAAACATTTTGTTATTTTTTTATCATATTTATCTCTTACTACTGTATATCCTTCATCCCACACTGTCTTTTTAAATAGTTCTATCAAGTTTCCTTATGCTATTTTTCCTACATACATAGAAGGTATTTCAATCATATTTATCTTTGTATCACTTTGTCCTTTGCCCCTCCTGGCTCTGTTATTACCCTTCTCTGAACAGTTACCCTTTCTTTACATTTATGTCACACACACACATCTAATATGTCTAGATTCCATATGGGAAAGAATACATACAATTTTTGCCTTTCTGAATCTGGATTGCCTGTATACACCCATTTATTGCAGCATTCTTCACAAAGGCCAACGAATGTAAGCAGCTTGGATGCCCACCAAGCAGCAAATGTATAAAGAAAATATAGTACATAAACACAAGGGAGCATCATTCAGAATACATAAGAAGGAAGTTATGTCATTGGCAGGGAAATGGATGAAACTGAATTTCATCATAGCAAACGAAGTTGACATGACTCTTAAAATCAGTAGTCTTTTGCTAGTTATCGTAATTTAAATATGAATGAATCCCCGATTCAAATCAAACAATCTCCAATTTTAGGGTAGAGTTAAAGCACACATATCCCTATCTTCAAATATTTTTCATTTCTTTATGGAGAAAAGGTTATAAAATATTTCCATCTCTCTGTAATTGGCTGTACATTATCATTATCCATTGTCATCTGACTGTGCAACTTTCCACCAGACTTCTTATTCCTGTGCCATCCATTATCCTTTCACCATTATTCCTCACCTCATTCTGTCTGCCTTGTTTGATAGTTTACCATTCAACTTCTATGAAGTTAACTTTTTGAGATTTCCATAGGAGTTAGATCATTAAGTTGCTTGTCTTTTTATATCTGGCAGGACATATTACCCTACATGTCTTCAGTGTATACTTCAAAGCAATATGAATCAGTCATTGATTAGCAACATGGTATAAGCATAGACATGGGCACATAGACCAACAGAACAAAAATGAAGGGCCTAGAAGCAAAGTTACATATCTATAGCCAACTGCTTCCCACAAAAGAGGTAATAAAAACAACTGGAGAAAGAATATTTGGTTTCATAACTGCTGGTAAAACTGAACTTCCACATGGAAAAGAATCGATGGGGGGGCTCTCATCTTGTTCCAGTTACAAAACCTACCTTACCCACCTCACCCACTCCTCTCCCCAACCCCGAAGTGGTAAAGTTCATTTTCCACATAGTGTTTTGTGAGTATTATTGTTGCAATGGGTCATCCTGTGTCCTTGTTTCAGCATTTTGTTTTTCCTCTTCCCCTCCCCAAATTAGATAAATGTATATACAAGATGCCGGGGGCTGGGGTAGGGGGGGAGGGAAGGCATAGTAGGAGAAAAACAAAGGAGAGGGTAACAACGTTTGACAAGAAATGTACTCATTATCTTAGTCATGTCACTGTAACCCCTCTGTACAGCATCTTTACAATAAAAAAAAAATTTAAAAAACTACCTCAAAATGGATTAAGGATTTATATATGAGAGTGCATGTGATGAAATGAATGAAAGAAAAGATAGGAAAATATTTCTAATTCACAGATCAGACAATGTTCCTCCTAAAAGCACATACAAAATAAGGAAAAAATATTTTAAAAAATGAGAATGCATTGAACTAAAAAGCTTTTACATAGCAGAGGAAACAAAAGGATGAAAGTAAAAATTTAGACAGAGATAATACTTACACATTTCATAATGACATGGAAAACACATCCAGAATATATAAGCTATTCAAAGAACTCAATAGTCTGAAGCAAATAGAAAAACAACTCGAGTGAGAGATTAGCAAGAGAACTAAATGAATATTTGTTGAAGGAAGACCTGCAAGTGGCCAGCATGATTCTGTTGTTTGATGACAGGGGGTAAGGGCTAGAGTGTGTGGCTCAAGCAGTAGAACACTTGTGTAGCATGCCCCGGGTCCTGGCACAATTCCTAGTAAGGGAGGCTTGGGGAGGAAGCAAAGGAGTTAGAACACGTTAGAATCAGAGTTATGGAGAAAGTACTGGATAAGTGCCAGGCCAAGGAATCCATATTAGAGAATCAGTAAGAACATCGATGACTTCTTTAATACTGTCACATGCTGGTCAAAAGTTCAGAAAATTAAAGTTACCCATCTGGCACTTTGCTGAGAAAGTGGTTGTTTTCCAAGTTTTCCTCATGTGGTAATTTTGGACTTGCTATTACTCCAGAAGGATTATATGCATAATACCAAAGGAAAGTGTATTCTTGTAAAAACCCTCTGAAAATAGAAATACTTTCACGGATTATATCAGGGGTCATCTTCCCACATGCTCAGTAAATATACAGCATTTTCACAAAGAAAGCACCTTTGCATATTTTTGTATAGTTATAACCTGTGTGGGCATTGCTAAGTCTGAAATTAGAAAGATTAGTCAAAAACTAAATTGTAGAGTCAAACTGTAGGTTACTGCCTTGCTTAATTATGACCTTTCAAAAGTTCTGTTATGTATTTCAGGGAGTAAAATAGAGCATATTTCCCAAAAATATTGAATAACTGACATACAGATACATTATGGAAATCAATAAAATGTGAAAGTGGATGATCCTACTGGAAAGTATAGTTTAGAGACTTGAAAAAAAATTGTCATGATTCTTCAGCAGCTTTTGAACTAGTCTTTGTGAACAATATGAGATAATTATGGCATGGTATTGTATAAGTCAACCAAAGAGTAAGAGGTCTTGTTGAGTATTTTAGATGTTTATACATTGGTTTTGAAGGTCATCATTTCCCTACCTTCTAATTTACATACAATTTTTAATTATATTGTTACTAAAAAATCTCACATTAAAATGAAAACAATTATTTCCATTAATAATATTCAATATAAGTATATACTTTTCTGTATAGTACATTGTTCTGATATTAATCTAATGAATAAAAACAAAAAGTATCCTGGCCCCATCTCTTGGCTAGGGTAGCCTAGGAAGACATTCTTAAAACAAAAACTTGACACAGTTTGATAAATTAGGTCATGGAACAAACACCGTTAATGGAAAGTAAACAGTGGACAGCAAATGACAAATTGTGTTGGTTTAACACACACGCACATACCGATGGAAAGTAACCGCACAGTGATTGTGTTCTCCCCCTGTGGATGCGTCTATGTTCTGGTGTTGTATTAGTTGTTAACAATGAGAGTTAACACGAACCAGGCATAAAAGCAGCTGCTGACAGGGCTACATATCCTTGTCTCTAAGTAACACCCATGATGCCCTCAACTGCGGACACATGGGCCATGCAGTGCATGCTGCGAAAGTCCTGGACCTGTACCTGGGACCCCGGAGGGTCTCACAGCCATTATCCAGGGAGCGAGCTACATACACTGCTATCCAGAGCCAAGCTCCCACCAAACGGGAAATTCAACACCTTTAAGAAAAACATGGCATTGCATGCAAGTTGTTGCTATTGATGATGAGAATATATCTAGTGCATTCCCCAAACTATATAAAGTACTACAGTCATAAATTTGAGCAAGAGAAGTATGCTCAGAACCAAATTGTTTCAGAGACTATCTGACCATAATTATAAAACACAGTCTTTAAAACAATTTCTTTTGAAAAGCCTTCTCAGTCTACACAATTCCACTTTGCTCTCAGAGAAAAATCTAATATTCATAGGGCTGCCCTATTATCTTTCAAATTTATCTGAAGCTTTTCCATTTTCTCTCTTGGTTTTGAAATCATGGGGAACATTGCACCTTAAATACATAAAAAAGAAGGTAAAAAGCATAGTGTATTTGTCATGGATTTATTTTATGGGTTAGTTTCTGGCGTCTAAATTACAAAATAGATTGTTTTCTATAGAAATGTAAAATGAGGTCTCAACATATCTTCTGTATAAATTGACTCTAAGTGAGCTAAAGAGAGAAATCTGAAAGATAAAATTTTAAAAATAGGAAAGCACGTTGTAGAAAAATATCACTAATTTTAAAGGAAGTATGTTGTCTCTTAATCAAGATACAGGATTCATTCTTTATGCTTTTTTGGTCATATTATATTTTCTAGCTTGAATGCCATTATGAATAATTTCCTTCATGATTTGTACTTGGTCTATGTCTCAAAATTCTCATGTTTTTCTCTGCCTGACTTGTTTTCTGTTTCTTCCAGTATTTACTTTGTTCATTGCCTTATTTGTGTGTGTGTGTGTGCGTGTGTGTGTGTGTGCGTGTGTGTGTGTATGTGTGTGTGTGTGTGTGTGTGTGTATGTGTGTGTGTTTAATACTTCTTTTTTTTTTTTTGGTCTGGTTGTGGGGCCTGAACTCTGGGCCTGGGCGCTGTCCCTCAGCTCTTCAACTCAAGGCTAGCGCTCTACCACTTAAGCCACAGCGCCACTTCTGGCTTTTTCTTTTTGCTTATGTGGTGCTGAGGAATCGAACCCAGGGCCTCATGCATGCAAGGCAGGCGCTTTACCACTGAGCCACCTTTCCAGCCCCTAATACATTTTTTTTACCTTACTTTATCTTTGGAATCACTGGCATCATTGGTTGAGGGCATATTTCTGTAACATTTGCTCCTATTAGCTTCAAATTGAGCCCTTTAATGACATATGGACAGTTTATTTTCAAATATCAGCTTGGCACAAGTCTGACCAATGTTCACCTCTAAGCATTAGGCCCAGCTCTGTGAGTTTCAGCTTCTGCAACTGCCTAGTACTAAACCTGGCATCCTGAGAAAACACTGGGGTTGCTTTGGCTCAACCAGTCTTTAGGAATATCCAATGGAATTGCATCCACACCAAGAATTTCTGGGTGAGGCCTTCCATTTTCATTCTTGCCTCAATGACACCTCAACTTCTTTTTTCTTAATTTATGGATATCTCTGTTCCGTATATAAACTACATCTCAACACATGCATAAAAGCTGTGCTTGTTTTGCTGTATTGTGTTTGTTTAGGATATTTCTTTTTTCCCACTGTACTTTCAGCAAACCTTTGATCATTATTTTGCTTCCCTTTCATGTATGATTATCTTTCTCTTCTCTTGGCTTTTAAAATGCCATTTATTCTCCGAGTCCTATGAAAATTCCTGGTATCTTTAGAAAAGCAATTCAGAGCTTTTTAAAAGTGTAATGCAATAAATATTTGCAAGGAGTGTGAAAGGCGATAAATGTGGAATGAGAAGCTGTCTCCTCAAAGCAGTATCGCTTTAGCTTGTGAAGGAATTACTGAAAACCTCATAAGAAAGTATTCCTTTGCCATATCCAATAAAAAATGCATAAACAGTAAACTTAAAATGCAGTGTTTGGCATGGACTTTCTCTATTAAATGTGCACTCCTCTTGTTTGGTTCATTGTCCACACACAGGCACACACATGTATGTTTTCAGAGTCGACAAAGTATTTTCTAGGAGGTACTGTAGTTTCTATGCTTGCTGTAAAAGCCTGCTATTTGGTGATTGTAAAATGAATAGCAGTTGTAGATAGGTTGTGGTGTGAATGACAGGAGAAAGCAAGAGCCACTGCACAATGTCTATGGCCCTGAGAACTTAAACAGTTAAGGATCAAAGAGCCTGGTGGCTAACGAAGTGTACTGGGTTCCGGTGGCTTCTGAATGCCATGTCAAATGAGATGCTTGCGCTCGTGGAAATTGGAGAGCACCGTGGCAAATGCTGGCTGTGAATCTCATTTCCAAATTAGACACACAGACTCTTCTGCTCACCGTGCACTTTTTACAGGCAAGACATTTCTCTGTGGCTTAGTTGGTGAGCATCCCTTTTTATGAGCCATTCAAGAATGATTTTGAAAATTAAATCATTGATCAGCACTGTTATGTGTGTTTGGAGAAAGAGTATTTCTGTGGAAAATATCTCATTCTTCTCACCATCGAGTTAAAATTAAATAAGTTTACTGGAAGTATACTATTTGTGTTGGGTATTCATTGCAGGCACACAGAGAGAGAGAGAGAGACAGAGAGACAGAGAGACAGAGAGAGACAGAGACAGAGACAGAGAGATTTGGAACGCTAAAATTCTTGCATTGATACAGAACAGGATTTAGAATAGTTTTATTTTTTAATTTAATTTTATTGTCAAGGTGATGTACAGAGGTGTTATGTAATGTATACATTTCTTGTCGAACATTGTTTCTCCCCATAATTTTTTCCCAGCTTCCCTCCCCCAAACTTCTCCCATCAGTTGCAAAGTTATTTCCAACAGCATTTTGTGAGTCTTGCTAGCCTTGCTGTTGCATTGGTTCACTCTTGCTCCTTTGTCTCACCATTTTGTTGTTTCCTTCCCTTCCCCAAATCAGATAAATGTATGTATAAGACTCAGGGTAGGGGGATGGGGGGAGGATGGGATGGGAAGGGGAAACAAAGGAGGAGGCTACAATGCTTGATAAGAAATGTACTCATTATCTTGCCCATGTAATTGTAACCCCTCTATACAGTATTTTCACAATTAAAAAAATGGAAAAAAAAGACTCAGGGTACCAAAATAAAAAACAGAGACAACAGAAGATAAACCAAAAGAAAAAAGAAATAATTTCACATAGTACATTAACAACAACAACAACGAAAAACATATTATTTCCACACCTTGGAGTTTATTTCAATTAACATCACTTTATATGGTCATATGTGCATCTTTATTGAGCTATTGTAGTACTCTGCTAGGAGTATCCTAGACATCCTAACTATTACAAATGAGGGAAATCATGGAGACTATGTTTCTTTGGGCCCGGCTTACTTTGCTTGCTATGATTTTTTTCCAAGTCTTTCCATTTCCTTACAAACGTGACAATGCCATTCTTTTTGATGACTTCTATTGTGTGTGTATACACACACTCACACACACACACATCACATTTTCTTGCTCCATCTACTGAGGGTCATCTGGGTTGGTTCCATATCTTAGCTATGGTAAATATGCTGCAATGAACATAGCTGTGCTGGTAACTTTAGTGTGGCCTTGCTTGTGATTGTTTGGGTAAATGTCCAGGAGTGGGACTGGTGAATCAAAGGGTAGCTCTATGCTTAGTCTTAACCTCCACACTGCTTTCCAGAGTGGTTGAACCAGTTAACATTCCCACCAACAGTGTATTAGCATTCTTTTTTGATAATGGTCATTCTAACTGGTGTGAGGTAGAATTTTAATGTGGTTTTATTTGCATTTCCTATATGGCCAGAGATGTTGAATGTTTCTTCATGTGGCTATTGGGCATTCTTATTTCCTCTGCAATGTAGTCTCTTTAATTTTTTAGCCCACTTATTAATGGGGTGGTTGTTTCTTTGAGGATTTATTATTAGGGCTTTTAGTTTTTTGGGTTTTTTTGGGTCCGGTCATGGGGCCTGACCTCTGGGCCTGGGTGCTGTCCCTCAGCTCTTCACCTCAAGGCTAGCACTCTACCACTTGAGACATAGCGCCACTTCCGGCTTTTTTCTCATGTGGTGCTGAGGAATCGAACCCAGGGCCTCGAGCATGCGAGGCAAGTGCTCTACCACTGAGCCACTGTCCCAGCCCCGGGCTTTTAGTTTTTTGAGCTTTAGGTATATTTTAGTTATGAGTCACTTGTCTGTTAGATAGCTAGTGAAGATCTTCCAATCTCTGGCCTTTCTATTTATCTTGCTAGCTATGTCCTTTGCCACACAGCAGTTCTACAATTCAATGCCATCCCATTTTATTTTATTTTATTTTATTGTGCAATCCCACTTATCCAGGCTTTCTTTGATTTGTTGTGGTTCTGGATCTTTATTTAGGAAGTTTTCACCTGTCCCAAGGAGCCCTACTGTATCCTCTATCCCTTCCTATAATATTTTCACATTATCTGGTTTTACCTTGAAGTCTTTAATCCATTTGGAGTTGATTCTTGTGCAGGGTGATATATAAAGATCTGACTTCAGTTTTCTACATGTGTATAGCCAATTTTGCCAGCACCATTTGTTGAAGAGGCCATCTTTCCTCCATCTCATAATTTTGACTCCCTTATCAAAGATTAGGTGGCCATAGGTCTGTGGGATCATTTCTAGGTCTTCAATTTTATTCCATTGGTCCTCAGGCCTTTTCATGTGCCAATACCAAGCTGTTTTTAAAACTACAGCTTTATAATAGAGTTTGAAGTTTGGTGTTGGTATTCTTCCAGCATTATTTTTCCTGCTAAGGATTGTTTTTGCTATTAGAATAGTCTTGTGGTAATGAAATATTTTCATCTTTTTCCAGGACTTTTAATTGCTTGGATTTTAGATAAGATAGTGTAGAAGATTGAGGAAATCATCCCAGTCTGGGTATAAAGAGAAATTATCGTTAGGGATATTTTTCTGAGTTCTAACACTGCCCTCTCTCTTAATTTTGCACTGTGTAGACAGCATATGTATATTTAAATTGACAATTATCATTTTAATCTCCGTGAGGAATTTAAAACCTTTGCTTGCATGGAATTACTGTGACTTTAAGCAAAAGTCCATTTATTAAATCTTTTATTAGGCTTTTCATTATGCATGCTTGTAAAGATCTTAATAGAGATGTTAAGTAATGAAATTTTGCAAGTTCCTAAAATCTTCATAAATCTCCATAAATTGACTCTTTATGAGAAGCCTGCTTTCATTGTGTCTGATTTTTATTCATATGCAACCCAAATGTTAATATACTTTAATTAGAGCTAATATGATTTATCTCTTTACTCATTATATAAGTTAATTTTCTCCTAAAGAAGTCCTGTTTTCAAATTCTCTCCAGCAGTGTAGAATTAAAGTAATTAGAGTTTGGCTCAGAAAATTAGTCATGAAGGTTCATGAATGCTAAAGTAAATTGAAATTTTCATGGAATAGATCAGGCCATATGCTTTACAGAAAGAACAAGAAAGAAATTGATTTCTGTTCCTCAGTTTCCTACTGGGGATGTAGTCTCTGGAGAAGATGAACCTGAAGAAGAAGTTTTGATATTGTAGATGGAGGACAGAGAAAATGGCCAATGCTTTTATAAACTCTGATAAATCAAACCTATTTAGAATGTATACATTTAGAACTTGGCATGAATCCAGCAGTGAACAAAAACTGTTCATTATTCAACATCTGTCTTCATAGTTTTTGGCTTCAACTCTGTGTTGAGATCAGAAATGTGCTACAATATTCCAGAAATATTTTACTGTCATATGTCTATTGTTGCAGGTACAGAATTTCAATTTCTTTTTGTGTTTTCTATGTTCTTTGTAAACCTTCATTGTCTTCTTTTATCTTCTACCACTTCAAGGTTTCTAAATATTCCTGCTAAGGTTTCTCTCTCCATCATCACATGAAAACAAATGTCATTTAAACTAAATGACTTTCTAGCTTTCTCTCATATTATTTCTCTAAATAACTTTGTAGCTTTTTCTCTAATTGATGTTAGAGGTGCTGAAAGTCATCCACAAATAATAACTTTATTGTATCAAAACCAAAGATTAACATATTTATTTTAATTGAACTGTTCCTTTAAAAAATAGCTCTTGTAAAATAATGAGGAAAATTATTTTTTTTTGAAAAGTACGTCTGTGCTTAATAATACTTCTCTCCTGAGTACAAAAAGGTGGTGTGAAAAGAGAGGACATACAGAGAAAAATAATCTGGTAAACACAATGGAAGAAAGAAAAACAAAATAAAAATCTGTGCTATACAACAATGAGAAGAGCACAGCTGAAATCAGGAAAGCAACGTCTTTTGTAATAGCCCAACAAAAAATAAAATACCTAGGAATTAACTTAACTAAAGAAGTGAAGGACCTCTAAGATGAAAACTTGAAAAACCTGAAAAAAGAAATCAAAACAGAACTTAGAAAGTGGAAAAACCTCCTATGTTCCTGGATTGGAAGAATCAACATTGTGCAAATAGCAATAATTCCCAAGGCTATCTATAAATTCAATGTGATATCTATCAATATTCCAACCTCATTCTTCAAGGAAATAGAAGTGGCAATCCAAAAATTCATATGAAACAATAAGAGACCCTGAATAGCAAAAACGATCCTTAACAGAGAACAGTGCTGGTGGAATATCAATACCAAATTTCAAACTCTACTACAAAGCCATAGTAATCAAAACAACTTGATACTGGCACAAGAACAGACGTCAGGACCAATGAAATAGAATTGAAAACCCAGAAATGAACCTACAGACCTATAGCCATCTAATCTTTGATAAGGGAGCTAAAACAATAGAATGGAAGAATGACAGCTTCTTCAGTAAATGGTGCTGGCAAAACTGGTTAATCACCTATAGAAAACTAAAGCTGGATCGTTCTATATCACCCTGCACCAGAATCAACTCCAAATGGATCAAAGACCTCAGAGTCAAAGCAGACATCCTGAAAACATTACAGGAAGGAATAGGAGAAACCCTAGGTCTCCTTGGCACAGGCCAAAATTTTCTTAATAGAGACCCAGAAACACAACAAATCAAAGAAAGGTTGGACAAATGGAATTGCAGAAGCTGCACAGCTTCTGCATGGCAAAGGACACAGCTAGCAAGATCAATAGAAAGCCCATGGATTGGGAGAAGATCTTCACTAGTCATACATCAGACAAGTGTCTCATATCTAAAATATACTTGGAACTCAAAAAATTAAAACCCCCAACAACAAATCCTCAAAGAAAGAACTGCCTAATAAATAAGTGGGCTAAAGACTTAAAGAGAAACATCTCTGAAGAGGAAATAAAAATGTCCAATAGACACATGAAGAAATGCTTAACCTCTCTAGCCATAAAAGAAATGCAAATCAAAACAACATTGAGATTCCACCTCACCCCAGTTAGAATGGCTATAATCAAGAACTCTAATGACAACATATGCTGGAGGGGATGTGACCAGATGGGAACCTTACTGCATTGTTGGTGGGAGTGTAAACTTGTTCAACCACTTTGGAAAGTAGTATGGAGGTTCCTCAAAAGACTCCACAAAGAGCTCCTCTATGATCCAGCAACCCCACTTTTGGGTATTTTCCCAAATGATCATAAACAAGACCATACTAAAGCTACCAGCACAACTATGTTTATTGTAGCATTATTTACCATAGCTAAGATATGGAACCAACCCAGATGCCTCTAAGTAGGTGAATGGATCAAGAAAAGGTATACACACACACACACACACACACACACACACACACACACACACACACAATGGAATTCTATGTCTTCATCAAAAAGAATGATATTGCTCCATTTGTTAGGAAATGGAAAGACTTGGAAAAAATTATATTAAGTGAAGTAAACCAGGCCCAGAGAAAAATAGGTCCCATGCTTTCCTTTATTTGCAATAACTAGTATAAGTCTGAGACAAGTAGAAATAGTCAAAAGCTATGTACATATGACAGATATGATGAAGTTAAATGAAATGAACCCCTAGATAGGGACACAAGTGGTTTTTTTTCTTTCTTGCTATTGTTTCTAATTTATAAGGTACCATGTGATTTTTTGTTGTTATTGCTTTGTATGTTTCTCCCACATGGTAGAACCCCTGTTTTCACTGTATTTTGATGTCAGTATAATTTGGGGAGGGAAGGGAAAAAACAGAATGTTTTAATAGGGATACAGGTTGACCCACTGTAACAATATGTACAAGACACTATTTTGAAAAACGAACTTTACAATTTAGGCAGGGGGTAGAGGGAGGGGGGAGTGTAGTTGTGGAGGTGGGAGGGAAGGGATGGTAGGGGAAAACTAAAGGAGGAGGCAACAATGCTTGAGAAGAAATGGACATGGCCGGGTGCCGGTGGCTCAAGCCTGTAGTCCTAGCTACTCAGGAGGCTGAGATCTGAGGATCACAGTTCAAAGCCAGCCCGGGCAGGAAAGACCATGAGACTCCTATCTCCAATAAACCACCAGAAAACCTGAAGTGGTGCTGTAGCTCAAGTGGTAGAGCACTCGCCTTGAGCTGAAATGCTGAGGGACAGAGCCCACACCCAGAGTTCAAGCTCCACGACCGGCCAAAAAAAAAAAAAAAAGAAAGAAAGAAAGAAAAAAATGGACTCATTACCTTGTTCATGTAACTGTAACCCCTCTGTAAAGTATTTTCACAATAAAAAATTTTTAAAAATCTGTGCTATAGGAAGATTAATATTACGCTTATAACATCAGAGGGAAGACTATTCTAAACAAATATCTGCATCTAATTTTAATTCTAATATTCAAAATATGATTTTAAATGACTTAATTATTTGTTATTCTTCCTGCATAAATCACAGCGTCTTCTAGCTTCCTGATGTCTTACTAAGGAGAAAATTGAGTACTGATTTGATCTCTGATCTTTTCTGTTTAGTGTTTAATTATGACCAAAATGAGTAGAATAACATTGTGCTTAAATCCTGAATTAAGAAGGTGTCCATAAATAGTATTTTGTTTAACCACTAACGTTGTAGCTGAGGTTATCACCTTGGCATGAAAACATTAGAGTTCTCATTTAGCAATGGCATAATAGCATCTTTATTGTAGGGTTGCTCTTATCTTTATATTGAAGCATCTAGGACAGTACTTGAAATGTCTTAGGTGCATGGGGTCCACATTCCTCTATTAGCAAATTACACGGGGTATGGTGGTTGCACTGGGAATTTCAGGTGAGAAGATCTAGATTTATGTTCAGTTTTTGTCCTAAGTGCACACAGGGCAGCTTAGACCATCAAAACTATATCATCCCTGACTGTGAACCTATATTTAACCACAGGCTTTCAAGATGCCAAGATAAGAAGGAAATGGAAATGCACTGTAACTGTTTTGAAAACAAATTACATGATATAAACCAAACCTTATCAGTGGAAATGTAATATATCTCAAAATGCAATGAGTATTAGTGTGAAAAAATAATTATTTTCATACATTTCTGGATTTGGCCACATGTAAGTCCCCAATTGCTTTGTGTTGCTGTAACCCCTATATTGGAGTATGCACATGCTGAAAAGCATACCCCAAATAATTCTCATTTTCTAAAACTTGCTTCAATGATCATTCTTGAATGCTATTCAACTAGAAATAGCCTAATTTTCCTTTAAAGTTGGCCAACTAGAAACAGAAGCATTCCAGTAGAACACTTTCATACCTAAATGATCAACTAATTTCTGATCATTCTCGATTGCAAATCTACTAGTTTTGGTCTCAATACTGCCACGATGCAAGAAGAGCTCCTTGCTTTTCTCAGCAGACTGGATCTCACTTCACTCACGTAAATAATAAATCAGCTTGCCATTTCAGATAGTGAGCAGTGTTCTGTTTCTTCATCGAGCAAGAATAACAGTTACTCACTGAAAGAATGGAAGTCTAGTAGACAGGTGCTTCTCTATGTCCAAGAAGGGGTGATGACTCATGGGGCCCTCAGGAACTATTTATAGAACTATTTATAGAAAATGAGTGATCACATCAGTATCTCCAGAAAAGGAAGAGGACTAACACAGCTACCTTTGTAATGTCCTGTAGAGAGACAACTGTCAATAGTTACAAGGTCAAAAATAGATTTAACGATACTATGGGAGCAGAACAATATCGAGGAGAAAAGCCCCAAGATTGCACGGATACTTCTGTGATGGGCAAAACCTGGTATTTAAAAATCATTTGTAATTCTGTATGAGTCTCTGCATGGCATGCTGATGTCTGCCTCGACCTGTATCTATCATGCACCACTGAGTGTCCCCAGACCATTTGCTTTATTACATGCTTGGGAATAAGACAAGGAGGTCTGAGTATGACTCTGTCCCAAGTAAGTCAATGAATGACTAGTCCATCTTTCTCTCCACTCTGACTCCGTTAGGATAATTGAAACAGCCAGAATATATCAGTACAGACAGTTCCCTTCCTCAATGATTTGACCATTAAATAAATAGGCCAAAGTGAGGAACTTGACCAAACTTTTATTTTCCATGTGATTCCAGGTGCTAAGAACTTGATCATTTGTGTGACTTGAGATGGCTGATATTTATCAGTTCCTCTCCTAACGAGACAGCTTTGCTCATTTAAAACTTCCTATTATCATCATTAGGTCTAATGAATCTCTTTGCTTTCCACCTTCAGCTATCTTCTCTGGAGTTAAACTTTTTATGTGCTTGATGAAATTCACTTCCTTCTCTTTTTCCTCCACAGAGAGACTCAGGAAAAGAACAAATGCCACCCATGAAAGTAATACACTCTGCTTTCCATGCGTTGTTGACTCATCCACGGCGCATACATGGGCATCTTGCCACCACTGGATTTAAGCCGTCCTCTAAAGGACAACTGGGTGCCAGCAAATGGCATTCCAAAGCCAGAGCCTAACCTCAGGTTCTGCCCATGTGAAAAGGAGCAGCAATGGACCAAATCCCAGCCTCTTGGAAAGCAATGGGCTGAGAGACCTCACATCGTTTGGAACAACCATTTCGAGCTGTGTCCATCTGCCTTCCTTCCCGGGTAGCCATGGAGAGCTGGTGGGCACCATCTTGAGAGAGACAGACATCAGAGAATGACTTCAAGGCAGCAGAGAAATCCCTGGGAAGACTCTGTGACATAGATGGTCAATGTTCTGCATAGAAACAGTCCAAAGGAATTTTTCTCTTCTTCCCTCTCAGCCTTTCATTTTACCAGGGATCTGGTCAGCCAAGGAGAAGCCACGGTCTCTGGCGTGCAGTTTCTACAAATGTCATTTAAAGAGCAGAGCATAGACTTCTTTAGAAAAAAAAAAACAACCTTTCTAGATCCACATCCAATGATGTCTCACTCTGCCTACCACTTAACTCTTAAGAATATCATGTTTTATAATTCATCTCTCCTGCCTGGTTCTCTTTGAACTATAGAGAGAATGACAACAATGGTCAGGTTATTGTTAAACAAGATAAATTGTTATAAATTATAATTTTCCCTTAAAACATTTTTTAAAAGCCTGTTAACTGATAAGACACAATGGAAGGGAGAGAGAAAAGGGAGGTTGCTAAGGAAACAGTAGGTTTTTAAATGCGCATCAAAGTGAATAGGCAGGTAGAATGCAGGGAAACGGGCTATATAATTAAGTTCTCTCACCATTTCAAAATTGATAGTACGATGTGCTACGAAAAGCAATGGGACCTATTTTCTTATCAGACTCAGTCCAACATGAAGTAATAAGTAAAATCAGACATAATCTGTTCCCTTCAGCCAAAAACTCCCTCGTTTTCAAGCACAGCTTTGGCCAGTCTGCATAGCAAATTACTATTTCTGAAGTGTTAAGTTTCAGTCCTTCTCCTATTATATTCTAATTTTGTATGGAGGCAAAAGTATCCTGAAGTCTAGGAACTGAATTAGGGCCCTTTGATCATCTTTTCTGCCAAGAAAAGATGGGATGGAAAGACTAAAGTCTGGAGATAAAAGAAGCATTCTCTGCTTACAAGCCTCCCTGCCTTTCTTTAAACCTTTTTTTTTTGGGGGGGGTCCTGTTTGGGGCCTGAACTCTGGGCTTGGGTGCTGTCCCTCAGCTCTTCAGCTCAAGGCTAGTGCTCTACCACTTGAGCTACAGCACCACTTCTGGCTTTTTTCTTTTTGCTGAGGAATCGAACCCAGGGCCTAATGCATGCAAGGCAAGTGCTCTACCACTGAGCCACCTTCCCAGCGCTCTTTAAATCTTTTGCTTCCAGTAAGCAAGAAATTAAATGACACATTCGCCTGGCCCACTTCTGGAGAGACAACAATTTTTTTCAATCATTTTACGATTTTATATACATATATGCATATATGTATATAAATTCTGTCACGTTAAAAATAATAAAACAAAAAAATGGCTCTAGGTTGATAAGTAGATGCCACGATGTTTTGATGACAGGTGGTCAATAGAGAGAAGGATTGGTGAACTGAGAAAGAAAATGACCACAGAAAAGGAGGTAAATCAAGAAACCAAAGCATAGCGTGAGTGTCCATGGGCCTCTAGAGGACTTGAAAAGGCACCAGGGAGGAGTGAGGAGCTGTGCCCCTCCACTGGGTTCCAAGAAACTGCCTGATTGATTCTTGAATACTCTCAGCAATCCATAAAAGGCAGCAAATGCCATAGCAGAGATTTCTGAAAGGTAGAAAGAAGGAAAGAAAGGAAGGAAGGAAGGAAGAAAGAAAGGAAGGAAGGAAGCAAGAAAGCAAGCAAGCAAGGAAGGAAGGAAGCAAGCAAGCAAGCAAGGAAGCAAGGAAGGAAGGAAGCAAGGAAAGGTGGGAAGAAAGAAAGGGGGAAAAAAAGTAAGTAAGTAAGTAAGAATGAGACCATGTAGAAAATTTTCTCACCCAAAGTGCAATGAACTTCCTTGCCTAAAACATAGAAAGTTCCAAAGTGAAGTTGTAAGTCCCAACCTGTCTCATCCAGAGCCATTTCTTCCCACCAGGCCCCTGTCCTTCCCCCTGCTGACCCATTGAGAGTCTGGTGAGTCTCTGATGCCAGTGCCCTGTTCTCTCTCTGACCTCTGACTCCACACAACTGCACTGGAACTTCATCCCTCTCTCCCTCCTTACCACTGTATCCCTCCTTCCTTCTCTACCTCCTCTTCCTTCACTTCCTCCTCTCCCCCTCCCTCCCTCCGTCTTTTCCTTCCATTTTTCTTTCTTATCTCTCTTTCTCTGTCTCTCTGTCTCTTGCCTTTCTTTCCATTAATCATACATAGTCCAACATATGAAAACTCTAGACCCTTAAACACATAGGAACAGATGTCTGAGAGATCTGGACATACCAGTGTGGCTCGGGCCTAAAGTGAGAGACTATAATTCCTGACTCAAATGAACTGGGCAAAATCAGTAGGAAAATAACTTGTGACTAATGTAGCCATGAAAAGTTCGGCAATGGGATGAGGTGTTGTCATGTATATGTCTGCATGTAAAGGAATGGATTACCCCCTTTTCTTCTCAGCAGGTCCAATTGAAATGCACCCTCTTGAACCTCAAAAGTCTTCTTGCTCCTGGTTTCCTTAGTGATACTGCCTATTGAAAACTTCAGTGACTTTGATGTTTTCCACAATTTCTTTCCTTTGCAAAGAATGCCTCATAATTTAACAATGCACTAACAAATCTTCCCAGACTCTCTCTGGTATCTGATGCTTCCCTTGTTATTTTTGCATCTAGTTTTTGAAACTCCAATCCTCTTTGTTCCTTCTTTAAATGGCCCAACAAAGAAACATCTATGTCTGACTTAAACTTGGACCAACAGCACAGTGTATGAGAAATCACTTATTTGGTAGATGGATGTATGAATAATAGTTTCAATATCAGAAACTTTACAGAAGAAAGCAGATGCACTTCACACTGTGATTGGCTCAAAAAACTTGTCATATGGCGTTCAATTCAAATTCATTGATGTATGTAAAATGATCCTAATAATTAGATTCTGTTTGCTTGTCTTTTCTTAATATCACACCTATTATTGATGTCCTTAAATGATTCTAGATTAATAGATTCAATGGATCCAGGTAAAAATGCACTTTTCATTCAAATGTTATTAACTCATTATATACTTCATAACTAGTAATATTTTAGAAGTATTTTATTTTATAAGTATTTTTATTTTTGAAGGACAGTGCCTTATACATTTGTGTTATTTATTTTTTGCATTTATTTGATTTTAGAGGTTAGGGGAAAACTATTTCCTAGAAGAAAGTGTGCCTTCTTTTTTTTTTTTAATAAGGTAACAATTTGTTGTTGTTCCTATTTATGGTAAGCCCTGGACCAAATTTAGGGTCTACCACACCAATCATGTCTAGATTAGATACGGTATATATAAAATGCTCAGTCGTAAACCTTTGATTCAAAGGCAAACCAGCAGTTCTATGTGTAAGTACAAGACATATATTAAACTCAGATACTTTACCAGGCCTGAGGAGCAAAGATGATTTCCTTGTCTAGTAACAGAAACACAGATGAATGACTCTTCTACTCAGGTGATGCTTTGATATGGAAGGGAGAAATTATTTTACAACCATTGATTTGCATATTTAATGAGGAGTGATAACTTTTCAGAATTGTCCAAATTGAAAACTCTCTTTGAAAAGAGGGAGGGAATGGTGCTTTGCTGTTAGAAAAAAAAGATAGTTCTGGTACTCATAATGCATTTATAAATTTGTTCCCAGACCTCTTGGAACAATAGGACAAAAAGTTTTAGAATTGCCTCTCATCATTTGAGTTGGCAGAAGCTGGAGAAACATAATGATAGAGGACGACAATCATCTGCCTTTCCAGAAATGTGGACAGAATCAGAGAGAGGTTTATGGAGTTGTGCACACGTCTGCACTCATTTAGAAACAGCCTGTCTCAGGATGTGGAACATTTTTAATTTTGAAACTTTATGATAGATCTGGAAGGGGCACTTTCAGCATTAGAAGAAACACCATCCAGGTGTGTCTGCCCTCAGAAGACACTCTGTTCTAAGTGACAATGCATGGCTCAGAATGCATCAATTTGGGAGAATCCAGAATTATTGGACTATGGTTATGAATGTGTTTATATAAATCTTTTGGGCTGATGTAACATTGATGAGTTTTCTGGTTATAAACCCACCTTATTCTCGATTCCTGTGTGAAGGCATATTTGTCTAAAAAGATATATTTTGCAGCTACACGAGCTCATGCGTGGTGGGAGTGTTCTCTGGCTAGTGTTCCAACACACTTCTCATGCATCTCAGAGTGTGTTCAGGGCAGAGAGTGTCATTCATTTGTTCCTGAGCACTTTCTTTTCTGCAAGCCTCCTGGTTCAAACAGAAGACTGCTACAAAGAGGGACCTTATATCAAACGCTCAGCACTCCTGCACCTTCAGGATTGAGGGTGTGTGCCAATAGCTACATATTCACATAAACACTGAAAGGCAAGTTTATGCAAATAGATACTGATGCGGCTATTTCTTTGTATCCCATATCTGTATCTCTGTCTCTTTAAATATCTATCTAGATAGGTAGATTCATTCAACCTACTTATGAAAGGACACCTGTCATCTTTGCCAAGAAGCTAGACACTAATCCACAACGAGTGGCATCCCTGCAGACAAGCATCTTCCTGAAGATTTTTCTGAACTGCAATTTTACTTGAACATGATACTTCTAACATGTTATGATTTCCTTTTACTTCAGTTCTTGTGTCTAAGATAGTTCATTGTGGATTTCTCATGTGTGACTGCTACAGGTAATAAGTGACAGTACTTTGGAAAGAAAAGGATGGAAACTGCTTACTATTTTCTGTTCTTTGGAAGCATTTAACTACCTCACGTGACACCAAACTTTATTTGTCTACTCTGAATCTATATGTGCTGGGGGAATAACCTACTATTTACCTTCACCATTCATTGGAACCATGCTCATAGCTGATTCTAATCTTGATAATTTAATTGAATCTAATCAATTATTTTATTTGTTTGCTTTGCTTTTGGCCTGGCAGGAGGTACCTGCTGGAAGTAGAAAGAATGGCAGCATGGTATTAACACAGCAAAAGTGAGGTGACTCTATTGTCTCCAAGAGGAAAATGAAACGTAAAACAGAAGCTTGGGAGACAAAAACAAAGAAAAACAACAAGAGCACTAACACTGTTCAGACATGTAATTGCATTTATGGAAAACAATAAATCAGCAAGAAGAATAAAAGAGGTAATATAAACAAGTTGTAAGAGGAGAAATGGGAACCTGATTAAGATAAATATACTGTGATAACACCTTAATAATATATGATTGATATTCATTACAAAATAACACTTCGATAACAGAAAGCAAATAAACATGTAAAGTAGGGACTTGGCAGGGTGGCTCAAGTGATAGGGCATCTGCTTAGCAAATTTGAAGCATTAAGTTCACATATCAGGCAGCCCAAAACTAATGTAAGAAAAATACATTTTTTCTGTGCTTTTTTTATTTCACATACAGAGAAAGTGAGTCTTGGTGGCAACAAGAGAGAGGGATAAAGTAGTACAATTGTATTAGGTATTTTCTTGCTGTTTAAGGGGTGCTTTTGAGTTAAACTTTTCAGGAATGTAGCATATCTCTTACAGTTCATAGTACCTAGCCTAGCTTGGGATTCAGGCCACAGGTAATAAATTGTTACAACATATTTGAAAAGCCCTAGGGAGCAAATCTGATACAGAATAGAGAAATAGATGAGGACAGAAGCTTAGCACAGGTATTCTCATCCACAAGACATGAGCAGTGGGTTTCCTCACTCTATAGGAGCACCTGGCATGTGTCTCAGGATACACTCAGTCATTCATGGAAACACAGTGACATATTTATTCAACTCTTTCTTTTCCCCTTGGGTCAAGAGGTTGTTGGAAGCCATAATTTCCAGTCGTAATGCAAAATGATTTTCACAGGGAAGCTACACCACAAAGTCAAGAGAAAAGAAAGGGTGTGTGTATGTTGGGGCGGGGGAGATTTAAGGCAACTATAAGGATGGATGTGCTCACAGATTTAATACAGCAATAATAAGTGGGAGAAAAGAATAACTGAGGCCCAGGGGATTTGAGGGGTGTTTAGGAATGCTACCCATTCAGTAAAATATGCTCACCAGCAAGGAAGGGAGAGAAGTAGATCTAGGGAGAAGAGAAAGGAGGAATATGATGGAGTAGCCGCACAGCCTCAGTTAAGTTCATGAATGCTGTGCTTATAAGACAGAGATTTTGACAGATGCCGAATTTACCAGTTCTTTATGAGGAATGTATATATCTGAATTTTGCGATGAGGCTTAGTAACAGGCTTTGACAGGCCTGAAGAGGCAACAGGAGTAAAAAAAAAATTCCTATAGTACAATGAGTCATTCAAAGTGAAATGGAAAAATGGAAAATTAATGAGAGCAATTTTCAAATAAGGGCATTCATTATCGTGCCATGTGTATGCTTTGAATTAGAATAGGAGGCAACAGGAGAACAAAGGGATCGGAAGGGTGCTCTTCAGCTTTTAATTGTTTGTGAGATCTCACCTCCATAGTACATGCACAGTCATCTTTAAAAGTTATCTCTGGCATCACTTACAGGTATCTTAGACGGTGAGATGAGGGAGTTGTGGAGAGATCCTGGCATGATAAACCCCACTTTCATTTCACTCTTACAAACCACAACAGCCCGTGAAAGAAGCAAAAGCAAAACCATTCACCATCAAGGGAGGAAAGAATAAAAGGCTTTCTTGCATGTAAATGTTCAGGGATAACATAAATTAAAAAACAATAGGGTCATGAAAGAATCATGTAATTGATGATAATATGAAAATGCCAGCAGTGTATACTTTGAAGGATAAGGAAAATTTGGGAAACTGAAAAATAATTGAAAATAATATAACATGCCACAGGGCACTACTCTGTGAGTTTGGCTTTCAGATAAATTACAACCCTGTTCTCTCTTAAGAAGCTATTTATTATCATATCAATATAAGATACAATAAGTGCAAGACATGAGACACAAACAAAATTATAAAAAAATGTAGTAATAGACAGCAATAAAAATAACATAAATTATTCTCACGATACACAAGGCTATAAGAAATGATACCTGCTACTGCTTTTGCTTTTGTTTTATCTCACATCCATCATTGTCAATCATTTAAATAGCTCAGCGTTTTTTGCATATTTTATTTGGCTTAGACCTACATTTATACAAATGATATTAACCCTACCACATGACCTAAAAAATAACAAATTGTTTGTGATATTACAGCTCCTTAAGTCAGTCATTTAAGTTATAGCAGGTAAGAGATGGACTTGGAATTTAAAAGGAATTACTGGACAGTTACATGGGGAATTTTATAACTCTGTGAGGTTCTCTCAGGATGTGTAAGTTTTAATGCACGCCTAGGAAAGTTCTAGTATAAGAGAGCACCTGACTATTAATCCCTGCCTTACCATGACTTGGCAGGAAGTGAATGCAAAGCCTGTTTGTAATATTTTTAAAGTTTAAAGGTATAATTTCTCACACAGATCCTGAGCCAAGGTAGAAGACAAATATGACATCTTGATAAAAATATCTCCTGATATATTATTGTATATGGTTGAAGTACATAAACCCAAGAATGATACCAGAGACAGATTGAAGAAAATCAAAACTACATTTACAAATATCGAGTAACTCATAGATGTAAACTGTAGGAAACACAAATGCCACAGAATCAATCTAGAAAGTCACGAAACACAAAAATTATTAAGGTACCTTATAATGAAAATCTAGAATCAGAGTTTCAGTAATATAATATCTAAATCATCTACTTTTGAGAGCAATAACAATAAAAAGAGGCACTCAAACAGGAAAATACAAGAAAGAGGGGGAAGCCAAGAATATTTCAGAGGGCTCCTAGATTTGGGACTCAATAAAAAGAAATTTTGACATCTATTAGAAACAAGTTCAAAGAAGCTGCTAGGTGTCACTGGCTCACGTCTTAATCCTAGCTACTAAATTTGGAGGCTAAAATTTGGAGGATTGTGATTTGAAAGCCATCCCGGAAAAGTTCAGGAGCTTCTGTCTCCAAAACAACCAGCAAAAGACAGATCTGGAGATGACTCAAGTGCAAGAGCTCGTGGAAGGTCTTGAGTTCCAAGCCCTGTATTGTCAAAAAAAATTTTTGTAGTCTCAGTTATTCTACCATAGTGACAAGAAGTGAACTATGAAATCCTTTCTTTGTTGGTTCATAGTCCATCACTTTTGTTTTTAATTATCAATTTTGTGTGGATGATGAGTTTGTCTATTTTGCTCATAAATAAAGCATCTGATATTTGGATTTTTGAGACTGGCTTATCTCAACATGATCTCCAGTTTCATTTGCTTCTCTACAAATGACATAACCACATTCTTCTTTATGGCTAGATTATACTCTATTGTGCACATATTCCAGTTTTTAATCCATCCATCAACTGTTGGTCACCTAAGCTGCTATAATTACTTTTTTCAGCTTTTTCTTTTTTCTTATGTATGTTTTTTATTGTAAAAATGCTGTACAGAGGGGTTACAGTTACATGAGCAAGGTAATGAGTACATTTCCTATTGAGCATGGTTGCCTCCTCATTTGTTTTCCCCCTACCATCCCTTCCCTCCCACCTCCACAACTACACCCCCACCACCACCACCCCTTCACTGAAGTTGTAAAGTTTGTTTTCAACATAGTGTTTTATACATCTCATTGTTACAATGAGTCAACCTGTATCCTTATTTAAGCATTTTGTTTTTTCCATTCCCCTCCCCTCCCCGAATTAGCGAAGTATATATATAAGACATCAAATACAGTGCAAACAAGTGTTATACTGTGGGAGATGTTTTCCTTGCTGGTAGGTAAGTCCTCTGAAAAGAAAGTGTAGTCAAGGGATCATTTATTACCAAAGCCCTGATTATTACTACTGCATTAGTTTTTGCTAAACAGTTGAACACAATTGTCAAGACCAGGTACCTTTCAGCAGAGATCAGCTAAAAAAAATAAGATACTTTAGATAAAAATCAAGGAGTATTTTACCTTATTTGTGTGTCTGCCAGTATTTGTGCTTGGATTTGAACTCTGGGCCTTCCTCTCTCTTTCTCTCTGTTCTTTTGCTTGTATCTGGTCTTTACTATTTGAGCCACACCTCCATAGTGCTTTTTGTTGATTAATTAGAAAGAAGTATGTGGAGGGATTGCTTACCTTCTGAGTAGCTAGAATTGACATATCTTTTCTCCAAAAAGTGGAAAAATATGACATTTTCAGAAATCCATTCACAATTTGTAATGTACTAAAAGGAAATATCAGAGTGTATTTTCTTATTTTCCAAACTCCTTGAAAATATATGGCAATAGTTCATTTCTTTATATTCTCTAGCAAGATAACATAAAAGCAATTGACTAATGCAGAGGGTAGAGAGCCCCAGAGACAGAGATACATATGAGTCAGACTGTGCACCATAAATGTCACACAAAGGCTTAACAGGTGGAAACAAAAAATTTCTATGTTTAATTATGCCTTAAATTTAAACTATGAAAATTCAGATGCTGTTTAGGTTACTGGACAGCCAGAAATAATAAAAGGATTTCTGCAGTACAGCAAAATAATTCTACAATCTGTTTCTATTATTGTCCCTTTTCTAGGGGAAGTTACAAGCTAGAAAGAGCAACATTTTTAAAATAACTTTTATTGCTTAAGGACATGTTTTATTTTTTAAAAAGAAGTGGAATTAATAAAGATTAATTCAGATTCATGTTTATTTCCAAAAGTAATTTGTATAACAATATATTATTACAGATGAATTAGAGGAATAATAATTCCAAATAAACTCTACTAAAAAGTCATAGTAATGAAAACAGCTTGTTCCTGGCACAAAAATAGGTCTAAGGACCAATGGAACATAGTAGAAGACCCAGAAGTAAACCAACATATCTATAGCCATTTAATATTTGATAAGGGTGCCAAAAACATAGGGTGGAAGAAAACATCTTCAACAAATAGTGCTGGCAAAATTGGATATCCACATGCAGAAAACTGAAACAAGATCCTCATATATCACCTTGCACTGACATCCATTCAAAATGGACCAAAAACCTCATATAAGACTGGGGATCATGAAATTATAATAGGAAGGGATAGAGAGAATACAAGGCTCTTAGGCACAGGTCAAAAATTTCTAGGTAAAGATCCAGAAACAAGAAATCAAAGAAAGAACTGATAAATGGAATAACATCAAACTTGAAAGTTTCTGCACAGCAAAGGACATACATAGCTAACAAGTTAAATAGAAAGATCACAGAGTGGGAGAAGATTTTTACTAGCTATGCATTTGATAAAGGCCTAATATCCAAAATATACTTAGAGCTCACAAAATTAAACCATTAAAGAAGAAATGGTCAGCCAGGTGCCGATGGCTCACACCTATAATCCTAGCTACTCAGGTGGCTGAGATCTGAGGATCATGGTTCAAAGCCAGCCTAGGAAGTCATGAGACTATTATCTCCAATTACCTACCAGAAAACCAGAAGTGGCACTGTTGCTTAAGGGGTAGAGCACTAGCCTTGAGCTGAAGAGCTGAGCAACAGCACCCAGGCTCAGAGTTCAAGTCTCATGATGGACAAAAAAAGAAAAAGAAAAAGAACTGTCAAAGAAACAACCTAATTAATAAATATGCTAATGAATTAAAGAGACTTCTCAGATAAAGAAGTAAAAATGACCAATAGACAATGAAGAAATATTCACTATTTCTGGCCATAAAGGAAATGCAAATCAAACAACAATGAGATTCCACTTCATCTAGTTAGAATGGTCAATATCAAGCAAACTAACAATAACAAATGGTGGCTAGGATGTGGCCAACAGGAAACTCTATAACACGGTTGGTGGGAGTGTAAGCTGGTTCAACCATTCTGGAAAATAGTATGGAAATTCCTCAAATGATTAAACAAAGCTATAGTAAAGCCATCAGCACAACTATGTTTGTTGTAGCACTATTCACTATTCCCAAGATATGGAATCAGCCCAGATGCCCCTAAATGGATGAATGGATCAAGAAAATGTAATAGATAGATAGCACACAAATATCCATACATATATTTGTATATATAATATGTACATATGTATGTATGCATAAATAACATATGTATAATATTTATATATATCTGGATGGAATGGAAATCTACTCATTCATTAGAAAGAATATTTCTCCATTTATAAGGAAATGGAAAGGCTTGAAAACAAGTGTAGAGAGCTTATAAGTCACAGTTGCTTTTATGATTTGCAAACATCTTTAGATGACATTGGTACACATGAGAATTTTTATATTTCATCAAGCTGCTAGTAGTGCATACCTGGGAAGCTCTTTTTTTTTCTGAGAAGACCACATGGGAACAACCAAATCTATCAGTTGTCAACACAGACAAAGTGCCTAGAGCTTCATTCTCTTATTTATGACAGTGCCGATAACTTGATTCTTAGTACTAATTTATTGTAAATATATATACTTCCCAAACAAGTATAGTTTCCACTGATGTGAGTTGCATCTCAGTGTTGTTTATTTCTGTCAATACAAAACCAAAATGTTCCTTAAAAGTTCTAGTCTTAGTGAATACAGTTGTCAGGTTATTACTTGCTATAATAATTTTGGGTATGAAAAGTGCATTGCTCAAACTGGGTAGTCATGGGTTCAAATTAAGCAGGTTCCTTGTCCCAGGCTAATTAAACCATCTCAGCTTATTCCCTTATCATTAATTGTAACAGCTAACGTATAGTACACTTATAGAAATTCAATCTCACAGAATGCTGGGAGAGAACATGGCAAACACACTGTCTCACTTGATTGCTCTTCCAATTCCCTTTTCCTCACAGTTTCCCCTAATACCTGGCAATTCTGCATTCCCCTTAGGTTTGTAAATTAGACTTGCTAAACATGAGCTGGAAATAGCAGGAAGTTTTTTAGTAGAAAATGCAACGAATGGGATGAGTTGATATTCCACAGCAATCCTGAAATCAGTCAACCACATACAGATTCATGATCACTGATTAGAGCTCTGGAGAGACCTAAATTCATTACTTAGGCCTCAGCCCACAGTATCTGGCCTGTTTTGAAAACACAGGACTCCCTCATTCCTTCCTGAAAGGAAATAGATCAAAGTAGATGTAAAAGCAAATCAAAGCAAAACAAAACAAAAAACAAACAAGAATTGTTTTCAATCAACCATAAGGTTTGTTCTGAACTGAAAAACAATGTCTGGAAAAATTGAGCAAAAATCTAGTCTATTTGTCTTACTTTTAAACAGAAAGAAAGAAATATTTATGTGTGTAGGTACACACACACACACACACACACACACACACACACACACACACCACTCATGCACAGCACTAGGAAGTCTCTTGAAGCTAAATATACAATTTTGTCTCATGAGGTAACTAATCCATGAATCTCCATGCTAATAATATATAATCAACTCTCTGGAAAGATTTAAAAGCAAAAGAAATATAAACAAAGCTTTTTACTCACCCCTAATTCAATTCTTGGTTAGCCAGCAGTACTCCATGGTCTATGGTTATTTTCCACGTGTGTTTTCATTTCAAAGGTGCCAGCTGGAGCCAGTTCTCATCTGAGAATTATAGCATCTGTCCCAGTGGAGAATAAAAGCATGCCACTTTAAATTTTAGTGCAGGGCCAACGAAATGTCAGATTCCTGCCTCTTTACAAATAGCACACATTATATTTGACCTGAACACATCCCATCAACTCATGTTCATGAGAAAATTACACTTTGGATTTACTTGATTCCTGTTCTTTATCCAATTTCTTAACATGAAAAGGCAATTTGATTTTTTCAATGGTCTACTGTTTAAATATCATACTGAACACCGGCATGCTAATATCTGGAATGTCTGACGTTATTTTATTGAAATGCCAGCCCCAATAGTCCACTTGCCCTGCCTTCACTACAGAATAATTGCAACCTAATCAATTTTAATTACTTATACTAGGTCTCTTTTAAAATGTGTTGCACTTCTGGGTTGATATACTTTAAGTTAGATTAAGTAAGTTATTTTCTCTTCAGAAGTTTTCAGATCTGAACACATACCTGTTGTATGAATTACTCTCTCTATCCCACTGACTTTCCACACATATTGCACATATTCCCATGATCTATTTCTGTGAAAAAGATGGGGGTATTTTTAACTTTTAACCAGCCTTTGCAGAATGCAAACGGGCTTCTAAATTCTTAACTGATTTGGTTCTGATCTTGTCTCCATTTTTGGATCAATTTTCCTTCATTGTCTCTGTAAAAGATAATTTTCCCCCTCATTGTATCAAGGGAGGAGAGAATTCATCTCTTTGTGTTCTCATATTAAATACAATCTGATTGACATGTACAGGTCTAGAGGAAATCCTTGCCTAGTATATTTATATTAGCGTTCATCTGAGTCCTGGTAGAAAAACAATAATCTTCTATTAAGAATGAACAATGAAAAAAGTTAAAAATAACTAGATGAGCATAAATACAAAATAAGTATGATGTTAGCTTAGAATAGCCACGGATAGAAGGAGTCATTTGAGTTTGGTCTAGGGAGTGAATAGTGTTTGACTTTCATAGGGATTGTGCTTTATCTAAAGAAGAAAGAAGACATCTTGGGAGAAGAATGGCATAAAGAGATGTCTAGTTATGCTTAAGGACTTTATTGGTCATATGCTTATTCTCCTGTACAGCATCTAGATACGATGTGTGTATTTTATATATATATATATGTGTGTGTGTGTGTGTTATATATTCTATATTCTATATAGAATATATATTACACCCATATAATACATATATGATATATAATAATATACATATAATATATAACATATATACTAGATAAACAATAATATATAATAACAAATATATATTATATAATAATATAACAATATTATATATATATCATGACAGTTATTTTTGACCTGTTTATGTAGACAAGGGGAAGTGGGGAGTGGGAAGTTGGAGATAGAATGATGGAGGTAAATAATATTGAAATATGTTGCATCTATAAATTGGAGATAACATGGGAAACTTTACTTCAATGACTTAATGGAGATGTGTGGGGGGAGTTCACTGCTAAATCATGACACATTTGCCCAGTATTCCAGTGGATTTCACTCCCTCCATCACATTCTCTGTACCCTTTCTACTAAGAAATAGTGTCCCAGCAGGAAGAAAATCATCCTTTTAAAGATTTCAAGGAGCTAAATGTATGGATGAGAAGCAGAGCACCTAGGTTAAACTATAACATTGCCTATATATATATATATGTATATATATACACACATATATATACACGTATATATATGAATTTTGACAATTGATAATACTACTTCAATGAAAACATATTACTAAATGTTATTACACATAAAATAAAATATTTCCTTCTTATATGTAAGTGTTTATACTGTCTGTATTTTAAGTTAGCAATGTACATACAAATCACATAAAATTGACGGTTTTTTCCCAAGCATTAGCAAATGAAATAATTAAATATGATTTTAAGTTTTAAAATAAAGCCATTTGGGCATTTGAATTATATATAGCTATGTATATGTGTACATACACACATGGATACATGTATGCATAAATGTATACTTATGTATATGCACAAGTACTTTGTGGGTTTTTTCCCCTCTATTTTAAGATTTTAATAACATTGTCTTTAGTTGCTATGTGTGATGTGATGAATTGAAACAGAAACTTTTACATTAATAAAACACATTTCAATTTTATAATAATATTGATAAGATTATAATGTATTAAATGTTTATCATATGTACAAGCCTTTACACTTTGTTCTAAAAATTATTATCAAATTACACTCAGAGTATCCATAATAAGAATAACTATTTTTAAAAATTATTTTTAGACTTAATAAGTATAATTATTGAAATTAATGAATAGTCAAAAGAGCAGTATTTGTAGAGAAGACCATTGAGCCCCAAGGGACTGCAGGAACGTGTCCAGTGTGCTGTGAATCCCATGGCAGATGGTCGGGTGCGGGTGGGCTGCTTTCTCCTGCAGGGTGACTCTTCTCCAGTTTTAGGCAACACCCAGGCTTGGCCTGGGGAAGGTATGGTTGCAAGCTAGGACAATATGGAACAGGACTTCTCATACTGTTACTTGATTTCTTCCCCTATGCTCTGCTTCTGGTGGCTTAGTGATAAACTGCACACATGCACGTGTATGCTCTCCCAGGACCTTTCCTGTCTCATATTGCTCAGGAACAATATTCTCAGCAAAGCAAACTACACGTGACAACTGTCTCAATCAATAGGATCGAGGGTAGTTCTCTAAACTCCATTCTATGTGTCTATGTGCATTTAGTACCTACATATACAAACTCTATCAACACACATACATATACACACATGGGCATGTATATATATATGCATATATATGCATGTATATACACGTAACATTTCCTAAAATTTCACTTTTCTGAATGAAGTTGTTAATTATTCTCTTTTACTTCCTAAACTATACATTTACTAGAGTATACTAAAGTCCAATTGTGAAGGCTATAAATTGGCTGTTACCCAATAAATAAGCACATAAAATTAATTGCCTTTAATCATTTGTAACACAAAGCATTTTTATTGTCCTTGTGGCCAGTGTTATAATTTTCTTTTTCTCCTTTGGATATAGTTGATGCCAAAAGTCAGTTTTCACTTCTCTGACAGTGATGAAGCAGGGTTAGTACCTCTAGGATATACTCCACAGTCCTTCTGCTGTTACACAGATGACTGGATATTTTAATGGCAGTTAAGACTAAGGGTCCAGGGCACAGCTAGTAAAAAGAAAAAAAATGACACAAATAGAAGAGAATCATTTTTAGAAACACTATGGCTGTGGGGGCAAAAACCCTAAAAAGAAGGATGACTGACTTTTTTATTTCAGAGTTCTTTCTGAAATGATTATCTTCAGAGCTACGAGATGCTTTTGTTTTTTAATGTGTTGTGTTGGTTTCAAGATGGTATGGGAGCCTGGTGTTAATTACAAACGGCATGCCTCTTTTGTTTATTGTAACATATGCTTGGTGGTTGTTACATACTGGGTATCCTTCTCATAAAACATCAGATGCTTCGAGGGAGAAAAGGGGCTTGAATTTATCTTTAATGATGAAAAGTTCACCTCTTGCAAGAAAGGCTCTCTAAGAGCTGGATCGAGTATTTGATTTTTCACTAAACTACAAAATGAAAACCATTTTTAACAAATGCTGTTGTTAGAGCCAACTGAACAAGGACTTTCAGAGGACTTTGTATTATTGCTTAAAGTCCCATTTGCCATCACTTAACTTGTCACCTTAGGTGTTTTATCTATTGATTGGACATCAATATTTAATTCTCTTTTTTTCTGAAGAAATCACATCTCAACATCATCTACCTTCTTGAGTACTTTTTTAAAAAAAGATCAAATTCTACTCTTTATATTTAGAATATAAGATTTTAAGATTTTTGCTTAGTTGGTGAAGGTACTTCTTGCTAAGGTATATTTTCTCTTGATTGCTATTTGGGAATTGTATACAAGTTTAGCTTTTCTATTCACCTTTATTTTAACCTCTATTTTTATAAAAGATCATAAAGCAATTTCTCTTGCTCATCTCAAACATCAAAATATATCTGCTTTACCATGCTTTGTTTCTATGCCACTGGCTCTCCGGTTTCTACTAAATATCCGTTGTCTCATATTTTCAGCTGATTGGATAAGAAGCAGTCACATCTTATTGCTAGCAAATCTATCTATCTATCTATCTATCTATCTATCTATCTATCTATCTATCTATCTATCTATCTATTATCTATCTACCTACCTGCCTATCTACTACCTTCTTCCAACTTATTTGTCTATCATCTATCTACTTACCTCTATCTCTCTTTATTTCTATCTCTACCTATATATCCATACAGTTTTTTTTATTTTTAATTTTTTATGTTTTTATTGTAAAGATAGTGTACAGTGGGTTACAGTTACACGAGTAAGGTAATGAGTACATTTCCTATTGAACATTATTACCTCCTCCTTTGTTTTTCCCCTACCATCTTTTCCCTCCCCACCTCCCCAACTCCCTGCTCCTCGCCCAACTTGTAAGGTTTGTTTTCAACATAGTGTTTTATACATTGCATTGTTACAATGGGTCAACCTGTATCTTTATTTAAGCATTTTGTTATTTCCTTTCCCCTCTCTAAATTAGAAAAATGTATATACAAGATGCAAGGCACCAAAATAAAATACAGTGAAAATAGGGGTTATACAAGTGCAAGGATAGCCCAAGGAAGGTTAACACTGTTCTGAAAAACAAAGTGTGAACAAAAGAACTGGGGAATTAATTGTGGTAAACTGCCACATGAGAACACAGATCCCATCTTCATCAACACACAGAAAACATTAGTAAATGAATACAATTAAAAGTCAAGAACTGGGCTGGGAAGGTGGCTAAATGGTAGAGTGCTTGCCTTGCATGCCTGAGGCCCTGGGTTCGATTCCTCAGCTCCACTTAAGCAAAAAGAAAAAAGCCGGAAGTGGCACTGTGGCTCAAGTGGTAGAGCGCTAGCCTTTTACTGAAGAGCTGAGGGACAGCGCCTAGGCCCAGAGTTCAGACCCCACGACAGGACCCCCCCCCAAAAAAAGTCAAGAACTGTAAAAACAACAGATGCTTGAGGGGATGTGGACAGAAGGGAAACTTACTGCATTGCTGGTGGGAGTGTAAACTTGTTCAACCACTTTGAAAAGTAGTATGGAGGTTCCTCAAAAGACTCCACATAGAACTCCCCTATGACCCAGCAATCCCACTTTTGGGCATTTATCCAAATGTTTACAAACAAGACCACACTAAAGCTACCAGCACGACTATGTTTATTGCAGCACTATTTACTATAGCTAAGATATGGAACCAACCCAGATGCCCCTCAATAGATGAATGGATCAAGAAAATGTGGTATATATACACAATGGGATTCTATGCCTCCATCAGAAAGAATGACATTGCTCCATTTGTTAGGAAATGGAAAGACTTGGAAAAAATTATATTAAGTAAGCCAGGCCCAAAGAAACATAGTTCCCATGGTTTCCCTTATTTGCAATATCTAGTATATGTCTGAGTCAAGCAGAAAAATTCAGATAAGGTGATGTTAGGGAAATGAACCCTAAGATATGTATTCAATTTTTTTTCTTTCATGCAATTGTTTCTAACACATTTATAAGATGATTTTTTTTGTTGCTTTGTATGTCCCTTCCCCACGGTATAACCCACTGTATTTGATGTCGGTATAATTTGTGGAGGGGAAGGGAAAAAATAAATCGTTTAAATAGGGATACAGGTGGCTCCATTGCAACAATGAGATGTACAAGTCGTTATGTCGAAAAATGAACTTTACAACTTTGGTGTTAGGGGGTGTAGCGGGAAGGATTGGGTGGGGGGCGGGGGGAGGACAGGAAGGGATGAGAAGGGGAAACAAAGGAGGAGGCTACAATGCTTGATAAGAAATGTACTCATTATCTTGCCCATGTAATTGTAACCCCTCTGTACAGTATTTTCACAATAAAAAAATAATGTGCCAGAGACAGCTTCAAATTTTTTTCAAAATCTCATTTTTAAGAAACATATCCCTAAAATATTCCTGATGCAGCAAGGCATCTGCACTTCCATCTGTACTCTGATTGTGTTGGTATACATTTAGGGGTACAAGCAAATGTTTAGGGTTTGATTTCAGAGTGAAATATTTAAGACATTTCACAGGATTTAGATACCAGTTTGGGACAAAAGTGATTCTATGACTAATTTCTAAACATATCTGAAATGACTACATTGTGATTCAATAATTTAACGTATATCCAGGCCTCTGGACTTCCCTGTTGATTGAAAATGTCACCCCAAAGATATCATGTATGGTGGGCACATAGGAGCTGGTGGCTGACATGCTGGTATTTACTTATGAAAACCAATTTACTTGAGGAATAAATAGGGTCTCATTTAATTTAAGTGGAACAGCAAAACATGGTCTAGCAATTTTTTTCTGACTACAGCTTCCATCTCCTGAAATCTAAAAATAAGAATTGCATTTCATCTGTGAAAGAAGGCATTAGACTAGAGGAAGCTGGGATTTTCAATTTGTATGCACGCTAAGTCTTCACTTCATCCTATAACTATAATTGAAAGTCTTTTATATGGTAAATTCGGAATAATTATCAAACCCAAATACAGTAAATATAGCAGCCAGTGAATTTTTAGGAAAACAAAAGTTTAATTTTCAGTTTTTAATGATAGAGTTATTATTTGGCTTTTATGGTGAAAACTTTAAATGTCTCCAGTGAGAGACAAAAACTATGTTCTCGCTGCAGTGTTTTATGTTTTTTGCCCCCTGGAAAGATGCAGTGGTTCTTTCAAAACAGGAGACATACAGATAACATGTTGGACTTAATAGGTGATTATTTTCTCTTGATAACAAATCGAGGATAATTTTAGAGAGAGAAGTTTCTTTTCTGTCCACTTATCGGTTTTCCCTGCGTGGCAACCTTCCATTTTATTTTCTTATTTTGTCCTGTCTAGCTGGAAATTTTTTTAAAATGACTTTATCTAAAGGTCAGCTACCTTTGCAAGCCAATTTAATTTTATCTACGGAGTTTTGTGACTTGGGCTGGGATTAGTGATAGTTAAAGATAAGCATAATGTCAGAAGTACTTATAACTTGGTGGTCAGGAAATCTTGCTTGATAACCAGTGAGGATTTACAGGGAGCCAGCCATGGAGCCCTTAATGAGTTCATCTCTAAACCTCACTTTCAAGGGGGTGCAGGGACAGGAAGAGAAAGGGAAGTCACCTACAAATGAAGAATGGGCTCCTCTTCCATCAAGGTCTATCAGAATCTGATTAAGGAAATCACAAGTGAATATAATAATGTTATTTGTCTATCAGAAGGGCACTTACTTAGAGATTTTCACTGGGGAGAAGGAGTTAAAAAGAAAAAAAAGAACTAAACAAGAACCCCCAGAAGCAAATCTTTTAATGGGTCCCCAAGAACAGGTTTTAATATTCCAAAATGGTTGGCAATGAATTCTCCAGGATGGAATGGATTCTTCAGGTTATTTTAGTGTAGACATGGACACGAGATGAATTTTCCTTCTTCATCCTAATTGTTTCTGTTTCACACCCAGGCATAGTGACTGGCTTTTGGCTTTCTTTGTAGAGCTTTCTGTCAGAAGAGAGTGTTGCTTGGCTGCCCTAAAGATACCACTCTAGGTGACAGTATTTTCCTTCCATTTTTAATAGGATTTTTAAAATATTTCTTATCAATTTTGTGAATTCATCTTCTGAATTGGGTATTCCAAGGGTATTGGAAAAATAAGGTATTTCTTTTTAAATTTATTTTTATTTGCCTGAAAGGCCTATTGGCCCAACCTAGAAATAGTTAGAAAATTCCAGGGTTAAGTTTCAAAGGTTCTAGAGGTGGGTGTGTTGGAGGGGCTGTGGGTACCTTCCTTGTTTCCTTTAATCTGGAATGGTTCTAGCTGTTTCTGGGCTTTGGGGTACATCACTCTAATTTGCTCCCATGGTTATATTTCTCTTCTTTGTCCATGTCTTCTCTTCTTATTTTTCTTATAAAGATGCTTGTCATTGAAATGACAGTCCATTAGGATGAGGTTATTTGGAAATCTTAACATCTACAAAATATCCCCCTTTCCTCCCCCCTCTTTTCAAATAAGGTCACATGTAGTAGTAGTATGTCAGTGTTGACCCTCAGATATCCTTATTGGGGAAATCACCATACAACATATTATTCACAAATTCTGTGTTGACCATCTTTTATCATTATCAATTTACTTCTAATGGAAATATTTTTTGTCTTGTTTGTTCATTTATCTGTCTTAGGGAAGTAAGTAAGGCACAGAAATAAAGGGACAAAGAGTGAACAAATGCTGTAGTGGTAGTCAGTAGATATTATGTTAAAAAGAACTACACAACTTGTGGGCAGGGATGTAAGGGAAAACCTGGGAGAGAGCAAAGGAAGGTGTGACATTGTTCAAAAAGCAATATACTCATTACCTGACTTATGAAACACTAACCTCTTCATACACCACCTTTATAATAACAAAAAAACATATACTTCTGTTTTTAAGTATTTCTAGTACAGAAGTTTGCACAGTCTCCCTCAGGAGATAGTTTGCCCTTTGTCAATTTTTCCTCCTTAATTTAAGGTTATTCCTTTAATTACCTTCAGATTACAGTGTTTCACCCAAAGTACTAGAATAAACATGTGAAAATATAGTGGATGCAGTTAAGTCTCACCAATCATTTATTAAAGGGTTTTCTATTACTGAAGTAACAGATTTTTTTGTGTGTGGGATGTAATGGGAAAATCATTAATGCTTATTATGTTGCTCATTATACAAATCAATGATACACATTGTGTTATCGTTAAGTCTACATTGAAAGTGTCATCAATGAGTTTCTTAAGATGAAATTAGAAAATATATTCCACAAGACAAGTGTTTGTATATAAATCTCTTATACTATTAAGTAGCCTGATGTTAACAGAGAGAATCAAATCTTTATTCCTTGGCTTACTGGAATGTCAATTAGCATGGAACTTTATAGCAGTTATTTAAAAAGGACTGGGTGGAATTATATCTGGGGTCTTTTTTTTTTGGTGAAATAATAAGACTCTTTCTCCTAAAAGGTACTTGAACCGCTGAGCAGAATATCTGATCAATGACAACTTTCATGGAACACATAAACTAGATCAATGAAGCCAGATCTTCATTAATAATTATTAATCAACAGTCTGCTCAAATGTGAGTTTAACTAAACAACAGGAGGCAAGATGATTGGCAGGATGTAGCTTCTCACACCTGACTTACCACATTTGTGTGAATCCAAAGCAGATTTCTACATGGGGCCAAGATCTCAAAAGTTCATGTAGTGGTTCCGTTTCCTCTGTAAACTACCACTTGCAGATGAGACTGAGTACAGGGGTCACTGAGACGGAAAAGGAGAAGTAATAATTAGCATTTTGAAGGCCATAAAAATACATATCATCTTTAAATGTCAAGTACCCGTATAACTAACATTACAACCAGCAACCTCTTTGCATTTTTACCTCTTTCTAAGTCTTATAGGTCTTAGACATTTTTAAGCAAAAATATTATAGATGTTAGAAACTACTTTCAGCAAGAAAGGAGAAATAAGTATAACAGTGACAAGGGGAAAAAGTGTATTTAACAAGGCATAGTATGCTGGTGTGGAAGTGTAGGCCTGTAACCCCAGCATTCAGCAGACTGGTGAAAGAAGATCATGAGTTCAAGATCAGTCTGGGATAACTAAAGAGACCTTGTTTCACAAATCCAAACAAGCTGTTTGATCCCCATTTTTATTTGCCAGTCCTGGGGTTCGAACTTGGGGCCTAGGCACTATCCTTGAGCTTCTTTTGTTCAAGGCCACAGCGCCACTTCCAGCTTTTTCTGTTTATGTGGTACTGAGGAATTGAACCCAGGGCTTCATGCATGCTAGGTAAGTGTCTATCACTGAGCCACATACTCAGGCGGTTGAGATCTGAGGATTGTGGTCTCAGGCTAGAATGTCCCTGAGAGACTCTTATCTCCAATTTACTACCAGAAAACTGGAAGTGGTGCTTTGTCTCAAAGTGGTAGAGCACTAGCCTTGAACAAAATTGCTCAAGGACAGCACCCAGTCACTTAGTCTTAGTTTAAGCCCATGACTGACCAACATACGTACACACACACACACACACACACACACACACACACACACACCACACCACACCACACCACACCACACCACATCACATCAAAACAATGTACTGACAAATGGATCTACTGGTTATTTTTTAGAGAAGTTTTACTCCTTTAAGGGGCATACATGTTAGCGTGATCTGCCCATTTTAGATTTCCTGGCATAGCTATGATAACAGGCCCACACCAGCCCCCATTCAAATCTCCATTGAGAAAGGGATCTTGGGAACTCCCCACCCACCCAAGGCTGGCTTTGTTCCTGTCAATACCAGCGTCTCAAGTAGCAAGAATCACAACCATGAGCTACCTGCATCTAGTTGGACTACCATTTTTCTTTGAGTGTAAGTCAACTGTCTCTCAATTTACCTATTTATTTATACCAGAAATATACGTTATTTCTTCCAAAGCATTTTACCAAAGAATTTAAGAGATCAATGACAACGTTTAGTAGCTTTAAATAGTCCTATTCTGAAACAACTTTTCAAAACTAAATGAGATTACCTTAATGACATTACACTTGGTGACTGAAGCTATTGGCAGCTCTAGGTCTACAAAATGCTTGCAGTTAGTTAGCAACAGGTTGAAACACAGAAAAATGAGCAGTTATTTCTATTATTTGTGAAAATAAATAGCACATATGCTAAGTGTGGTTCAGTCACTACTTTCTTACTTCCACACAGTTTGGAGATGATGTAGAAAAATAAATGGAAGAGGAACTAATCTTTCTCATTTTTAAAATGGGCTGCAAGTATATTATATTCTGCAGGCATATTTATTCTATATTCTAGAAGTCATGTAGCTATTCCTTCCTTCCTATATGATTTGTATATGATGTTATAGCAAGGAAAAACTTAGTAATGATTTCCTTGTCATAAATATTAAACAAAATCACCCGAGTCCAGTGGTGTCTTAACATTTAGTTAAAAGTATGCTGTGAACTTGTGGAATCTCTTCTTCCAATGCTAAACTCTATTTTAGTCTACTGGAAATTAAAAAACAAAACAATAAAAGTATGTCAATCTCAATGTCTAATGAACAAAACCCATGACTCTTAAAGGGACAGTTTCATTTGTAGACCCTCAACAAAGCTTCTGAAGGAATTTAGGTAAGAGTTCTGTGAAACACAAGCAGGTTGACTTTCCTAGATCCTTCAGCTCCAAAAACATCATCGAAATCGGCACCAACTACGATAATGTAATTATTATTGCTTTGCCTATTTTGATGGTTTTGTTTATTTACTGTTGGTTTTTCCTTGCAAGGGACTTGCACTTAAATAGCCCCCACAGAGTCACATTGTGCATAAGGCAAATTCTGAAAGGAAATTCACTATACTCCTTGTATGGAGACAAGGCTAGAGTCAGAGTGGATAGTCCATTAGTCCATACTGTTCCATCCACCACGTCCTAGGGTGGGCTGGCTCAGATGCACTTGCAGTGGTGATTTTGATAACCACTCATTCTGGCCATATTTAAAGGCATTAAAAGTCCATGTCGAAAAACAAACTTTACAACTTTGTCAGGGGCAGAGGGGGCGGGGAATGGGAGGGCAGAAAATAAAATAAAAGTCCATGAAAAATTGTTTTACACTAATTTGTTTACTGGAGCTTAAACTCTGGGTCTTTTTTATTATTATTTTTTATTGTGAAAATACTGTACAGAGGGGTTACAATTACATGGACAAGATAATGAGTACATTTCTTATTAAGCATTGTAGCCTCCTCCTTTGTTTCCCCTTCCCCCTACCCCCCCAAACCCCTCCCCCCAAAGTTGTAAAGTCTGTTTTGGACATAATGACTTGTACTTCTCATTGTTGCAATGGGTCCACCTGTATAAACTCTAGGTCTTAAGTGCTCACCTGGCTTCTTTTATTATGGCTGAAGCTCTACCAATTGAGGTTTGTGCTGGTAATTTGAAGATAAGAGTCTTGCAGAATTATCAGTTTGGGCTGGCTCCAAACTTCTATACTCAGATCTCTGCCTTCTGAGTAGCTAGAATCTTAGACACAGGTCACTGGTTCCTAGATTTTTTTTCTTTCTTTCCTTCCGTCCTTCCTGTCTCCCTCTCTCCTCCCTTTTGTTTGTTTCTTTCTTTCTTTCATTCTTTTTTCCTTCCTTTCTTTCTTTCTTTCTACAATAAGGTTCAACTTTACAGTATTTTTTTCTATATGCAAAGAATTACAATTCATGTTTATGGGGACTTCTAGTCTACTGTTTGCTTTTTATATTTAAAAACCCAAAATTTCTTATGGTCTCCCAAATTTATGTTACAATACAGAGAAATGTGCTAATTTAATTTCCCTAATTTTGTCTTCTCTGATCCCTATTCTTGTATTATGATAGAAAAATATTTCATTTGCAATCATAAAAACCTTGGACTTTAAAACTGATACACAGTGGACAAAAGACACATTTCACTTTGGCATTCTGTACTGCAAATTCAAAAGGAGACTGCAATGGTGGTAGGTCTCTATTGACATGCTCACCTTTTGCAGAAGCTGTGTTCTTCTAAGAAGATAATTGTAATTTCCAATTATTCAACTGTTTGACTTTTGCTAATTTGATTTTTATGGCTGTCAAAGAGTTAAACTTAAAGAAAGAAAAAGAAGAGAAATAATTTACCAATGATTTCACATGGGATGAGACATTACAGATCTGACTGTGTAGAGTGCAAAGGATATTCTGTTTTACAAGCCTCAGATAACCAAGAATAAAAATAGCATATTCTATTTCTGGGTATTCCTCCAAGCATGTTGCTTATATTTTTCATCTTAGATTAAGTCTTAAAAATTATGATCATGTTCAAATAGAATAACAAATCTGAGAGGACACATAGCAAAGCAATAATATTTAACAGAGAAGAAAGCTACATTTTGACCAATTGAATGAATAGAAATATATTTTTTAATTTTCTGGGTAAATTATCTTACTCTGAAAGTTTAGCTTTTAGCTTTCTTACTTCTTTTGAGCTTTAAATTACTTGATGATGCTAAAAGAAAACATCATCATCATCATCATCAGAAATAAAAAAAAGTATCCAAATCAAAGCTTAAAGCAATAGCAATTCCATTTAAACGGTCTTCTTTGGATTGCTGATGAAACAATGAAAAATGGTCCCTTCTCCTTGAACATGATTTTTCAATACTTAGTAATACTTTGCATCACACACTGAATTTTTATTTCTTCTTTTGTAGTAAATTATTTTACTTAGAATCTCTAACAGTGGATAGAAAGTCTCCATTTTGAAGTATGTGAGTATACATTTATATTCATGTATGTTTGTGCATGTACGCATGTATGTACTTGCATTTATGTGCAGTGGTATGTCTAGAGAAAGACAAAGAGTAAAACAGTGACTGTGATTATTCATTAAAATAGCCAACACTGCTTAAATATGTAGTGTTTTATTTATATGTCTAAGTTCACTGCTTTACAGCTAAGGAAATCATGCTCAAGGAAATTAGGAAATTAGTCAGAAAAATTAAGCCAGCATCAATGGCACATACCCATAATCCTAGCTATCCAGGAGTCTGAGACCTGGAGGTCAGCCCCCAGCAGAAAAGTCCATGTGCCCTTTTCCGCAATTAGCCAGCAAAATGTTGGACTAGAAACATAACTCAAGTGGTAGAGTGGCAGTTAAGCAAGCAAGCAGGAGGTTCTGGGTGCAAGCCTTAGTACAGACACAAGGCAAAAAGAGAGAAAAAAGAAAAATAAGCCCTCTAAGTTGATATAATGACTACTTTAAGATGGAACTGAATGGATAAAAGGACTTTTATTGCACTATTTTGTTGTTGTTGTTAGTCGTGGGGCTTGAATTCTAGGCTTGGGCACTGTTCCTCAGCTCTTCAACTCAAAGCGAGTGTTCTACCACTTACGCCACAATGCCACTTCTGGTTTTTTGGTGGTTTATTGGAGATAAGAGTCTCACGGACTTTCCTGCCCGGGCTGGCTTTGAACCGCAATCCTCAGATCTCAGCCTCCTGAGTTGCTAGGATTACAGGTGTGAGCCACTGGCACCCAGTTTATCACATTGTTTTACATGACATAAAGTAAGTTATTGAAGAAGTGGTAGGTTTGCACAAGTATTTTATATAAGATATTTATATTGCCGTGATACCTTCCTTTTTCTGGAAACATCCAACAGATGACATGGCTGATTAAATGGCTTGTTATAGATTTCCTCTAAATGTGTTAAATGAAAAGAGTTTTATAGAGTAATAAAATGGACACATTATTACTGCAGGTGACACCACAGACACACAGCAGTTTTGAAGCGCATGCACTCTTGTGGCCGGACCACTCTGTACTTCATGTGAACATCACTTCTTGGCACGTCCTATCAAGGCTGAGTGTTTCAGTCCACATGTCGTGCCTGGTGCAAGGACATGGGAGCTGTGCCATGTGAAGTGTAAGGCAAAGAAGAGGAAAGGGACTTGGGGACAGCCCCAGCTGCCTGGATATTTGTCCAAAAACAAACAATCCCAGGGCGGCAAAGTAATAGAGAGCGACCTGCAATAAGAATAGTAACATAAAGATCAATATCATGACAGAAAGAAAGGAAAATTAAGCTTATCCTACAAGAGAAAGTTGACAAGTGAGCAAGATCATCCCCCCTCACCCCCCAGCCTTCAATGCATCTTTTCTCTTTGCATAAATTCACATGCAGAGAAAATGTGTAATTTGAGAATGAATTCTGAGCATGCTAAGAGCCTAGCAGGAGACACTATTACTGTCCATATGTGTTACATGCCGAGCAAGCAAGTCAATTTTTGCTCCTTTATGCTCAGGGCAATGAGAATAATAACCCAAATTTAGGTACTTACTAAACACAATAAGAAGATAATTGCTCACCAGAGCCTTAGATTATTAAAAAGTATCTTCCGAATTAATGTTACAGAAAAAAAAGAATTACTCACTTTATTATTTAAGTGAAATTTCCATGAAAATCCTGTTTTCAATAATAACCAATACAATAAATACCAGTGTGATTCCATAGCAGCTGACCTTTGACCTAGCATAGATAGTTTCCATTGAAATTTTTATAATGTTCTTCCACAATTCAAAAAAATTGTCATCCTAGCCATTTTATAATAAAGCAGGACCTCTTATCACAGTAGTGCATACTATCATTCACTTTTTGTTTTGTATCTGGGAGTGCCCCCAGATCAGTGCTTTAAAAATGTGTTATACAAATAGATGTGGGGTTTCGAGGCTGTGATATCTCTATGGTTCCTTGAAAGGAGAATGACTCCTTCATACCCTCCCCTTTAGCTTTATGTGCTGGGGACAAGTGAGAAGTGAGCATGGTAAACTCAGGCTGAAGGATAAAGAGTATAACCCTCCCTGAGTAGGACAGAAGGACACAGGAACAAATGGCATTCACAGGAAAGAGACAGGAATGTGAGGGAGGAGAAAAAAGAAATGAACCATCCTTCTAAGATTGCATCCTCATCATCCTTACCTTTACCCCACAGACAGACACCTGCAGTCAAATGAACAGATCCAGATCTCAATTGCCATTTTTATTGTCAGGTGATAACCACGCAAAGATAGTCACACCATACATTTTCTTGCTTCCTTTCTTTAGGTGATGAGGAAAGTGTAGTTGGGTCAGTAACCCCTGGTTTTCTAAGGTACTGACATATTTTTCTGGTTCATCATTCCATGATTTTAAGGAAGTAATGGTGAATTTAAAGCTGGTGACATAATGACCCTCTCAGTTTACTTTCTACAGGAACATGAGAATGAGAATCCTTGGCAAACAAGGAACCCAGGAAGTATTGTCCACAACCAGAAACACTACAGTGCAAAAGACTTTGTGTTCCAAGGAACCTATAATAATAATTTAAAAAAAAACAGGGGGCAAATGTACGAGACCCTATTTGAAAAATAACTAAAGTAGAAAGGGTCAGCAATGTGGCTCTGGAGGTTGCAAGTTGGGTCCTGCATTCAAAACTCAGTACTGACAAAAAGAATATTAAAAACACATTATGTGGGAAAAGTTGTTTCCACAAGTAATATACGTAAATCAGAGAAGTATCGGAATGATATTTGGAAAGAAATGTCGTGTCCCCAAAGACCTACTTACCATCTGACAAAGGTTGTTCCTCCTTCCAGAAGCACAGCCAACTGAGAACAGAGAGAACCTTCAACCCTCAGGCTCCAGGGGGAACATGGAAGATCCAAATAAAAGAAAAATTGTGAGGGGCAAATTTATTAATCAATGTGGGCAATACCATATTTCCTCAAATAATTGAACAGTGCCTGACCTAATTTGGGCAGCATGAGACTGTTGCATTTCAAATCTATAGATTTCATGTGCATTACAAGTTTTGGATGAATAAGGTCTGTCAGTAGAGCATGAGCCTAAGTTTTACAACTGCTAGTATACTCTCTACGAACCAGTGCATGGAGTCCATTTGGCCTGGACTTCCTTCCACAATTGAGCGGCAGCTTTGGTTTATCTACCTGCATTGTTTGTTTTCACAACTTTTTGCTTCTGTATAAAGTAGATGACAAAGATCTTTTGAGAATCTTCTAGTGGGTGTGTGGCTCAGCTAACCTCACCTTCTACTGAGAGACAGGCATGTATTTAATTAGATCTACGTAGTTTCTAACTGTAGATGTTTTACTCATTGACTCAAAGTTTAGAAATATAAGCTCTAAACATCCACAGCCCAAATTAGTATGGTGTGTAAGACACAGGACATTGGTCTTTGTGCCCTTTATTACCCTGGACTCAGCATATCCATTATTGCTACCACCTTAGTGGTTTTTAAAATATATAAAATATATTTCATTTGTTTAAAATTTCCATGCCATCCATTTCTCCTCTTTCCATCTGCTCTAGCAATTAGGCAGGTTGATAAAAAAAAGAATTTTTCCTGAATTTTACTATAGACTGCAAAATCCTCTGGGTGCCTTTCTATAATTTTAATGTGTTTTTTTCCCTTGTAATGTTTTCAAGTGTCAATGGAACTAAGATCAGATCTTATTGCTCAAAGCTACTGCTTATTTTCCTAGATACCTACCAAAAAGGGACAACTATTTTATTATATTACTATCACTGTGAGGATGACTTTGCTTCTGAAACAACTTTAATACATCCAAAGTCTGATGACATAATTTATGGCAAGACAGATGTGACTCTCTGAGAAGAAATGATAGAGATTTTCTAGAAAGGACAGCCCAAACTAAATTCTCTTACAGGTATTCTTTGGTACTTTAATTTTACCTTGAATAATTTGTCATAAAAGCTGGCTGACAGTTCAGGTTTGAAAGAAAAATTGCTATTTCAAGCGCAATGATAATGTTTTGTAATTTTATGATTCCATAAATGTAAGTCCATTAGAGAATCTTATTTTCTAATAAATACTGTTTATTTAAATTATTTATAGGGCCAGGTATGATGATTGTACCTGTAATCCTAGGTACTCTGTGGATGGAGCACAGGAAGAACTTGAATCAAAGCAAAAAGCTAACAAGGTCTGCATTGTTTTATCTCTTCAGACAAGCCAGGCATGGTGAGCCGCATTTTGAAGATAGGGAAGAGGACCATGGTTCAAGGCTAGTCTGGGGAAAAAGTAAAAGGTTCTATCTAGAAAATAGCTAAAGCAAAAAGGAGTGTGTGTGTGTGTGTGTGTGTGTGTGTGTGTGTGTGTATGTACATGTGTGTGTTTCCAACGATATTATCAGAACATCACAATTCTTTTTATTTTCATGTGGACAACGATCATAGCATATTTTGAGACCTTTCAGATTAACTAATAAGCTGTGAAATGTCATCAATAAGATCATGTGAACCAGACATATTTAGAGATAAGATGGATGCACATGGGTTGAACCCTAAGTCTACAAGTCTCTTGAAATGATTAAATGGAAATTAGACAGGTGTAAGAGACAATGTAGTAAGTAAGTGACAATGTAGCTGGCAGATTGGCTTGACAATGCAGTTCCATAAGAGAACAGAATCTACACATGCTTAATTATGTTTACACAAGGTCAGTTTGCTTTCCTTCAACTTCCAACTCTTCAAATATCAACAATTACAGGAGTCCGCTGGCATGAGGTTTGCAAATCTTGGACCAGTAGATCCAGCCAAAGGAAGAATGAAGTGTTGGCCCAGATGGGGTCAAAAGAAAGGTGAAAGCCTTTCCATTTCCTAACAAATGGGGCAATGTCATTCTTTCTGATGGAGGCATAGAATTCCATTGTGTATATATACCACATTTTCTTGATCCATTCATCTACTGAGGGGCATCTGGGTTGATTCCATATCTTAGCTATGGTAAATAATGCTGCAATAAACATAGTCGTGCTGGTAGCGTTAGTGTGGTCTTGTTTGTAAACATTTGGGTAAATGCCCAAAAGAGGGATTGATGGGTTATAGGAAAAAATTATATTAAGTGAAGTAAGCCAGGCCCAAAGAAACATAGGTCCCATGGTTTCTCTTATTTGCAATATCTAGTATATGTCTGAGTCAAGAAGAAAAGGTCAGATAAGGTGATGTTAGGGAAATAAACCCTAAGATATGTATTCAAATGTTTTTTTCTTTCGTGCGATTGTGTCTAACACATTTATAAGATTATTTCTTTGTTGCTTTGTATGTCCCTCCCCCACAGTATAACCCCTGCTTTCACTGTATTTGATGTCGGTATATTTGTGGAGGGGAAGGGGAAAAACAAATCATTTAAATAGGGATACAGGTGGACCCATTGCAACAACGAGATGTACAAGTCATTATGTCGAAAACGAACTTTACAACTTTGGTGGGGGTGAAGGATTGGTTGGGGGACAGGGGGAGGATGGGAAGGATGGGAAAGGGAAACAAAGGAGGAGGCTACAATGCTTGATAAGAAATGTACTCATTATCTTGCCATGTAATTGTAACCCCTCTATACAGTATTTTCACAATAAAAAATATATTAAAAAAAAGAAAAGGAAGGTGAAAGGAAGGACCTGAAGTAAAATCATTAATACAAAGTATTTGTAGGGCTAGCCATGGCCTTTACAGCTGCCCTGTAAAGGACTCCCTTTAGGTGATTCAAACTATCAGTGGTCAAAGCAACTTTGTTTCCTATTAATACACTGGGAAACAGTTTTCTTTTTAGCATCTTTGGGTTACTCCCATAAAAACAATGTTAACTTAATGTTAAGTTCTGTTCTGTGAAATCTTAAAAGGTTTTATTTTTTTCATTATGTAGTTATTAACCAGACATATTTGCTGTGATTAGACTCAGCTCTAAATAAGAGAAATGAAGATGTAGATGTATGTATATGCATATGTTTCTGTACGTACATGCATATGTATGCATGGACACACACACATACCTTTTACATCTCAAAAGCACATGGGTGTGACAGGCCTATGTGTTTCCCATTATATACGTCAATGAAATAATTTTATCACTCATCTTTCGTGTGTGTGTGTGTGTGTGTGTGTGTGTGTGTGTGTGTTTGGTGTTGTTTTCTTACTCTCAGGTAATTCCAATCTACTTGTAACTTACAAAATTCATAATTCATGTCTCTAGCCGGGCGCCAGTGGCTCTCGCCTGTAATCCTAGCTACTCAGGAGGCTGAGATCTGAGGATCACGGTTCAAAGCCAACCTGGGGAGTAAAAGCCGTGAAACACTTATCTCCAATAAACCACCAGAAAACTGGAAGTGGTGCTGTGGCTCATGTGGTAGAGCACTCATCTTGGCTGAAGATCTGAGGGACAGCACTCAGGCCCAGAGTTCAAGCCAACAACAACACACAAAAAAAAACATGTCTCTAAATATAAATTGCTACATGCCCCAAATCCCTTATTGCTGATTCCCAAATCCAATCATCCCTGAGCCCTGACACTGACCTCTTTTGTGCACATCATGTCAAACTATACTATCATTCCTCATCACCAATTATTTGAAGCCCTATAATTTTTCTCTTATAATCTGTACTTGGAATGCTAACCCCTATGGTCAATGAAAGAATCATATGGGAAGTTGTGTAGCACTGGACCTGAAAGAATTTCAGCTTTATAAGTCTTTTTCCCCCTAACCACCCCTTTTTTTTGTATTGTATAAATGATTCATCTTTATGTAAGAAAGTCAATATATTCAGCAAAGACAAGAAAAATCTAGAGGCATTTACTGAATGGGAGTAAACGGTACTATGGGAGGCATGATGAAGAGCTATGTGAGAATCTAGGCTGGCAGTCTCTAATAGCGGGCTCTCAAGTAATCAGCAGATATTTGTGATAACTGACTGAGCTCATCGAGAGTCCTTGAAATCATGGAAAGGATTGATGATACCACTCATTTCTGAAATTAAAAGAGAAGTTTTATCTTCATAATCATTAACTGGTCAGCTTAAAATGTCACTAGTTGGAAAGACATTGGAGTAAACTGTCAACTAAGCAATTTGCAATCACCTGGAAGCAGAGGAGACTGCAGGACAATGAGCTCCTTCCTCCAGCCAGTGGCCCACTGAGCCAAGTCAATTAAATTCCCTTCTGGGTTGGACTGACAGGACACGAAGATGGGGGAGAGACAATAGATGTAATCTATCTGCACTGGAGAAAGACTTTTCTCTCTAGTACAAGGGAAATCCTTATCAGTGAGACAGAAGGGTGACTCTGGGTGGAGGTGTATGTGTGTGTGTGTGGGGGGGGTTACAGTGAAGGTCAAACACATTCCAGGCTAAACACATTGAGAAGGACAAGACCAGAGGTGTTCTCACTCACAATCCTTGGGATAAAATGAAATGAAATAGAGCAGACACAAATAAAGAGACTTTACTCAAATTTAAATCAGAAAAATAGCACACAAGACAAAAACTTTTCAATGTACAAAAATATTGTAATATAGCTCTAAAGGTGTAGTTCTACATTTTAGTAATTTCTGGAAATGCCAGAAAACACAGACTTGCCACTTTTTATATTACATAGTATTTAGAAAAAGAATTATGATCACGATAGTCCCTGGATATTAATTATGTAAACAAAAGCAACTATTTATTAATTTCTCATGCTCAAATTGTAAAATGGACTAGAGTGATAGATGTACATCAATATCAAAAGGGGTCATTTAGAATAACTAACAACCATCTGAATAAAACGTTAAAAATTCATGTCATCATTTTATCTTTAATCACATCATGGGAGGTTTGGGTCATTTATTTCTAACCATATTAACTATTCTTCTTATTGACTATACTATCTCAAACTATATAAGCTAGGTTAGATTTGTCGACATATTTCACAATAGTAATTGTGGCAAGGGATTGTCTTCAGATCTTGAGGTTACTTAACTTTACCATCACAAGGACCTGAAATGTGTGTAGGAAGTTCCTTTCCAACAGTCATTTCAACTTCTCCTGGGAGCCTATAAAAACCACATCATGAGTTGGCTCATGCCTATAATCCTAGCTACTCAGGAGACTGAGGTCTGAGGATTATGGTTCGATGCTAACCTAAGAGGAAAGTCCATTGGACATTTATCTCCAATGAACCACCACAAAACCAGAAGTGATGCTTTGGCTCAAAGGGGTAGAATGCTATAGCCTTGAGTAGAAAAGTTCAAAAACAGTGACCTGGCTCTGAGTTCAAGTCCCATGACCAACGAAAACAACAAAACAGCAACAACTAAACTCATGTCATCTATCCTTGGACACAAGTGCTCTAGAATTTAATGTAAGTAAAATCTAGATTATTTTACCAACAATTCACCAATGATGAACTATAACACTGAATAATCCAAATTATAAAAAAGCAAATGAAGGGGCTGGGAAGGTGGCTCAGTGGTAGAGCGCTTGCCTTGCATGCATGAGGCCATGGGTTCGATTCCTCAGCACCACATAAGCAAAAAGAAAAAAGCCAGAAGTGGCGCTGTAGCTCAAGTGGTAGAGTGCTAGCCTTGAGCTGAAGAGCTGAGGGACAGCGCCCAGGCCCAGAGTTCAGGCCCCATGACTGGACCCCCCCCCCAAAAAAAAGCAAATGAAGCAAACTTGTGGTAAATGTTCTTCCTTGCTAAATGAGAGTTTTCTCCACAGTAAACCCCATAATGACAAGGATCAGAAGACTGAAATTATTACCAAATTTTCTTTATAGTCTAAATTATCACAATCTTTTAAAATAAAACAAATCTGATAACATGAGTAACACCAGATAGTTGCACAGTAGACTGATGTTTTACTCTGCCCTCTGTGAATTTATTTCAATGGAATGACAAGAAAATTGTAGAAAGTACCAATTTTGTTTATCAATACAATAATCATTGTGGTCCAAGTCTAATGTATACCTTGGATAGAATGGTAGGGACAATTATATCAACTCAGTAGAATATAAGGAAATTTGAGACAAGATTCTTCAGGGCCTTCTGTAAGCCTGAGCAGTAGGAAGTGTCCTCAGCCTGCTTTAGTGCAAAAGTCTTCCTTAGTCACTTTCCAGAAAAAGTCTGCCACTAACATTTGATCCCATTATTATTTACTCTGCACAAGTTAGGCCTTTGGCCAACCTTTTTAGGAATTCAATTAGGTCAGTTTAGCAAGAATGTCTGTGCCTTTGAGGTCCTCTAATAAAACTGGTGTCTATCCTCAACACCTGTGCTCTGTGGGCTTGCTCTAAATCCAGGAATGGCTCAGTTGTGTTAGGAAGGGAGCTCAGTTCTATGCTAAACTGGATAGTTCTGGATACTATCTGAATAGTTCTGGATAAAATCTGTCTCTATCACCTTAAACTCTTGGTGTGACTCTCTTTCTCTCCATTAGTGTCAAGCAACACTGAATCCACCTTTTTGTCAAATAAAATAGTTAAAACAGTATTTTCTACTGAAGGCTTTCTGACTTTCAAGTGCATCATTGCCATACAATCTCAGAAGTAAGGGTACAAACTTTAAAAAGCAAGAAGAGATCTAAAGGGTAGAGGGAAGCCAGAGGATCTGACAAGACTTAGTGGACTTCAGCTTGTAGAACAAATGCTGCAGTTTTACAAGCGAAGTAGAATTGCCTTAGGGATAGGTCAATTGTATGTCCACCAATGATGTTGAATTATTGGATGCTTTCTTCTTAAGTACGCTATCACAGCAAAAGGAGTTAATGATTTGGTTTGAAGTTTTAATAGCATGACGCTTTGTTAGGCTGATACATCTCTTGGAACAGCACTTACTTGCAGACTACACCAACCAGTGGTTTCTTTGTGACAGGGAACCCACTGGACTTGAAGGCACACAGCTCCCTTCTGTTAATTTTTATTGACAAGTCTTCTTTTGATATGCTAATCCCCATAAGAAGATTAGACTCAATTGAGTTTTGCTTAGGGCAGATGTTTTTGTTTTTGTTTTTCTTCAAGTGACTTTGTGTACCTTACTGCTTCCAATCCGATTTTGAATGAGACATCTCTTGTAGAAGGAAATGAATGCTTCTGTTCTTGTGGTGCACCACACCTAGGTACTTCTTTTCCGGGGGCCTTCCTGACAATGTCAACATCTGGAAATGGAAAACCTCTCCCCTGCATCTCAGCCTGGACACACACGTGAGTAGTGTGGACAGGCTGAAACTTCACTGACTGTGGGGCATGGGGAAAGTCAAATACCATAGCACGTCCAAAAGAGCTTTTTTTCTTTCTCCAATGTCTTGGTGATTCTTACCATTTGCAAAGGCAGGGAGAGGTGACACGTTGTCAGAAAGAAAGTGTCATTCATCTCTGATCAAAGAAAGCAGGACTAAAGAAAAGGTGAAGTATATTTTCATTTTTCCTACAGAGTCATCTGTTATTTAAAGTATCCCACTATGGTCCTAGGGTTTTCCTGCTTTCTGATTGATTGGTTGATTGTGTGTGTGTGTGTGTGTGTGTGTGTGTGTGTGTGTGTGTGTGTGCACGTGTGTGTTGGTCTTGGAGCTTGAACTTAGATTCCAGGTACTGTCCCTGCTCAAGGCTAGTGCTCTGCTTCTTGAGCTAGAGCTCAACTAGCAGCTTTTTAATGGTTAATTGGAGATAAGGTGTCTCATGGACTTTCCTGCTCAGGTTGGCTTTGACCTGATCCTCAGATCTCAGCCTCCTGAGTAGCTAGGATTATAAGCATAACCCACTGACACCCAGCCTTTTATTTTTAACATTTTAATTATTTATTTACTTATACACGTGTGTGTGTGTGTGTGTGTGTGTGTGTGTGTAGCGATACTGGGGCTTGTACTGTGGACTTCTGTTCTCCCTGTTTTACTCAAGGCCGTAGGTGGCTGAAGTGGTAGAGTGCTTGCTTAGCAAGCAAGAGGCTTTGCACTGCCCACTACCCAACCTTCGCTGCTATTGCAAAATGAAGAGAAAAGGAGGAGGAGGAGGAGGAGGAAGAGGAGGAGGAGGAGGTTGAGGAGGAGGAGGAGGAGGATGAAAACAAGAACAATAAGAAGGCAATCAGGATGGCTCTGAGAACTTCAGATTTTCACATGGCCCAGTGATGGCAAATCAATTTGTAATGAACTTTTCTTTCTTTGGGAGCAACTCTTGACTTTGTAATGCCACATGGCACAATGCTTCTGCTTGCCCCTGCTTCTCACAGACAGATATTTAATTGAGTAATAATGTGCACACTCTCCTCTACCTCGCCAATATATCATTATGAGAGGAGGGTTTCTTCCCAAGCTCATCTGGATGGCAAATGATTGAGAAGGTGAAATATTCAAGTCAGGCACAGCCCACCTAATAAAGGAAGGCAATCAGCTATGCAGGTGAATGTGGATGTGGTAAGGGGCAGACAGGCACTTCGGTGTGGCCCAGGGGATGCTAAATTGCCCGTCGACCATTTAGCCCAACTGATTGACACGAAACAACCTCATGTGAAGAAAAATAACCTCTGAGGAAAAAACCATGTCTACCTCTAACCCGCTGTATATTAAACCAGTCTGTACTGATTCCTTTTACCTCATCCCTTTTGTGTGTTAAATCACAAACAGAAAATAAGAGGCGCATCTTTGTATCCCTAGCATCTTGAGACACTGGAATTCTTGGACATATTCTAGGATTGCTTTCAGATATCCTATAGCTTGAATTTCGCATGTATCTTCAGTCATGGGGAACACATTTGAACCCTGAATAGCTCAAGGAAAGTAAAACAAAGTTTCTCACAGCAAGAATCAGATTAACTGAAGTAGTTATCAATCATCCAATCTTTTACAGAAGATGTAGGAGGAGGGTGGAGGCAGGTGCTGAGAGAGCCCGGGATGATTTCCACATAGGACAGTCAGTCACAGTGGATTTCCAGGGCCCCCATCAATCCTCATTCAGCAGCAGGCAGCATGAAGAAAAGATCACAAAGGCCCAGAAATACCCAAGAGGGGGGGGCAAGGATGTGAATTCAGACAGGCCTAGGTAAAGGCTCCATAGCTCATCACTAGTGCCTTGAGCAAGTGGTTTGACCTCTTCAGCCCTGCTTCAGAACCTGACCATGGTGTCTACCAGCCAGTGCTTCTGTGAGGTGGCTGGTTTGTTACTGGCTTGAAGGGCCTGGGAAGCTACCAGAATTTTCTCCTTTGGGCCATGTGTTGTGGCCACAAGAGAAAATGTTACATAGCAGCAATGATACACAGGCATTTGATATACAGTAAATGTTGTTTTTTTCCTTAACCAAAGAAGCTATCATCACTCCCACAAGGGGTAGCTATGTAGAAGGTCACATTGCATGGCCAATTTTACCAGGCACTCCATAGAAGCTATTATAGGGTTTCTAAACATTTCCAAAAAATACTTAGGTCTCTTTTATTTTATTTATACCTTACTTTTTTATTTTTTTATTTTATTTATACCTTACTTTATGTTTATTATTATGATCATTTTTTTAGGAAAAAAACAGATCTAACCTCCAACATCTACATTTGAAACAAAAGAAAGTACACCATGAAAACTTTTTAAGAATGTTGTGAAGTTTTACCCAAATAGCCTGAAATACCAAGAAGGGACATATTTGTTCCAAGTCATACTGCAGATGGAAGTAATCCCATTTTGAAGTAAAGAACGATTTCACTGGGTCCTAGAATGCAGCCATCTCTTTACATTTCCCCAAGGGGTGCTTCCTGTACTTTTAACCCACAGATCAGTACTTAAATTGAAATTCTTGTTATGAAAAATGGCCATTTACCAGACTAGCACCAAATGAAGTGAGATTGCAGGTAATAATATCTTTTAAACAAGAACGGCAGGGTACGCTAAAAATTTGTGGCATCTGCCATTACGGGGGAGAGAATAAATTGTTAGCTGTGCATAGACAGGTGATTCAATAGAAGGCCACTATTTTTCAATGTGTTTAACTCACTTCTGGTAGTATTTCTCCCCTATTTCCTTATAGTACATATACATGATAAAGCTAATGATGCTTAAATGGGACCTGGGACGTGATGGGCGATCACTGAAGGGATGTTTACACTTAACACCAATTAAGGATAATGAGAATTTATCCACAGCGAAGACAGAGCAGCGCTGCTTTGGACTGTCAGGCAATCTGACAAACTCTTTCACATTAAAATATCAAGGGCACAAATTGCATTGAAAGCCATGGTACCCGGGTTCTTGGTTCAGTGTTCAGACAATTATCCACAGAGTGCTTATTGACAATGAGTATTTAGTTCAAAAAGCCCTGGGTGTGAGAGCAGACATCCTAAGCATGAAACCTGATCACACTGTGGGACCATTTTCCTAGCAACCATGACAAAACTTCCATGAAAAAATTGAGAAAATGATATGGAGTCTGAAAGGAATCCCATAACTAAGACAGAAGAAAATGGAAAGCATTATTCCATTATATGAAATTAATGATTATGAAGAATTAAGATATCAAAATATAGGCCTAGAAGGGGGCCTCTGAAATACTACACCCAGAGCTAGCTCCTTAGAAACAAGACCTTTGGTTGATTGTGCTTCTGTCTCAGCATTTAAAATAAAATCCCGTATGGCAACACATTCTCCCATCTTATGATTACTTTTGACATTATTTACTGAGCTTTATTTTTCATAGTGGTTTCAAATTCACGGCAAACCAAGGAGAAGGTACCATGTTCACACAAACCCCTCTTCCTTTCCACATTCATGCTCTGACTGCTTTTGATTATGCCCCACAGAGTTCAGGATTATTTTTCATCCTAACTACCATAAGTGTACAAATTAAAACAAATCTATTTTCTGATGAGAAAAGGATAGATTATCATAAATGTAGACTCTTATTTATTAGAATTAATATTTTCATTTCAACATATACTCATTTTGGTTACCATAATAACTGTAAACGTAATTCCCTTGTGAGAATACCTAATAAAAGAGTTATATTTTCTACTTTATACCTGGTATAAAAAAAATAAAAAGAAGTTTAAAATAGATTACACTTATAATGTCTTCCATTTCTGGGACGCTATGAAGTCATTTTAGCAGGTCAGGAAATTGATTTGGTCTTTCGCTTTTCCTTAGCCTCAATCATGAAAAATAGGGATTCTGACATATTCAATTCTCAGCCTGAGTAGTATTATCCTGCTTGACTGTGGTGAAAATATCTCATTCTCACAGAGCACCGCGGGCTTTGCCAGTGGTCCCAGTACATCGAGGCATTCATGGCGATGTATAAGTAACGCTAAGTGTTGCAATTGGATTTGACTCACTCTGCTTTAGTATGACTAAATGCCAAAAGCCCAGTGGATGTCATGATTATGTAGCTGTTAACTCTGTCTTGGGCTGAGTAGATTCTTCCTTTAGGTAGCAATAAATGTTACCTTTAAACCTCCCATGTTTAGAAATTACTTTATAATTTTGCTTGTGGCTTATTTATTTATTTCTGGTATTGAATGTCAGTGATGAGAACAGGTTACTTGTGGGCATAAATCAACACACTTTACATTCCAGTGGCAAATAACATCAGAGTCTAGATAGAAACATGTGTTAATTAGCAAAGAAGTCTTTCTATCAAAAACATAATCTGGAGTCATGCTGACTATGAGTGAGACTTGTCTCTGCCAAGATGGGTACATGAACAACTGATTTTGGAATTTATGAAACTGATCATGGAAATAATCATTTCAGTCAAATAAAGTTTGCAGGTCTCAAGTGAGTTCATTTGTGTCTGTAAAAATCAAAGGTATCTTTATTATTAATTATAAGGATTCCAGAATAATGGGGAAATATTCTCACTTAAGATTTCTATTGATGAATAACTGGGCATTTTTTACTCAAGTTGTAGTTTAAAAAAATCACTCTATCTTTTATTCTCAACAAGTAGAATTTCTGTATAGTAATCTACCTTTTATTTTTCAGATGTGAACTTGTATTGTCTTAGGAAATCAAAGTTCTTCACAGTTTTCCACAGTTACACCCTTGAAAGGGAAGGCAGTATGACAAAGTCACTGGAATCTTTTTCTCATACTGGTGTTTTTAAGCGACCTAAGACATTACTATTTTATAACTGGATGCATGTCTTAAAACAGCTTGCATAGTCTTGAGAATCATGGCAGTGAATAGCAATATCATAGGTTTAGCTGTATGCTACAATCACCCAAAGAACGAGAGATTACCTTTCATATAAAAGAAGTCCAAAAGAATGTATGTCACCATGGCTACGATGACTGTTTAATGATATGGCTGCCTTGGGTCTGTTTTATAATGTCCAGTGCGTGATGACAATCCTTACAAACCATGATGCCCATGAGATCGGCAGCAAATTATCTTCTCACTTTTGCAGCAGCGTGGTAGAAGGGCAGAGAAGAAAATTTCATGCAGACTCCTCTCACATCAAGTAGAGTTCTTTGGGGACATTCTGGAGAGCATTTTCCCTTACATTTTATGCTTAGAACTTAATTGCATGACCAGTGCACCTATCTGCGTCTGAGGAATGCATTGTTCTACCTGGGTAAATTGCACTTGTCAGATTGAGAACTATAAATAAAGTATTGGAAATCTGACCTCAAGGAGTGACTAGCAATGTCTACCACAAGGCTGAGTGTGGGAACCCAACCTGAGGAGTCTGGCTTCCAGTGCATTCGTTATTGTAACAACCTTCGGCTCAAATTAAGAGTCCATGTTCTTGTCTGATTTGCATAAGAACAATATTCTTTAAGAGGATTATGCAAGTCATCTGTGAGTCCAAAGTACACAATGTGAGTGGGGGAAATTGCTGACTTTTTTTGTATGTTCTGCAATGAGTTTATGTATCAAGTTGAAAGTTTTCAAAATTTGTTTTAATTCAAGTTATGGTTTACTTTTGAAGTTATGTAACAGCTCTTATAGCTATTATTGTTAGTACAATTGTCTGTCTGTTAGTATTTGTCTGTTTTTATCCACTGGAATCACAGGACCTTTCTAGAGCATTCCTGCCCCTTTATTATAAGGAAAATCATCTACTATTTAGAAAACAAATCCCAGCCAAAGCATCCTTAGAATGCGGATTGGAAATGCTGGCTCTGTATTGTTGATTTCATTATCCTGTTAGAAACACTTCTGCCCCAAGTGCTTCTCATGGCTCTGATTCTTAATTGTCGTTATTTTGCAGTGTAAAATATTGATGACATTGGTCAAAAAGATTGACAGATGCGTGAATTGTTATTAACCAGATAGTTGGTGGAAGCTCACATTTCAATATGGGTGAGATGAATCTCAGGCCCTCCGGAGGCTCTTTCTCATTCTTTTCTAAGTAGGGCAGGGTTAACCCTTTCCCAGCCTGCTTTGCGACTTTTCCTTCTTTCTTCTTTCCTTTGGGCCATGAGAATGTCATTTATTGATTTCAAGTACGGGAAGGGATTAATCATTTATCAAGCTACAACTAGGAAATTGTACAGAATACCCAATGCAATGAAGGACTCAAGACAGAACAAAACAGTGGCAAGCAACAACAATGAAAATAAAGCAAGAATAGAAAAATAATACACCTGGGGAGTTCATTCTATCTTGAATCTAAGGTCAACCTAGAAGAGAGGAAAAAGTAGAAATAAATAAAAATAAGGCCAAGCAGTAGAAATATTAAAAACAAGGATAAAATATGCTCCCTCTTCACACACTGGCAAATGTGTGCACACACAGATACCCAGACCTGCTCAGAGTAAGAAAATTAATAGTGAAGAAAATTAATAGCTTCTTTTGGGGATACAATCTATTTGCTTTTCTGTGCAGCAAATGAAATCTGAGTAGTAGGGTTTCATGTGAATGATTGTATCATCTATCTCGAATACAAAAAGTTTATCCACAGGTCATATACTGGTAGAGATTACTTTCTCATTTGTGTGATTATTATTCCCAGTGTCATTTATAATCAATAATATGAACTGATGAACAGCACTGGGGATAAAGGATGGAAACCAGATTTCCCGAGATGAAAAATAAGTAATTCAAGTATTAAACTCTGCTTCCATTTTCTCTTAAGAACCACATTTAGTATCAGAAAATAGAATGGATAGAATTCGTTAGTACTTTTAAGTGTATCAGTCAAAACAATTACCACAGTCAATGTGAAGTTACGTGGCTTTTATTTGTTTGTTTATTTATTTATTTATTATTTATTTAAGTAGTACAAGCTCCCAGTTTCCATCCAGCCTTCTTGATGACTTCAATTGAGTTGGGCTTATGCGTAGGGGATATTTGGCCAGGCTAACAGAATGAGCAATGGCAGAATAATTTGAAAAGTGTACTAGCGCTAGGTGCTGGTGGTTCAGGGCTGTAATCCTAGCTACTCAGAAGCCTGAGATCTGAGGATCATGATTCGAAGCCAGCTCAGACAGGAAAGCCCAAGAGACTCTTATCTCCAATCAACCATAGCTAAGCCAGAAGTGGAGCTGTAGATCAAGGGGTAATAGTGCTAGCCTTGTGCTAAAAAAGCACAGGGAAAGCAGGCAGGCCAAACCGCAGTGTGCACACATGTGCACACACACACACACACACACACACACACACACATCACGTCACATATAGGAAATCAAACTTTGAGACAGAATTATAAACCTACTGAGGCAGATTTGAGGAGCTGGGAGCAGAAAATCTTTTTAAAAAAACTCCATGGCTCAACCTCTAATCCTAGTTACTCAAAATGCTGAGACCTGGATCAAGGTTCAAGGTCAACCAGGGTAAAAATGTCTTCTATACACCATTTGCAAAATCACCATCCAAGAGTAGAACTGAAGGCATTGCTTAAGGGACTTAGTGACAACATAGCAAGCCTGAAGCCCTGAGTTCAGATCCCAGCATGCCCAAACAAACCAATCCACTGAAACCATGTGTGTGATGCTTCTATACATTTTAGGACAGACTTTATCCTATAGTTATATAGTGATCAATATATATCCTATGGTTATATAGTGAGCAACCGGAATCAGAGGCAGTGTCTTCCTGTAGTGCAAAGCTGGGTGGGTTTTATTGAGTAAGGCATGTGTTGGTGCCAGGAAACCAACGTCTGGGTACGTGTGTGAATAGGAAATTCCTTTACAGCTGTTGTGAACGGGCATGCCACTGGATTCCTGTGGGTCAGATTAGAGAATTATTCTAGTTAACTTTGGGAATGAGACAAGGAAGGCAAGTGTGGGACACCTTGAACTTCAATGTAAACTCTGTTCTTAGTCTTGACATGAATATCCAATGGCCTCTCTCAGGCTAGCTAGGGTCCTTTATTTTTTCCATCCAGCTGCACCACCAGACAAAACCAGTGTGATAGCCTAGAACAAATTCTTCAGCTTACTGTCCATCTTTGTTTGCGAACATCAGAACCAGTCTCCAATGTGCAGTATCTGACTTTTGGGAGCCATTCTTTCATCATATAACCGAGGATTGTTCATCTCACAGTTATAATGAATTCATGAAACATTTTCTAAAGACAAAGTTTCCTGGAGAGTTAGAGCTCATCATTCTCATTCTCTGTGCCTGTAGATGAGTACCACATCCTCTCTACTCATCCAGACATTGGGGTAAATACAAAAAGTATAATCATGTGTCAAGAAGAATTGCCATGTAATTTATTTAAACAATGCTTACAATTGTGTTTCCTCCATTTGGGTGTCTCGAGTAATTTAACCTACAGCCTTTCATTCATGACATGTAATCAATACATGCAAATCACTTCTGGGACCTATTACATCCTGAATTCATTAATCTACCTGGGCAAGAGACAAGCATGTAAGAATGTCCTCTTGGCTGAGGTCAAAAAGGAGGAGAGATCAAATCAAATTCTACAGCCATAAGTCCTTTTGACACTGCAATACACCACCCACCAAATGCTCCTTCTGGCTTTCCTTTTTAATCCAAATGATTTTCATCAAGATATATTATTTTTGTACCTTGAGAATATGTAGCCACATTTACTGTCATCATTACTGTTTCTATTTTACATGGTCCTTTCTGATAGAAAATGCAAAGTAAGCATATTTATCTTTTTTTTCCCAGAGGTCAAGATGTTTTATTCATCATGGAATTCAGGGATGAATGCAATATAGTAACATTTTATTGGAATCCATCATCAATGGGAATTTGATGTGTGATTGCCCAATAGAAACCCACTGGTATTTAAGTGTTCTATTATGATGCTTCACAAACTATCTCTTCATTCTTGGGCTTTGCTTAGAGTACAATTATCAGAAGATTTTTGTTTTGTTTTGTTTTGTTTTAAAGGTTTTACTATGTACTCTTCCCTAGTCTTAAACTCACAATCCCCATGACCTTGTCTTTTGAGTGCTGAGATTATAAATGTGAGCCACCATACCTGGTTTTGAAAAATACAAATGAAGTTTAATAAGATATGTTATCAATCAATTAGACTTTCATTCAATTGACACAAGTGGAATCATTTTTTATCACATGACATGAACATGTTATAGAATTTCAAAGTTTTTTTCCCCAGAGAACAATGAAGTGCTCTATGATTTTTCAGTTCTTTTATCATTTCTAATTGTTTATTTTGAAATATGCCAATAATTTTTGGCTTTTTTTTGTATGTGTGTTAATTCTAGAGCTTGTACTCTGGGCCTGGGCACTGTCCCCAAGCTTTTGTGCTCAACGCTAGTACTCTATCACTTGAACCACAGCTTTCCTTTCAGATTCATTGCTGTTTAAGTGGAAATGAGTCTTATTGACTTGCTTGTCCAGGCTAGCTTTGAACCACAATCCTCAGATTTCAGCCTCCTGAACAGCCAGGATTACAGGTGTGAGCTACCAGTGCTTCGCTTTTCCTGCCATTTTTATTAGCATGTGTTAATTGTGTAAGGGGATTTCATTGTGTTAGTTACATGCATGCATACATTGTCCCATGATCAAATCTATACTCTCTACCTCTTTCTTATATATACATACATATATATACATACATATATACATGTACATACATATACATGTGTATTAATATATATATGTATACGTATTTCTGAGAAACTGGCACCCTAGGAACCTGGGCATGAATGACACAGCCCTAGTCCAAGGCTAAAGGCCCGGAGCTCCCTGAGCATTCATGGGTGTGAGTTGACCAGGGAAGGCTTCAGGATCTGGACTTTGGTGTCCACACATAACAACAACTGCAATAGTCGCATCCCCTCAAGAAAAATGAGCATCAGTTCATTGGTGGCCTTCCTTCTGCTTTTGTTCCATCTGGACCGCATCCTACTGGACAGCATGTCACTCCCATTGAAGATCTTCCCTCTCAGTGGCCATCCCACGTAGCAATTATCTTCTAGAAATGCTCTCGTGAGGACACCCAGAACTGCGCTCTACCAATTTCCCAGGTGTCCCTCAAACCAATTAAACTGACAATCAAAATGAACCATCACACCTTTCTTTTCCCAATCTTGTGCAATAGAGGAGGTTTGTTTCCCCCATGGATGGCATGCTTCTCCACAGGGAAAAGGCACCTGTTCGTCTTTAGAAACAGAAGCACAGAACATAATAGAACATGCTCAGCATTTGTGAGGGGATGGGCCTAAGGAAGCAGAGACTGCTTTTCACGTTTAGACTGCTATTGATCATGTGCTCTTGAGTGTTGATTGGATGGCATTTAGTTGTACGAAATTGCCCGTCCTTTTCTTAATGACACGGAGCTGCTTCTTAAAAACGTATTTAACGTGTTTTTCTTCAGCTGTAGAGGGCTGCACAAATTCCAATGAAACAGTGAACCACCTGATTCCCGGGTAAATGATTATTGATTTAATTTCCCTTTCGTTCAGATGGTTACACACTCTGTCATTCTGAAGATAAGGTTTAACATGCTGGTTGCTCTAAGATAGCCAACTGGACATTGATTCCCCATCGTGGACAGTGTTTCCTGCTATGGGGTATTACTTTATAATCATTAGTTAGGTCTTGTTACCAAAATTCTTCTACAAGGACAAAAGTGGCTGAAATTCCATGAACTTGGAGATGTTTTGTTCAATGGGCTCTCTGGATGGTTCACAAACAATGATAATCCAATTTTTCGTAAGATTTGCTGGAAAAATAAGTGTTTCATTTGCTGGTGTGAAGAAAAAAATCTCAACTCAGCAATGCAAATTAAAAAATGATAACTAAATTAGGTGGTTTGAAAAGGAGGGAAGGAGTTTTCAAAAGTGACAGGTTAGGGAGGTCTGTGGCTTTAGGATAGAGTGAACTTGGATGACAAAATGATTCTGCCTAAAACTTGTAAACGTTTGGTAAATTAATTGTCCTTGTTAAATATGAAATGACATACTTCCAATTTTCTATGGCACCTCTACTCCTCAAGCTAAATAACAGACGAAGCATGAAGAGCTGAACTTTGTGTGTGTTACCAGAAAAGTCTCAAGTATTGCAATTGAGTTGGTTGTGCATCTCCGTGTAGGATCAACTATCTGTTAGTTTTGACTGTTGGAATAGTGGATCCTCACTGTATCGGTACTTGATTTCAGGAAAGATCCATTCTTGCTAAACCTGTCTAATTCTCCACTTTAGAAACTGTGTCATTCCTAGACTCCTGGTACTCTGGTTTAACCTTAAGGCCTCTTGATTTCTAGGCAAGAGGTCTATTTCTTGAGTGCTACCCACAGCTTATTTTTGCTTTGTTATTTTCAGATAGCTTCTCATATTTTCCCCGGGGCTGGGCCTATGGCAGTGTTTTATTGACTGAGTTGGAGTCACACCAAATTCTCACCAAGATTTGGCTGTTTAGTGAACTACAGATTCCTTTTTTATACCGAGGCTTTACCCACAATTCCATTTAACTTCTGGAGATAGTAACTTAACTCTGCCTCAGTAACAGTGTGTCTTTCCATTTCCACTATCATTCTAATTCAGGTTAAAACAAAAGAAAAAATGTTGCTGAGGTGTCTTTTTTTTAGCTTTACCAATTTTACCAGTGTGTCTTATATAGAGTGTCGACTATGAAATCCACAGTGTAACTTTCAAAGTCAGTTTTAGTGATCCAGTATTAAAATAAGAAAAGAATTGTCCAGCTTTAAATTACCTAAATTATCACCTTGATCTTTCCTAATTTCCATAATTTTGCTATTTAAAATGAATATCATATGCTTTTAATAATTGTAATATCTTAATTTTCTTCCAAACCTATTCTACAAATCTGAGGAGCTTGATTGATCCTGTTTCATTTATTCTCAGATTTAAGGTAATTCAATGTATTAATCCATCTGTCCACAAAATGATTTCAAAAGCCTACACTGATACAAGACTCATTATTTTCTCATATTACTCAATTTGAAAATGTTCTTACTTTGATTTGAGGTCAGAATCGATCATTAGCATGTTTCATCAATACATTTCCTCGTATTTCGCACATATTAATAGATAATTAGTGGAACCTTCACATAGTGACTACACTTAATTAATGGAATTCCAAGTTGCTGAATGTATGCCCAGATGCTTGACCAGTACAGTCTGAAGTATTAATTTCTTTTGCTTAGCCTAAGCCAATAACTTGTATAGTTTTATTAGAATAAAAACTAATTTAGATCTGAGTAGTAAAAAAAAAAAAGCACATCTAGTTTTTAAAATTTTTGGAGGGGCAGCAAGAAACCAGCTGTTAGATTATTGTGATGTCACTTTATCAGTGTAGTTGTTGATCTCCTTTATTAACAGATCATTTTCTATGCTAGAAACATTAGACTAAGAGGCTGGGAAAGTGGCTCAGTGGTAGAGCACTTGCCTTGCATGCATCAGGCCCTGGGTTCGATTCCTCAGCACCACATAAGCAACAAAAGAAAAAAGCCGGAAGTGGTGCTGTGGCTCAAGTGGTAGAGCACTAGCCTTAAGCTGAAGATCTGAGGGACAGTGCCCAGGCCCAGAGTTCAGGCCCCATGACCTGACCCCCCCTAAAAGAAACATTAGACTAAGCTTGTCTTCATATCTTTATCATAGAAAGAAAAGGCAGAAGAATAGGCCTTGCCTACAATCCATAAAGCAGTGTTGTTATGGAAATTTTAGTAAATTCTACTTATGTGCCTTTATGTAGAGATGGGTCATGAATAAGTTCAAAAGACTTCAAGAATATTAACTTTTTATCCAGACACTTTGCTTACATGAACAAAATTAAGATCCTTAAAGTAAGAAACAAAGGGAGAGTGGATTTCAGAAGCATCATATATAAGGTTCAAGGACTGAAAAACCATATTTGTTTCATTTTATGCATGCCAGGGAGATTACCTGGTCCAAAACTTCAGAGAACAAATTGAGAAGAAAATATGGCATTGCTTTTTTATCTTTAGTAAATCCTTGCTTTATTTGCCCTTTCTCTTTGCCTTTAACCCCCTAACCCCCTCTTTGAAGCACAGTGCTGGTAGCTCATGCCTGTAATCTTAGCTATGCAGGTGGTTGAGATGGGAAGATCACAGTTCACGGGCAACCTGGGCAGGAAAGCTTGTGACTCTTATCTCCAATCAACCACCAAAAAACTGTAAGTGGAGCTGTGGTTCAAGTGGTAGAGCACTAGCCTGGAGCACAAAAGATCAGAGACAGCATCCAAGCCCTGTTTTCATGCCCCAAAGTCTCTCTCACCCTCCTCTCTCTCTCTCTCTCTCTCTCTCTCTCTCTCTCTCTCTCTCACACACACACACACACACACACACACAGGTCCCTACATGCATCTATCAGAAGCATTCATTATTATCACAAACATTCATTATCTTCTAGAGAGTGAGTCATTGAATTATTTGCTAAACATATTATTCATTGTTGTTACATGTTCAATACCCAGGATGTCATCATGGAAAGATAAAGTTTCAATAGTTTAGTCTATACATAATGTCTTAACAGAGCTCTAAACTGTTCTAGAGGCAAAGAAAGAGATTTTTAACTTTTTTTAAAACAAATTGAGGTTAAAGGAAAAATATATTGAAAGAAATTACATTTGTCTTACAAAAAGAGGGGGGTAGTGTGTGTGTGTATGAGTGTGTGTGTATGTGTGTGTATGAGTGTGTATGAGCATATTAACTATTATCCCCTTTGGATAAGTAAGAAAACTGAAGTGACTGGAAACTGGAAATACATTCAGTATGGAACACAAGTTTGCAATGGATGTTAACACAAAGTTCATGACATACTGCTCCAATGTAACTACTGCAATATTCTCAGTGAGAAATGAAAGAATTAACTCTACTTGTGACAGAAAGCACAAAGAGGACCCCATGACACACCCCATGTTAGGAGAGGGTTAGGCCCAGAGGATGGCATTGAAAACAGAAAGCATCTTAAGTTGAAAATGTCTGGTGGCCTAGCTTAACAAAGAGCATGACACTGGAGGAATGAGCTGGCCCTGGTGATTTCCGGTTGACTGCCAGGTGTCTTTCACTGCTGCCCCCTATTGCTCACAGAGAGGATTACACCACATATGGAAGCAAAGTTCAAAACTGAAAATGAAAATCTTGGCTTCTACTTTTCTTGGCTTTGCCTTTGTAAATTAAAAAGAAAAAGTGCTAAGCAAACTATTTTAGGTTGTGAAGAGTCTCTATTCAAGAAATAATGTTGCACTGTATTCATAAACTGCTTTGTTGAATGGTAACTCCTTACCAATACTTAAAGATAGTAAAAGTATTTTTTTAAATAAAGACATAAAGTCATCATATGTTGACAGAGTTCTTGATCATTTGCCCATTTTTCAGCCTCTGACACAAGAAATCGAGGATGCAAGCCACTGTATTCATCTAGTAATTTTGTACTTCCTAGTATCCTGTGGGTGTAGAATGTGTTTGTTATTTTATGGAATGTATTCTGATTGGATTTTTTCTTTTATCTGGGATGATATGATCAATTTGAATCTTAAATACAAAGGAAACCACATCTTTCATCAGTGTTTAAGCTGTATCCTACTACAAAATGAGAAGCCTAATTTCGTAGTGATCAGTGACTCAGACACAATTCACATCATATAAAAATGGGCTAAATTAAATGTAGCAGCAGACCTGCCTGGCTTTATTCCAGCTCCTTCTCCAGATGGTTTGTTCCTGCACATGGACAGAGGAAAATTAACAGTAATTATCCGATGAGACTTAAGCCTGTCTAGAAAGTAGAATTATCTATAAAAGTTTTTTTTGACAGTGATAAGGAAAATCAGCATTCAAAATGGATTGCTAAGCATATCATTAATGAGAATTTCCTGGAAAAAACTGGGGAAAGTCTACACTTTCAATCCTTCCTTTCCTTTTACTTACTGGCCATGTTAGGTTATACATCAGAACACAGCCTTCAGCAGTAAGATTTACTGTCTTAAAGTATGATGCTGCCTCTCAGAATAAAATGCCACTGTTCAGCTTTTCAGGGTACATTTGTAACCACTATTGGAAGAGGCAGAAATAAAAGAATGGAAGTCTTTTTGTCTTTGTGCAGACATAGAATACCATTAGCACTGAATACGTCATGGGAAAACATTTTGTTCTGCAAAGTAGTCATTCTAACTCATACTATAAGGTTAAGATGTTTGTTTTAACAGTGTTTTCAGGCTCATTAGAAGTGTAGAGATATTATGTGTTCTAATTATTAATTATATCACAATAGGGGAAAAGAACTGTATTCCACTCAATATCTTCAAAGTAGTACTCATCTTATTCTCTATTAATTTTGCAGATGGACAAAAGTAAAACTGATTGGTAAAAAGAGGATGTGTGGGGTAAGTTTTTTCACAGGTTTTTAAACTAATTTTTTTTCAAACAGCTTGGAAACAAAAAGCCCTTATACTCATTTAATCATCCATCTCTAACTGGAAATTAGAATAATAACCAGATACACTATAAAAATATTGATTTTTATGTTTTCTTGTATCCAGTAAACCCGGGATAGCATAAAAATTCACTGCAGCCATATTTTTCCTGCTTTCCTTTAAAGATTCAGAAATTTTACAAGGTATTCATCACCTGTCTCCTTGCACATTTATGTTCCAATCTATGGCAGTGTAATTTCCTTAGGAGTTTGGAGTCATAATTTTCTCGTAGATCTTTTACTGAGATAGGCCTGCTTTATCATCGAGCTGAAATTTTAAATAGTTTCTTTTTGAAATTCTAACCATGGGTTATTAACTTAAATGGCTCCTCTGTGGTTCTTTCCATGAGCCTTATGGTATGATTTGTAATTATATCATAAGGCTGTTAATGCTTTTATTTGAGAAAGACAATAAAATAAAATAACTCAGGCTTCACATCTGAAGTTTAATGTGAAACCCCAGTGGCAAAGGTAAGGTGTTCTGATCAGGGTATTTTTTAAAAATTTAAAACGTATTTGTGAAAGACAAATACATGCTCAATGAAGGCATGTTGTGGGTCTGTAGGTCTGATTGTTTTATATTTTAGGCTTTCTTTTCACAAAAGATTCATCTCAATTATGTAATTCTGTCACCAAACTTTTTATTTTCCTGCTCTTGTATTTTGAATTCATAACAAAAATTTCACATTTTACTTAACAGTTAAACATAAGTCTCTTGTTGTTTAGAAGGTATAGGAGTTTCTCACAAAAGATATTGCTTTCACAAATTAAAAAATATAGATAAGAAACATAGCAGCCATTTTAATACAAGCATACATAAATTAATATTTACTTGTTTTTTGATAGAAATAGCCTTATGAAACCTCTTACCCATAATACTCTAGCAAACATTATCCTCACTCTCAGTGTAGTTGTCTTTCTGACCTCATTTCATATTTTCTGCCTTTTATCACAGATGCTAGAATCCTCTGAAATTAGAAATGGATTTCAGATGTTCCAGCTTTGAAAAATCACATGCAGGACTGTACTTCAAGTAAGATGTGGTACTAGGTTAATGAGCGTCACCTTTTTCCTGATGTCACTTAAAAACAAACTACAGGAAGCAAGAGAATCCAAGTCATTGGATATCAGGACCAGGTTCTGGGGGCTCACGCTTGTAAGCTACTTCGGAGATAGACATCAGGAGATCATCCTGAGTTTGAGACCATCCTGGGTAACAAATTAATAAGACACTATTTCAATCAAGAAAACAGGTGTAGCCGGGCGCCGGTGGCTCACGCCTGTAATCCTAGCTACTCAGGAGGCTTCGAGCTGAAAATAGCAGTTCAAAGCCAGCCCGGGCAGGAAAGTCCGTGAAACTCATCTCCAATACATCACTAGAAAACCAGAAGTGGTGCTGTAGCTCAAGTGGTAGAGCGCTAGCCTTGAGCTGAAGAGCTGAGGGACAGCGCCCAGGCCCAGAGTTCAAGCCCCACGACTGACAAAAACAAAAAGCAGAAAGCAGGTGTGCCAGACCCTAGAAATGAAGGCGGCACAGGAAGGAGGAATGAACTCTGAGACTAGCACTAGGCAAAATATGCAAAACAACCACAGGCAAAGAGAGCTGGCACTATTGTTTGAGTGGTAGAGCAACTGCCTAGCAATCACCAGGTTGAGAGTTCAAATTTCAGGTCCTTCCAAAACCAAGAAACGCACATAGAAACAAAGCAACTAGACATCAGGCCCTGAAAGACAGCATTACAGGAGAAATAGAGAGCACAGGAGATGAGACAGAATTCTGTCTGCTGGGAGAGAACCTTCCAAGTTTGGGTGAGGGAAGGTAAATTCAGGAACCAGGAGAGACAGACCCTGGGCTAGGCCACAGGATGGAGTACTTGGGAAGTGCTGATGATGCAGAGTACTAGTGCTGAGTACTGTGCAGCGGACAGGAAGCTGCCCCCAGAGACAGTGGTCAGACTGCTTGCAAGGATCTCATGGGACAATTGCCAGAATTGCACTGGGGCTGGGGACAGTTCCCATTTGTACCAGCAAGACAGTAAAGCTTTATATTTCAAGGTGTATTGACTATCATACACAGAACGGTCTTGCCTCAGTAGAGAGGAAAATTAGTCCTAGACTAAATATTACGCTCACCCCACAGAGCAAATCTTAAAAGCAAAGCTCAGGAGGGGAAAAAAAACTATTTCTAAATTACTCACATCCCAGGACAAAGCTCTAATTTTTGCTAGGATGTCAAAACTATCTAACATAAACAAGGGAATGTTCACAACACCTGGCAGACAAAGGAAAAGTACTCCAAGAGGAAGAGTTAACCTAGCACTAAAGGACAATCCAGAAACAACAATGATGATAGAAACGATGCATAAGGATATTAAAATGTTTTCCTTTTTGCACAGCTCTACTTTATATCTTCCAGAATTTAAAGTAATTGCTGAGCATGTAGTTCCATAAAAATTGTATATAATGACATGAGCCAAATGTTTAAAGATGAAAAGTAACGTTTCTGAAAAGAAAAACATATACGGTCCATGGTAATATATCAGCGAGAGAGAAATAAAAAGATGCAGGAGCTTGAAGCCACAGACAGAGGTGTTTTTCCTATACTCATTGGACTGTAGAAAACCAGTCAACCAGTCACAGTCTTACAGATCTGAGTTCATGTTCTAATTTCTCACCAGTTTTCTAGTGGAATCTCCAGTATAGTCTGGGAATAGGAAGAGGGGCTAGAAAGCGGGGAGCGGGGGAAGAACTAAGGGAACCTAAATAAAAAGAGCAAGTTTGACTTAATCTGAACATAGCCAAGCTGGCCCATTCATTCTATCCAAAGTACCACACTGATATGTGATGTAGGTGGATATGTAACATATAAGAAAGAATCCTATACTACATTTATATGCTCTCTACAGATTTAAGAGGTTTTGAATTTAAATGTTTATTTTGAAATACTTTGGTAATTAAAACCAACCAGACACCCAAACAGAGATTAAAGATATGGCTTCCCTTTTCCTAGCAATCTCAAGTGTCAGCATACACATAGAACTGTTTTGATTCAGTCATAAAATATTTCTTCTATCTCATAATTTCCACCATCTGCTATGTTCCAAAAGTACTTATTTAAGAATGCATACTAACTGCTACTATATCTATATCTAAACACTGTAATTGCCCCAAAGTTTGGAAATATAACACCTCTATGAATAACTTGCTGCTTAATTGGCTGATTAGCATTTATTTTGGCACTTTATCTTACATGTGACATGAGATAACTCTATCTACACAGCAATAAATCTGGGGTGCTGGTTGCTAAAATGTCAGAATCAGCAAAGCATTATAATTGGGACCTGCAAGTTTACATTCAAGACCTGTCACTTACAATTATGTTATTCTTAGATGTCTTAAAATATGCTTTTATTTTAGATTTTTTTCCTTCCATACACTAAATAGTGATATCACACACATTGAGTTGCAGTTATCTGAGTTTATACATGAAAATTATGCATTTGAATATTATATATATATTAATTTTGGTGGGAAACTTCTGATCTTCTATCTCTAAATACTCAAACTGAGAACTATTTGCTACATGTAATATTGCTTGTGGCACCAGGTAAAGAAAAATTGGAAAAGGCAGGGTCCATAGAGAAGTAGATCTCCAATAGCTGGAAGTAAGTAGAAGAGAGAGAGAGAAAGAGAGAGTGGATGAGGTGAGAGAAAAAATAAATTAACATGGCTTCTGCCTTTGTGGGGATGTAGAGAAAAATGTCACACAAATCATTGCTCTTATTGAATATCACACCAATGTTCCTTATATGGAACTTATTACTTAGTCCTTCTATTTTCCATATAAGAAATACATTTATAGCTACATTTTTGAAGTAGCCATTTTTTTTCCTTTCCAATATGCCATAGGAAATTAGAGACCTTTCTTTAAATAGAAGCTGTCAGAATTTGGCATCGCTCCTGTTGAAGTTAATTCAGATGAAGCACGAGGACAAGCAAAAGGTCTCACATGGCTGGTGTGATAAGCAAGCTTTCAGAGAGGGCCTGGAACTCATCTAAGTCTTAGGTTCCATCCATCTTGGCGATTCTCACTCACGATTTCCTGGCCCTGAGCAGTGCTCACTAGAAATACAAACCAGCCACCTCGTGACCATCTGCCCCGTCATCACCTCGGCAAGGTTCCAAGTGCAGAGCCCGGTATATTTAATGCTGGAATGGGAGTAGGCCTAGGAGACCAGTGCTCTGACTGTGAGTCAACCACAGTGCTTAGAACACAGTCCTCATGGAGGTGAGTGCTCATTCCTATGCACAGACCTGACAACTGTGCCAATGAGGATTCCTTCAGGGAGTGGCAGGCCAGTGCTGACTCAGTCAGCCTCAGTACTCCACTGACCAATGGACTGGCTTCAGTCACAATACCAGAAAGCTTGTGTCCTGATTGTGCTGCTCACACCCAAGACTTTTTTTCCCAGCTGGTGGAGAGGGACTGAGCAAGGGAAGGAGGCATTTGTCTCCTTCAGTGGACATGATCTGACATCATCTAAATGTTACCAAAGACAAAATAGATCCAGAAAACTGTAACAGACTGAGTGTCCCTGTCTCTTTTGAGAAAGGCAGTGCATTCCTGTCCTTCACCAGGGTGTAGAACAAAGCTTTAGGCCTTGGTGACTGAGCCTGTCTCTGTGAAATGAGGACTCCATTTTTTAATTTTTTAAACAAGTTTTTTATTGTGAAAATACTGTACAGAAGGGGTACAGTGACATGAGCAAGGTAATGAGTACATTTTTTATCAAGCATTGTTGCCTCCTCCTTTGTTTTTCCCCTATCATCCCTTCCTTCCCACCTCCTCAGCTACACCCTCCCCCTCGCCCACCTAAACTGTAAAGTTCGTTTTTCAACATAGCGTCTTGTACATCTCATTGTTGCAATGGGTCAACCTGTATCCCTATTTAAACAATTTGTTTTTTCTCTTCCCCTCCCCAAATTATACCAACATCAAATACAGTGAAAACGGGTTATACTGTGGGGGAGGGGCATACAAAGCAACAAAAAAAATCACATGGTACCTTATAAATATGTTAGAAACAATAGCAAGAAAGAAAAAATACTGTGTCCCTATCTTAGGGGTTCTATATGCAATAACTAGTATTATGTCTAGGACAAGCAGAAAAGGTCAGATAAGATGATGTTAAGTGAGAGGACTCAATTTTGAGTTGGAAATTATTTTTTTTCTGGGTCATATGAATTAAAATCCATATGGACTACATTATTTTTCCCCCTATAATTTGTCCTATTTTGCTCTTGCTATTTATTTGTTTATTTTTTCAGTCATGGAGCTTGAACTCAGGGCTTGGGTGCTGTCCCTGAGCTCGTTTTGCTCAAGGCTAGAGCTCTACCACTTGAGCCACAGTGCCACTTCTGGTTTTCTGGTGGTTAATTGGTGAGAAGGGTTTCATGAATTTTCCTGCTGAGGTTGGCTTAGAACTGTGATCCTTCTATCTCAGTCTCTTCAGTAGCTAGGATTAGTATGAGCTATTTATTTTTTAACCATATGTTATTGTTATATATATGATAAGAAAGTTCCTAGTTAGAAAGAAACATGGATTCAATTAAAGATACTCTGAATGTCTTTTATATCTTAAATATCTTGTACAGCTTAAATATATGACATGCTGTTTTCCAAAATATAAATGGTAAATTAATACACTTATTTATGAATTAAGTAAAATGACTACAAACAGAAGAGCAAGCTATTCCTTGGTTCTTGAATAGCTGTTTCTCTAATATATTGGGGGTCAAAAGAACTTTAGGAGTAACTAATTCAACGTATTGAAGAAATGAGGCAAAAGAGTGAATCATGTAAGATTTTCCTCAGCTAAGTAAACATATATTGACCTTATATGTTTTGTTGCTAGTCAATTTATGCAAGCACATAACATATGCTTGTGGGCAGGCTAAAGTGCACAGGATATGACTAAAGTAGGGAAATCAAAAAGCTTTGACATTTGTTCTGCTTTTGACAGGATATCATATCGCCTCAAACTGTTTTGTTACTTTCTAGTGCAAAGGAAGAAAGCTGGGTCTATGCTCTGGGGCTCCGAATCTAAGGTGAACTTGATGTCTGCCCTTGTGCTGGCCCCTTGCTTTGGGCAATGAACATTTCGAGGATGTATTTTTGATATGTGAAACCTGTCGTAGCTTTAATGTTTCACAGCTGTACCAGGTTGTACTGGGGGCGATCTATTGGATGCACAGAGTTCATGCTGTAAGTCACTGTTTTAAGGTTGAAGTTGGCAAAATGAAAAGGTGTGAGAAGGATATTCCAAAACCTTAGCAATGCTGGCTCTGTGACTGGTCCTAGATATAGGGAAACTGAGATCCTGGGATAAAAGTCAAACTTGGGATCATTACTGTGACAAACTCGAGACTAGAATTTCTATTTCCTACCAACTTTATTTTCTTTTTCTGAAAACTGCTGTTTCCACAGCTGATCACATTCTATTAACTTATCACAATGAGATCTCTTATCATAAAGAGATTTCAAATCCAGCAGTAAAACCCAAAGGTTTGAATTCATTTTTACCCAAGAATCAACAACCAAATCCCAAGGAAATGATCTCTGAGAATTTGTATTTGCAAAGAACTAAAAGGACATACCTGAAGTTGAATGTTACCTAAATAATCCTTCCATTGTGCTAGAAAGAAATGTGCCCAAACTATGACAATAACCGAAAAACAAATGATCAAAAAATGACAACAATTCACAATTTCGAACTTGTATCCAATTGATTCTATAAATATAATCACTTAGGAGAACTATTACCTCTTACAATAGTTGTTTTGCAGAATGGAGTAAAGGTCTCTTCTTAATCATGTCACCCAAGTTTTTTTTTTTCCTTCACCATTAGTTTTCTTTCATGCTGAACTTAAATTTTAATGGAAACATCCGTATTCAACCAATTAGAAATGAGAACCCTCACAAAGACCAAGGTTATTCTTAAAATTAACTCCCTTTTGCTCTCCTAGCTTAAGATAGAAACTATTTGTATTAAAGGTAAATGTATGCTTGGCTGCTAGAATAGATACCATCTTCATCAGCCACAGAAGGAATCAACATTGCTTTCTACTGACATGTTATTCTTCAGTAAGTGATATCAGTACTCTGAAAGTGCTAAAACATTGATGGATGGACACAGAAAGCTGAAGTGAGTTATTTTTTTCATTGTTGGTTTATAATAGTTATACAGTGGGGAGGATTTCATGGTTAAATTTCCACACTTTTACAATATATTCTGATCAATTTCACCCTCTCTGCATTTTTTCTTCCTTTCTTCCTTCCTTCCTTCCTTCTTTCCATTCCTTCCTTCTTTCTTTCTTTCTTCTTTCTCCTTCCTTCCTTCCTTCTTTCCTTCCTTTCTTTCTTTCTTTCTTTC
>NW_012267225.1:5064419-5101899 GCF_000151885.1 Dipodomys ordii
CCCTCAGCTCTTCAGCTCAAGGCTAGCGCTCTACCACTTGAGCCACAGTGCCACTTCTGGCTTTTTTCTTTTTGCTTATGTGGTGCTGAGGAATCGAATCCAGGGCCTCAGGCATGCAAGGCAAGGGCTCTACCACTGAGCCACTTTCCCAGCCCCTAGACAATTCTTAATAATTTTAAATTGTATTCTTCAAAATAAGTCAGGTAAAAAAATAATAAAAGGACCATTTTGTGGTGCGTGTGTGTTCTCAGTGAACCATTTTAAGTTTTTAATTTTGAGAAATATCTTGTTTTAATCAAAAACACATAGCAACATATTATCTTATTGATGAATAATTACTTGTTGTTGGCTGTACTGATATTTTAACTCGGGGCCTCACAGTTTCTGAGCAGATATTCAGTCAATAGGCTCAGGTACCCAATACCTTTGAACACTGGTTTTTCTCAGGTAAGAGTCCCACCTCCTGCTCAGGCCAGACTACTATTTGATCTCCCTATTTGTGCTTCTCCTTGTCACAGGGGATGACAATGTGTACGGTGACACCTAGCCATCGTGCCTTGCCTGAGGCTGGGATGACAGGTGTAGGGTAGCTTGCCCAGAAATTGATTGAGATGGAGTCTCTTAAACTTTTATGCCTGCATAGGTCTCAATCCTTGCTGAGACTATAGGCTTGAGGATCACATCTTGCTCTGATTTGTAAATTTTTTGAAATTATTTTTTAATTCTTTTGGGGGATGAGTTGCTATTTTTAAAAAAATGAACCTAGAAAAAACTTGGTTAACTTTTACAAACACATGGATAGATCGTGATAAATATGCACATACACACTAGTGGTTTAGGATTAGGATTGTTAAATCTATAGATTGCTTTTGGAAATAATGACAAAATTAGGAATCTAAGATTTGGTGCTCATGAATTTAGTGTAGATGAATATCAGTTATTATATTTAGTTTTAAATGTTATTACCAAAGTCTAAAATTTTTCAATGTGCTGTCTATTGCCTCATTTTCATTTATTCCTGGAAATTCTGTATTTAAAAAACATCTGATACAAATAGTGTTTGATACGTTTTTATTTTACAATGTTACTGCTATTGTGGGCAAATTTTTAGAGTTACTTTCTAAATTCTAAACTTAATTTCTAAAGCTTTTGGTTTTTTATGTTTCTCTCATGGAGAGAAAGATTCTTACTGAAGAACTACAAAACATAGAATCTGAAGGATTTTTTTTTTAAAGTAATGGTGACGGAAGCTTGCTATGTGCTTGCTAGGCAAACACACCTAAGCTCAACTTCTAGCCCCATAATATTTAGGAATTGGTAATTCCATTAAAATTAATATTTTTACCAAGTCTGAAATACCATGTCCATATTAAGACGTAATTGCCAACTACACATGGACTGCAACTTGCCTCTTTTCTTTAATTACCTTTATTGGTTCCAGGAACCTTCCTGCTAAGGCTGCTGTGAAATAAATTTAAGTTATAGACAGAGAAAAACAAGAGCTTCAGAACTTGGAGAGACATGACTTCCTTTTTAACCAATTATTTTATAACACATTCTAATAAAAGCCCATTAAAAATGCCATCTGAGAATGAAGACGGTTGTCTAAGAATATTTTGTCTTCTCGTCACAGTAATAAAAGGACGTTTGCTTGTGTTTTGTTTCAGATCTTCCCTGTAGCCATGATGTTTGGCTTTCTTTGAATAACCTTGTGATACTCATCTGTTAGACCCTTCCCCAGTCCCCTACTGGCTGACATAGACGAATGGGTCCCAAAATATGACACTGAATCTGAAAACTACACGTTTTGGGGGAGAGACAGGAAACAGCAGGAAGAGCTGTTGCCAGGTAACCAGTGTTGTTTCTTCAACCTACTGGAAGGGCTGTGGTGTTGGGAATAACAGTGATATATGCTTGTGGTCCATTATAGAGAACCTCCACCCCACAGCCATGGACTTCCGCACTGCAAGATCTTCTTCTCTTCCTTCCTGTCTCTTTCTTTCTTTCTTTCTTTCTTTCTTTCTTCCCTCCCTCCCTTCCTTCCTTTTTTCCTCCTTTCTTCCTTCCTTCCTTCCTGTCTTTCTTTCTCTTTCTTTCCTTCTTCCTTTCTTGTTTTCCTTCTTCCTTCCTTTCTCTCTCTTTCTGTCAGCCATGGGTTTGAATTCAGGGTCTCAGTGCTGTTAAATGATCACGGCTAGTGCTCTAGAGTCTGAGCTCCAAATTCCATTGTGTATATGTACCACATTTTCTTGATCCATTCATGTACTGAGGGCATCTGGGTTGGTTCCATATCTTAGCTATGGTAAATAAGGCTGTAATATACATAGTTGTGCTGGTAGCTTTAGAGTGGTTTGTTTGTGATCATTTAGGTAAATGCCCAAAAGTGGGATTGCTGGGTAGTAGATTTATTTTCTAGGTCTGCTCTTAAGATAGATTGTCACTTTTATCCTCTACATAATTGGTATCAAAAAGCCAAATTCATTTTGTTCATGGAAAACACTTGTTTGCCTTTTTTGGAACTAAAATTTGATTCTTGTGAATAAAAGATATAACCAATGTATAAGGTACAATGTCACGTACAGGCTCCACTTTGTGGCATAATGTACATCTTTTAAATCCAAGGCATTGCTATTGTGGTGTTTCTTATGCATTTAGAATTTCATTGTAGCACAGGATATTGATATTGTCTGGAGGATCCATCTGATTTTCAAAGCAGTTTCTGTTGTATTTTGAAATTAACATAATACCCATATTTCTCTTCTAAAGCTTGCTTCTTTCTGGTGTGTACACTAGCTGAGATCAGGAACACAGGGTGCCAGGTAATTTAGAAAGTCAGCAAACCATGAATTTTCAGCTTGAATTACTTTAGGCGGTTGGCTCTAACCTTACAAAGCTCAAACCCATCTTACAAAAACAAATACTTTAGGTCACTGACTCAAATGGAGAGAAAAAAAATTATTTTTTCTAAATTTGGAACTGGTCAAAAATTAGTTTCTTCTTTTGTGTTCATAAAATAATTTAGAAGATACCTTCTTAATGTTGTGCCTTTCCTTCCTGGGCATATCATTTAAGGAAGAAAAAAAGTGCATTCAACATCACAAGGATCCTGAAGAAGTTAAGGGGGTAGTTGTGGAAGTGGGAGGGAAGGGATGGTAGAAGGAAAACAAAGAAGGAGGCAACAATGCTCAAAAGGAAATGTATTCATTACCTTGCACATGTAACTGCAACCCCTCTGCACAACATTTTTACATTAAAAAGCATACCAAAAAAAGAAATTGGGTTAAAAAAGACATTATTAGAAGCCAAAGATGGGAGTGGGAGTCTCTGGAGCCAAATGAAATGAAAAATTCAAATGTAAAATTGAAGGATGTCATTGTAAGAAAAAAAATCCTACCAAAATCAACCTGACATTTCGACTATAAAAGGAAATTAATGAACTCAATGTGATATGGAAAACCCCTCCCATTGCCCCCTCCTTTTTTTTTCCAAATTAAATGTTCAAACTCTCACAGGTGAATGGTTCTCTTGTTGAATGATAACTGGTTGTTTTCGAGGGCTCTTAATAACATGCAAACTTGTTTCCTACACATGAAGAGACATTGCTTGTTTACGACACAGCCTTAGCTCCTCTCTCCACAGCTGCAGGAAGTAGGTCGAAAATTCTCCATCTTATGCTTCCTTCTTTGATTGAACTTCCTCTCTTAATGACTAAATTTATTTTTTTCTTCACATCCTGCTTGTTCATTCCTCACTTTCAATTATGAATCAGATTTCTTCTGGAGCTCAATTACTTCTCTGGTTAAAATGATAAATTAATTTGCTTGTTAACTTCTTAATACCTTCTCAGTTCCATGCAGAAGGTCCAGATATTGTATTTCTCATGGCTTGTATTTGGCATGGATTATAGCAGTGAAGTAGAGGATGGGATATTGTAGATGAATGCAGTCAAAATTGTTTCGGATGCACTTTACATATGGTTAGTCTAGTTGTTGTAGCAAAGGCTTCTGTTCATTCAAAGGCACCTTCTCCCAAACAACCCAAAGACGGATTCAAATGTAATATATTTTGCTTTTTATAGATTGCTATTTCTTCCATCCAGAAAAGAAGTTCATTCCCTATTTAAAGCAGTGATGGCCACAGCCCAAGCTTCTTATTCCACTGTATTATTTTGTGTTTAACAACATAGATCAGGCCATGTTGTCTGAGCTTTAGTGTGACTGTCACAATTTCCATCTTTTAACCTTATCAATGTTTTCACCAATCTTGTTGAAGACAGCAACATGAACCTGGAGCTAGCTTTTTTTTTAATAGAGCTTTTCGAATTTTACAGAAAAATGAACTGAAGGTACAGAGTTCCCTTTCCGACAGTTTCCTATGCTGTTAATAACTGTCATTAAATTGATATGTTCATTTACAATTATCCATATTGACTCTGATTTTCTTCTTCTTGACATACTGGAGAACTAAGTCCGAACCTTGAACGTGATAAATAAGAATTGTACTACTGTGCTACATCTCCAAAACCACCACCTATTATTAACAAAAAAGACCAGCCTAGAGTTTATATTAGGGTTTATTTTCTTTCATGCATTTTATGTTTTGAAAAATGTGTGTGAGCATGGATCCAGTATCATACATGATAATTTCACTGCCTTAAAGGTTTCTGTCATCTGTAGAATCCACACTTCCATAGCTTAACTCTGGCCATCCCTAATTTTACTGTATCCGGAGTTTTCCTGTTCCAAAATGCCATGCAGTTGCAATCAGAGTATGTGTTCTTTCAAGATGTCTTTACTTATGAAAACGAACATGAGATTCCTCCATGTCTTGTCGCAACGCTATTGTTCAGGTCTGATTATCGGTACACCCTGTTCATTCATTCACCTGTTGAAGGACAACAGAGCTGCTTCCAGTTTTAGGGAGATTATGACAAGAGCTTCTATAAATATGTGTGTGCTTTTTTATGTTAAGATGCTTTCATTTTGTGAAGAGGAAGGTATTTGACAATCATAAATTGGACTCTGCATAGTTTAGTCTTGTTAAAAATAAAAACTGGTGAAAAGTCTTGCTACCCGACAGTAATATTTCTGCATTGCCACCAGCAAGACATGGCAATTTCTAATGATACCAGAGCCTCATCAGCATTTTGTGTTGGCACTAATTCTGGCTTTTGTTACATTTGAACAGGTGTGTAACTCTTTAATCAATTATGATGTCCAACAGCTTTTCATAGTTCTTTTAAAAAAATCCATCTGTGTGTTTTGTTTGGTTAACTCAGGAATTTTAGCAAATTTTTAATTGGGTGATTTGTTTTCATATTTTGGTTTCAAAAGGTTTAATTTCTCTTGTGTACCAGTCCTTGATCAGATATATGTGTTTTACAAATATTATTTCACACATTTTTTGGTTCTTTCTCTTAACAGAGCTTTTTGCAAAGCAAAGATTTGCATCACAAGTAAGTCCAAATTATTAAAACGTATCATTTAGTTGTGTATTCACAAATCACACCATTGGCATTTTTATCAAAAACTAGATCATGCAGAAAATCTTCTACATGATCTTCCAAAAATGTTACAGCTTTTGTATTCTTTTACTTTTATGCTTAGATCTGTGAACCATTTTATGTTAAGTTGATGAAGGGTGGAAGGCTTCTCTATTTAGTTATTTATTTATCTTCAATTTGGTATTTCGTTGTTTCTGCATTCATTTCCCCCTTTCATTAGCATCTATTAATTGTACAGAGTGAAGGGTTTCCTGAGGACAGTCCCATACATGCTGTGATGTGCTGTTTCTATCTGCTGAACACCCTCTTTCCTCTCTCATTTCTTTCCCCACTTTTCTAGCCTCTTTAGTCCCCCCCACCCCTCAGTTTCCATATGGGAGAGAAAACATCCCCATCGTAATGGCTTATCATACTTAACATGATGATGATCCCCCAGTCCATCCATTGTCCTACAAATAATAACATTTCATTCTTTTCAATGGCTGAAACAAACTTTAGATTTTCCTTACTCATGTATGCTTGATGGGCATCTAGGCTAGTCACATCCATGTTCACCACCATTGGATGGCTTCTCTTTCTGTGCCAATGTCCTGCCCCCCCCACCCCAGCCTCTATTTTCCTCTTTCCCTCCATCCCTTTCTGTGAGCTTCATTTCTGCCCTGCTGCTTGCTAGTGTGACCTCCTCAACTATGTGATGTTTCTCATTCTCTGTCCTGATAACCAGTCTTTCATTTTCCCCAAGGGTTTGTCTGTCTAGTAATGCACTATTGACCTTCTCTTAGTGACCCAGCTTGCTGAGAAGCTGTTTCATGGCTATAATAAAGAATATTTACTTAAAGTATGAACATTTTTAGGCCAATAAGGGTGCAGTAGCACATTTAATACACTGCAATGTAGTTTCAATGTAACTATTTGATGCATTTGGAAATAGTGTGATTCATTCATGTTACGACATATTGCTTTACAGCCCAAGTCTGGTACTTGAACCCATCGTATTTATAAAATGTCAGTACTATGAAAAAAGTAAGAGGGAAGGAAAACCAAAGGTGTACATCTTCCTTTCTTTCCCTAATAAAATAACCTTTGCTTGATTCACAAGTGGTAGTGATGATTTGGAGCAATAAAAACTTTATCCACTTCTGACCTGAGGAACACATGCTCCTACTATTAGTATGTTAATGAGTGCTTTGTAATTATTGGTAAACATAAATGAAAAGTGTAGCTTATAATAATCAATTCTACTGTCACATATATATACATATATATATATAATTTTAATTGTGCTCCTGAATATCAAATGTCATAGACAGCATCACAGGATTATTTGTAACAACTCAACACTAGCATCTCTGTGCATGTCTGTTTGTTGGTAAATGAGTCAATATGATGGCTTACAGAAAAACAATGGGAATGAGCAAATTCAAGCTACTCACAGATACATGGGGAGTTAAATAAATGTACTGTTTAATGAAAGAAATCAAACACAAATGAGAGGTGGTCAGATTTTATTTTAAAAATCATTTTAACCATATCTATATAAGCCATAAAACCATAAGAGAATGCCGTTTGTGGCAGTTAGGATAATGGTTACACCAAAGTAGAAAGATGGCCTTGAACATGATGGCACTATTCAGTTCCTCCACCTTGGTGGCCTTGGGTAGAAGACGTTGTGACAAACTCTTGTAGGGATTTTAAATGTTTAATATGTCTAATGATTTTGGAGTAAAAATTATATTGCTAACATGTGAACAATATCTCTTGAAATCTTAGGTCATTTTATGAAAGATCCTAGGTTTAATTTTATTTTTTTAAACTTAGATCAATATTTTTACTTACAGCTCAGTAAAACTGGAGGAGAGTAGTTATTATCTGATCTGTAGGAAAGGGAGTACCATATGTTGGTAATCAAAGCAATATTGGGGAAATGTCAGAAGCACTGCTGGTTTATTTCAATGAGAAGGAATAGAAACTTTTTACAAACAGGAAAGGAAATACTCAATGGATGAAGCCTATAGGATTCTCTAAGAAGCATTGAATATCCTAATGATGGAAAACATTAAGAATAGCCACCTGAGTATGAAAGTCATTTAAACCATGGAGTCTCTCTAAATTTTGTATAAATATGACAGAAGCTGAAAAGGAACAAAACTTGGGTTTTAAAATAAACAGAATTTATTTGGGGAATCTAATTTATTAATTTTGTTAAAAATCAAACTTACATTCAATGGAAATTCTTCACGTGTTCACGTGAAATAATGTTTCCTTCAATAATTGCCCAAAATGTAAGATTTCTTTTTATCCTTAGGTTGCAAAATATAAGAACATGTACTCTTGTAAAAAATCCTAATTCCTAATACCTGCTCTCCTATTCAATTAAAGGGTCTTCTTTTGTGTCATGATCGCAGAAGCAATGCCGACATTTCTACCTCTGTCGGACAGCCTTGATCATGCTTGAGAGGTGGGCAACTTTAGTGACTGCAAGGCTGAAAAATGTAAGCTGAAGGCCAATGCCAAAGGCATGAGCCTCTTGTCAACCTAGCTATTCAGGAGGCTGAGATCTGAGGATCCTGGTTTGAAGCCAGCCCAGGCAGGCAAATCCATGAGATTATTGTCTCTAATTAACCATCAAAAACTAAACATGAAGCTGTGACTCAAATGGTAGAACACTACCTTTGAGCACAAAAAAGCCCAAGGTTAGTGCCTAGGGCTTAAGTTCAAACTCCAGGACCAACACAAAGACACACACACACACACACACACACACACGCAGCAGATTGTTGACTAATCAATACAACTGGAAATTTTTTCCAAATGTAGAAATGGAAACATTCTGGTTATAGTAGAACATTTTTGTCTTTTGAGAGTCTCAAGTATTATAGTGAATTTACTATAGTTACATATCAACTTAGAGCAGTGTACCATTCATTTTTTAAGAATCTGATTTGTTTTCAAGTGGAAAGAAAATTTCTACATTTCACAAAATTCATTTGTAGTTTCAACTTTTCCTTCAACTGAGACACTCAAATTTGAAAATAATTGAGAGTTTCCAGCTATAATTATGGATGGCTTTAAGTCTCTTGAGTATGAGTTCACATGGCTTTTCTTGATGATGACAAGATAAGTTATATTTGTTATATTGTGTGAAAGTGCTTTATATGGGTGTTGAAATGTATATATATATATATAGTTACATAATTTCACATCTATGTTTATTATATAATGTCCTCATTGTAATAATGAGTATTTGAAAATATCATAAACAGATGGGTAAGGGTGGCTCACATCTGTAATACTAACTACTTGAAAGGCAGAGAGGGAGATTTCAAGGCCAGCTCTAGTAAAAACTGTGAAACTTCATGTAAACCATTAGCTGGGATGCATGGCATGTACCTGTTATCACAACAATCATGGTTGTGAGGCAACCCAGACAAAAAGTGAGATTCTATCTCAAAAATAAGCAGATGAAAAAGTGATGGAAGAATAGCTCAAATGATAGAGCACCTGCTTACCAAACATGAAGTCCCAAGTTCAAACCCAACACTGCAGAAAAAGGAAGGGAGGAAGGGAGGGAGGGAGGGAGGGAGGGAGGGATTGAGGGAAAGGAAAGGGAAAGCTGGTATAATATGTTCAAAGTCTAGTAAAAACACATATTATAACAATTTCTGATAAAATAGTGTCTTGTTCTGTTATTCCTTCATTGTATGCTCCTTTGTTCCTTTCTCTTTCGTTCAGTTTATTAATATTCATTTGGTATTTTCTATGTGGGTGCAGTTGTCTCTAGGAGTATATATGCCATTGAGTAAAAAGATGGATATGGCAATCAGGCTGCAATGTCTCACAACTGTAACCCTAGTTATTCAGGAGGTTTAGATCTGGAGGATCAAGTTGGAAAACTAGTCTGGGAAGAAAAGAAGACCTGAATTCAAGCCCCAGTAGCAGGAGCAGCAGAGAGAGAGACAGAGACAGAGACAGACAGACAGATGGAGAGACAGAGATAGAGACAGAGACAGCGACAGTGAAATAGACAGAATGACAGACACAGACAGAGAGACAGAGAGATAGAGACAGAGATAATAATTACTAAAACATTTTCCATATATTTATATTAGGACAAAACAGCAAATATCAATATATTTACTAATTTATGTATATATTTCTGGGTCTGTGTAAAGGACTTAATGCTTAGATTTGGAGAATGCGAGAATATTCCTCTTGAGTAACTTTATAATTGTAAACCAATTGCAAGCTTGGGTGGTCTGAATAACATGATTCTTCCAGGCAAAAGCTGTCTGGTCACAACTAACAGTGAAACATTTTTAGTTCATTGGTAAATTTTTTTATGAAATTGCACACCTTTCCAGTGACATTTCCCATCATTCTGGAAAAACTTGATGTGAATCCTGAATATTTTTAGTTTGAGTAAGAATCTATCTGTGTCTCTTCTTCTAGATACATGCTTTTTCACAAGCATGCATATACTCGAGAAATCCATCACACTTATGATCAGCAATTCCATGTCCAAATGTGCATGTAGCCATTGGGAGCTTCGGCACCTTATTGATGCTATTGATTTCCCTTCATAGAATACCTTTCTTCGTTTGACCTCTCAAAGGTTGCTGTGACTCTAACTCTGATCCATGGTACTTAGGTAAAAATTTAAAATCTCAAAGGTGTGATTAAGTGATCTGTGACATCGACATGGAACTAGCATATAAAGTGTTGACAAATGCATGTTAGGAAAAATATATTAAAAAGAAACAGTTTCTCTTCCTACATCATGGGATTCCAGCACATTGCTGTCTGTAATAAACGGCAGGTACTTTTTGATGAGCACAGAGAAGAGCATTTGGCTGTTTATCATTTTTTTCCCCACCAAAGTGACATCTCTGCTGATTACTTACATTATGGCTAATTTGCAGCTTATAATCAGTCCTAGTTTCTTAATAAACGTCTCATTAAATGATGGGAGCTGCCATTTACCTCCGGGTTCCCACTCTCTAGTATAATCTGTGAACATGTCAGCAGAGAGAAGGGGAGGAAATGCCTGGATGTCACACATGTCATTTGCAATCATGTCCTAAAGCTTCAAAGGGGACCAGGGGAAGTCAACGCCCTTCACAAGACATTAAGGGGCCTGCAGGAAGTGTGGTGAGCCAGCAGCATGTTGCTTTGTGTTCACAGTTCAGATTGTGAGCATGCGACGCTGGTGGGGAAAGGCAATGTATGTTTGAATGATGCAAAAGCGAGAGGGATGATTGCAGCATCTGAGGAAGGGTGGAGGTGATGCTAATAATGGCTCTGTGCAACTTCCTTGTGCACATACGTCAGTTGAAGGATGGAAAGACATTCCTCAACATTCAGAAAGCAAATACTCCCGCCACCTCACAGGAAGCTAGAACACGTACTGTGTGAACCCTTTCAAAACCTCAGAATAATGAACATGCCAGAAGGTGGGAGTACTGGGAGGGTTTATATAACCCGTCCTCTCTTCCTTATCATCATCAGGCACAGAGGTTGGGAAGTGAAAACACAGGGTTCAAAAAAGAAATGACATTTTCAAAAACACTTGTTTCAAGAAAGGATGCATTGAATTGCAAACTGAGATTTGTGTTAGAATGTGAAACCACCACTCAACTATCTAATAACTTCAAGACAGGCTTGGGGAATAAAAATAACTCTATTTCATAATTACAAAAATCTCCATAAGTCAGATCTCAATTATTGTTAAAAGTGTGTGAGACAGAGAGAGAGAGAGACAGAGAGAGACAGAGACAGAGAGACAGAGACAGAGAGAGAGAGTGTGTTTCAAACCTGTCACAGGCAAAAGCAATTTCTCTTTCTTAGCAAAAAATAAGACTGGAAACATGCATTGATGATATTATCATTAAACAGCATTTTCTGACTGCTAAAATAATAGTTTTCATTTGTTGAATTATTTTGAAGGCATTTTATTCCATGCAACATATAATCTCCCCCAATAAATCTGTAAATATAAGCTACATATAGCAAAATGCATAACTCCCACTTGATAAATATTTATCAAGTGAACATACCAATACAGACAAAATCCTAAAAGGTGAAGGGAGACCACTGTTCTTAAGCAAATCTTTGCATTTCGGCCTGAACACTGTTATCCAAGTTTCCTAATTTCTAACATGATAGTACATTGTAGCAAACTTTAAATTTCTAATAAAAAGAATTTTAGAAACGTTCATGTTTTTTAGCTTATTTTTTTATCTCTCGGTGTTCTGACTATTGGAGTCAGTTAAGCTATTTTATTTACCCTTAAATGTCTTCTCACAATACTATCTAGAATTCTGTAGAGTGACTGCCTTGAAGATTATGTCTGGTCATTCAGATAGCTCTCAGTGTACAACTATTTGGTAAAACAATGCCATGAAGATTCATATATGTGAGTTCAGTAAACATATGCATGACTTCTGCTGAGTTATTGTCTTGGACTGGATCACTTGGGATAGTTGGAACATAAAATAAACTCTATTAGACACTAACAGGGATGTATTTGTTACATTGGCTCACAGTATTTTATCCTTTTAATTTTTCTGCTTTTGTTTTTGTAGCATGTACCCAGTAGTAACTTTGGTCCGTGAATTCCATGTCTCTAATAATTGATGAAATATATATGTATGTATCAGCCATTTCAGCAAGCTTTTAATGGAGTATATGTTAACATGATTTTTTTTCTATTGGATTGTCTTTATGTAATCTGTATATAAGGAATTTATAAAATGATACAATATAGCCTTTGAGGAAGATCAAATTTTACAACTGTGTTGATACTTTTCCTTAGTTTATCATGGATAATTCTGACTAACCTAATGATTTTAGGCACTTGAGCTGTTACCATTCTGAATAAGAATATATGCAACATATTGGGGTTCATGATTCTAAAATTTAAACATGATTGGTTTCCAAGACAAAGTATTATGTCAATGTTCATACTTATCAAGAAAAGAGTGTATATATATATATGTGTGTGTGTGTGTGTGTGTGTGTGTGTGTGTGTGTGTGTGTGTGTGCGTATTACACAAAATGCCCTCTTGAGCCATTAGAAAATAATTTGTTTTAAAATTCCATACATATTATGTCAGTCTGTCCCAAATTATGGTCCACAGATAATAAAACCACAAATCTCTGTGTGTCAAGCACCTGTTTTGTTGGTACTTTGGTAAGGCAGTGCAAGTATAGTACAGATTTCTGCTCACCAGGCTAAACTCTCTATGGCTATGACTTTGGCTTTAGAGTTAAAAACACATTGGACTTGTAACCTGTGTATCTAGATTGTAAAGTCTAAATCATGAAAACTTGGTTATTTGGCTGGGCAAAGGCAAACATCAAGTATCAGTGGTTTTCAAATGCTTCATCTGACACACTGGAATAATGTGCCCGCACAAATACAAGACAATGGGTCTGTTGACTTGTCTAGGGCTCTTGAAGTGGTAAGAGTCCTTGATGTAATGAGCAAATAATAAAGTAATATGAGGGCCAATATAATGGGCCAATTGACAGCCAAGAGTTACACATAAGACCCAGGGTTTGTAGATGCACATGTAAGTGTACACATATGCTTGTGTGTGTGTGTCCATTCTCCACACTGTCTGCTGTCCATTTACTCTGTCCTTCATAGGCTATTCTTTATTCCTTAGACAGGCTGTAGGATAGCATGACACATCTCTGTAAGACTCAATTCTGGAAATGGACCTAACTAAGGCCATTGGATGCATCTAAACCCTGATAGTAGCATTTAGATTATTATTCAACTATTTTCTAAAGCTAAAATAATACAAGGACTGGTTATGACCTTCTGAAATTAGAAAATCTTTATGAGCATGAAAATAAAGACCTAAAAGTTATCACTAAAAGAGTTAGACATGTTAGAATGTCACTTTCCTATAGGAGACACTAAGGCTAGAAGCCAGGCCCTTTTTGTCTTACTGTTTCCTGAGATTCTTAACACCTTGCATGAGATGAAACAGAGAATTTAGTGAATAAAGGTGAATTTATTAATATCTTGCTGAATAAACAAGAACATAACAGGATACTAGAAATTGTGAGTCTATATTTGCTGAAAACACTTAGAAGGCTCAGTGAAGACAAGGAACCTGAAATGTGTATGGTTATACACATCTTAATCCTAATACACCGAATGAATCTGCAGAATCTTTCGTTATGAAGCTGAATTTCTGGAACTCAGATGCTACCTTTAACAAACTACCCAGAATAATATGCAGGTGCAATAACACCCCACAATCCTCTAGAAACAAATTCAAAGTACAAGATTCTTAATCCAGCAAGCAGGTATTCTCCATGGGATGATAAATTAGAGAAAAAAATGCCTCAATCATTTCCAGGAGCCAATCATTTTGTGCTAAAGGAGAACAGCAAATATTCCATTGTCTGGAAATGTTTTACAAGTATATTTCTGTGAATTCAATTTTTGCTATACACTACCATCCAGTTTCTGTCACATTTCAGCATTATTGATTTGAAACAGAAGTGGATTTTGACATCATTTATTCTGGGCTACACACTGTGTAATTATTCAAATGCTTCATTTTCATTTGGACTTTCCTATTTGTTTTAAATGGTATTACTTGCTTCAGTGCATTTTCATTTTAGTGAACACACTGATAAATATTTCTATCAATTGCAGATGTGATTTTTGCATAAGTAACTAAAATGCTACTACCGTGGTTTAATACAATATCAGACACCCCAGGATCCCATAGCAGCAATTAGAAAGTTTGTGTGCATTTGTGTAATCATAAAGGCCTTATGGAATGGTTTTAAAGTGTGCTTATAATTAGTAATTTTAATGCTTCATATCTTTCCAGAAAGCTTTAGGCACAAAGCCAGGGCTGATCCTAGGTAAAATTGTGAAAGAAACAAATTTCACATTTTGTATTTTTCTTTCTTTCACTCCTGTTTTGGAATTCTAGTCACATTTTCCCTGACCCAAGTCTGGTCAAGGTTTCTGAATTTAATCAATCCTGAATTTAATCAATTGTGTGTGTGTATTATAATATATGACATATAATAATAATATATATTTCCCTTTTTCTCATTGTTTTTAAATTTGAAGTCAAAATTTTTGGCCTAGCCGGCCAGTGGCTCACACCTATAATCCTAGCTACTCAGGAGGCTGAGATCTAAGGATCACGGTTCAAAGCCAGCCCAGGCAGGAAAGTCCATGAGACTCTTATATCCAATAAACCACCAGAAAACCAGAGGTGGCGCCGTGGCTCAAGTGGTAGAGTGCTCGCCTTGAGCTGAAGAGCACAGGGACAGCACCCAAACCCAGAGTTCAAGCCCCAAGAACAAAAAAAAAAAAACTGAATTTATCTAAGAAAGAGAGAGAGAGAGAGAGAACTCCTAGACTCTTTTTTAAATGTTTTTTTATTGTGAAAATACTATACAGAGGGGTTACAATTACATGAGCAAGGTAATGAGTACATTTCTTATCAAGCATTGTTGCCTCCTCCTTTGTTTTTCTCCTATCATCCCTGCCTTCCCATCTCTGGGACTACACTCGCCCGACCCACCTTGTAAAGTTCATTTTTCGACATAGCATCTTGTACCTCTCATTGTTACAATGGGTCCACCTGTATCCCTATTTAAACAATTTGTTTTTCCCCTTCCCCTCCCCAAATTATACCAATGTCAAATACAATGAGCTGTGATTCAAAGGAATCACAGAGAATGTCTTCAGGTTCTCAAGGACAGTCTACTGCTCATTAGAGCTTAATCTCCTGTCTGACACAGATCCTATATGGAGCTAGGCTGCTTCTACCAACAGACCCCTCTTGTTACCTTTGTGCCATTCAATGAACAGAAGCCATCTCAACCTCCCACCCCAACAAATAATGGAAAGGGAAAGAAAGGGGGAAAATGAGCTCCTCTTTTTGTTTAAAAATTCCTTTTTTGAACATTTAAACATGCATATGTGCATCCAAATAAACTTTGATAATTTTACAAATGATAAACCTGGCAGCTGACATCAGTTATTTTTCAATTTCAAAGATTTAATAATTATCACATTTGCATAATAACTGTTCTATAGAGTTACCATTAATGCAAAAGGTCAGGAGAATTCAAAATGGTTAAATATGCTGAAGGCTAATGTTTGATGAGAATAGAATACATCATTCTCATCTGTGATCACATGATATTCTCAACAAAAGTCATGGCATAAGCATTATTGGGTTTCTTCCTTTTACAGCTAGGGAAACTTAAGCACAAAAGTATGATTTATCTCACATAAAATCACACAGCGCTTAGAAGAAGCTGGATTTGAATACAGGAATTCTGTCTAAGGAGACAGTAGTCATAAATGCTGTGGTATATAGTTCCTATATTAAAACCACAGAATTGTTTATCCTGAAGAACATTGGCAAAAGTGACATCCTATGTTCTTCATTCCTCTTCAGGAAGAAACAGACTGCTATTTAGCATAAACATAGGAAAGTATAAGCTAAGATATAGATACAGCTCAACATACCAGGGCAGAGCAGGTCTATGTGTTACATAAGAGATCCCTTTAAGTTAGTTTCCATTCTCAGCCACAGGATAAATATTGAATTGAACATTTAATATCATTTGTAAATGTGAAATAAAATAAATAAAATCATGATATACAAATAAATAAAAATGGCCAAGTGGCCATTTATCTTTTTAGCCATTATGTGTATAATTCGGTGATATTAAGTAAACACACTGTTGTTACAGCCATTACCAACAAATATCTCCAGATGTTTTTGCTTCCTCAATCTGAAACTCTGCACCCATTAAATACAACCTCATCACTTTCACCAGCTCCTGACCATCACCATGCATTCTCTGTCATTAAGAATTGGACTCATCTAAGTACTTAACCTGACTACTCATGCAGATATATTATCTTTATTTCACTGAGAAAATATAGATCAGGCTTCAACTTTATTGAGAAATTGATCCAAATTCCCTTGAATTTAAGGATACATAAAACTATATTGAAGAAATACATCATAGCATGTTTATCTTCATTTACCTATGGACATGGAAGGTGTATCTGTCTTTAACTCTCATGATTAATGCAAGAATGAACATAGATGTACAAATATCTCTTCATGGTCATGTTTTCAACTCTTCAGAGTGTTTACTGACCAATGGAATTGCTGTTTTCCATAGCAGTAGCAACCATTTTACACTTGCACTGGCAGTGCAAAAAGGTTCAAATTTCTTCACATCGTCACCAGAACTTGTAGATATATTTTAAAGCATATCAACTTTCATCTCTTAGGGAAAGGATGATAAAGAATAAAAAGAGAGGCCAGACACCAGTATCTCATGATGTAATTCTAGCTCCTCAGGAGGCTGAGATCTTATGATTGAGGTTCAAAGCCAGTTCATGCAGGAGAAGTCTGTGAGACTTATTTCTAATAAGTACCAAAAAGCTGGAAGGGGAGCTATGGCTCAAGTAGTAGAGTGCTAGTCTTGAGGCAGAAATGTTCAGGAACAGCACTCAGGCCCTGAGTGCAAACACACACACACACACACACACACACACACACACACACACACACACACACACACACACACACACACAGACCAAAAACCAAGAATACAAAGAAGACTAACAGAGATCAGAGGAACAAACAGACAAACAACTTGGATCACTGCAACAGAAACCAGAGAAACAGAACTTTTCAAAGGGTGTTGGCAGAGATGTATGGTGCAGCATTAAGATCTGTCAGGTGAGACTTTCAGGTTGGATGTTATAAAAGCAATATAACAAATTACCAACATTTTATGAGATGTGTTGCAATTTATAAAAAGAAAAGACCAATTTGATTGTGTTTTACATTACATGCAAAGTAAGCACAGATAATAAAAGAAGTATAATGTTTAAAGAATCATCTCTAATAATATAAACATAGAAAAAACAATTCAACTGGTACTCTCATGAAATTGATTATCTAATGTAGCAATTAACAAACATATTGTAGGGACTGCATTTATAAAATTTAAATTTCAGTGGCCACATTAAAAGTAAGTCAGTTAACTTAAGTAGTTAAGATTAAAACAGATTTTCATTTTAATATGTGATCAATTCAAAATATGATGTAAAGTTTTTAAGTCATAAATATTTAAACTACCCAGCATGTTTATAAATACTTACAGTTGATTTTTGACAAGGAATATTTCAAGTGCCCCCTGTAGTTCTAAAGTTATGGGTAACATACAAAGAAACATAGATACAATGTACTCTCAAAGAAGAGAAATATGTACTCAGGGAAAAAAAAACACAGCCACACTATTAATAAGTTCTGCTACAAAAGAAAAAGATCTTTATCAATTTGTTTATGGGCTAAATAGAGAGAATTAATCTAGAAAAACCTCTGGGGAGTAGGATGACTGTATGGAAGCTAGATAATGGCTAATTGCCTGTCATGTTTCAGAAGGAAAAAAGAGAGATTGTAATTTATGACCTCAGGAAATCTGATGTGTGTGAATTATTCAAGAAAAAAGTAATCTCAATGACAAGTTATGCATTTATTTCAGAACAGACTGAGAAGTGTCATTTATATACATTGAAGGTAGCATAAACACACTGTTTTCTGAATTTCTAAATGATTACCAAATCATTGTTCTCTAAGCTCTTCTGACTGGCTTTGTCTAATCTGAATTACTGGATGGCTATAACTGTAATGCTAATTATATTTTCTAAAGTGAGTATGGCTATTAGGTATATGTATTTCTAAAGTAAATCTAGAGTGCTATATTGTGTGGATCAATCACTCTCAAATGTAAGTGCCAATGGCCTTAAGATGATCCCCAATTCAAAATTTTTAATAAACAGAATATATAAAGATTTACTGATCAAGAAGCACGAGATACAATAAACATCAGAGGGACAAAGCCAAATGTTCACAGCAATTGTAGTTTTTAAAATCTGGTCATCACAGCTAATATTCCTTCACTTTGGAAATGTCTGTTGTAAAAGCAATTTCTGTTTAGCACAGAGGACTTATGAGTCTCCTTGGGAGATTATCTTAATTGTCCTTCAGAGTTCCTAGGAATCAACATTGAAAAACAGGGATGATATTAAACTAGAGTTATCATGTAAAACTAGAGAGCCCCTCCCTCCCTCCACATATATATATATATATATATATGTATATATATATGTATATATATATATATGTCCATCCAGATATACATGTATACTCATTGTATGAAATTCAAATTTAACTGAGTATTTTACATTTTTTCAAGCAATCTATATTAACCCTGAGGCTTTTAAAAAGACGGAAGAGCCAGGCACTGGTGGTTTATGCCTATAATCCTAACTATTCAAGAAGCTGAGATCTGAGGATTGAGGTTCAAAGCCAGCTGGGGCAGGAATGTCTTTGAGACTCTTATCTCCAATTAATCATCAGAAAACCAGAAGTGTCACTATGGCTCAAATGGTAGAGCACTATCCTTGAGCTGAGGAGTTCAGGAACAACATCCATGCCCAGAGTTCAAGACTCACGACAAACAACAACAAAAAATGCAGAGGAACGTGTTCTATGTGCCATTTCCTAATGCTAAAGACATGCTATCACGAGGTAACTTCACAATTAGGCTTACATCATCTAATTCTGAAGCCCCAATCCAGGTCCTCTGTACAAATAGAGAGGCTTCTGAAATTGAGTCAATGACATAGGTAACAATGTCATCATGCTGATTGGGCCCAGCCAGGGAGTACAGGCTAAGGCCTGCACCAGCTTCTATGGAACAGACTCCCCTTGACCTTCAATCTCACTGTTCTACTTCTTTAAGTCATGGGTCTTCACTTAGGTGGCCAGCTCTTATTGTTTTGCTCCTTGATATTCAATATAGTTAATCTTCCCAATACAGACTTGGAATGTACTTGCTCAGCTAGTGCTTAACATACTCACCATTCCAGAAACCAGTGAAACTATTAATTTTACTCAGCAGGAAATGCATACACTATGTTTTAATAAGACGTAGTGTACTTTGAGAATATGTTAATCTATGTGAAAATTCATGACTCTGTGGAAAGTTCTGACAATTTATCTCAGTCTAGGAGGCAGACTCTTCAGTAGAAGAATAACTTTGAAGGACTGTGGTGCTATTTACCATTCAAGTTCTTTCCCCTGAAGGATGTTTGGAGCAGTGGGGAACCCAGTATCATTCTGCAGGTTGTCTGGTAATAGTTTCTCACTTCCTTCACATATTTTAATGCAATCAGTACAACTCACATCTGCACAGCAATCAAATTACAAAGTCAACGTCATCCAACGTGATGTTGAAGAGCCAAATAATCAGATTCAAGTTAATATTAATTGCTATACTTTCTGCACCTGGATACAGAAAATGAAAGGCAACAGAAAAAGAGTGAGAGGGAATAGATATGTCATTAGTCATTAACTAATTATTATCACATTCTATGAGGTTGGTCAGACATGATCTTCTCAGGCTCACATTGAGTTCTTTCACTTGGAAAGATCAATATTTCTTTGTTGCTGTACTGAATTATTAGTTGTTCTACGCAAATTAATGTTTTATTTTAAGAGTTGTCTCACATTGTATTCGTAAGCTGCTTTTTTAAATGGCCCTTCCTTTGAACAACTGCATAAAGATAATAGAGAAATTTTTAAAAACACTTCATTGTTAATATCATGCTTACTGACTTAATTGTATTTCTTTTTTAAGTAAAGCATGGATGACATGGAGGTAGACTAGAAGAAGTTAGAAATTCTTTATTTAATTCTTTACTTCATACTATCTAATTCTCTATGGCAATTCAATTGTGAATCTGCGTTGCCTCATTTGAAAATCAAGGGATTAATTCTATTGGTCCAACTTTATCACCGTTCCTACATGTAATGATACATTTAATGTGTTTTCAAGCTCTAAGATAATGAACAAATGTTTCTAGTGAGATACAATTATTTTCGTTGATTTTTAAAATTTTTGTTATTGTTTCATTTTTAGTTAGGTAGGATCTTACTACGTTGCAAGATGAAATTACTCATTAGAAATAAACACATCAATAAGAAACATATTGATGTATAGTTACTGAGTTAGTGTTTAAGCTATCATCAAGAGCATGGAATAAACAATATATATCAAAAATGAGAGAATGAAAGGATCCATTTTTGTACCCAATGTTCCTGTACTCAATAATTAATGCTTTTGCATAATTAAAGTGGAATAATCATAATTTTATTTGAATATGGTGAGATAACACTGACAAGAGAAGAATAGAATTGTTCAGTGAAGTCTCTTGCACATAAGAAAATTCTACTTGAGATAGATTTATGCTCCACGGAAGTGTGTGAACATTGAATGGGAGCTTCATGTGTTTAGGATATTGGTTTTCCTTCTTATACCGGTGTTACCTTAAAATGTAGTGAACTTTAAACATCAAATTGTCCAACTAGATGCATGTTTATACAGGATTACACTGTGTAACCAAAATGAAGAAGATACAGAGCACCACCATTGGAAACATCTCCAGAGCGCCTTTCCATAGCACATAGAATGTCACAGCTCCCGAGATCTTGACCTCCATCACCAACTTTGGACACAGGTCACTTGCTTTTGACCTTCATGTAATATGCACTCTGGTGACACTCCCATGTTATGTATACCATACATGTGAGGTTCATTCATCTAAATTGTTTTCTAAAGTACAAGCACTATTTATAGAACATTAGCTAATGTAGAATATTTTAAAATAATAGATAGCTAAATAATAAGCAATTAAACATTAGAGAAAATTTAGTGTAAATAAGCACATCTAGAACTGTGCTAAAAAATTTATCTTTGCAGGTCAGATATGGTGGCACACATATGCAATCTCAGATATATGGAAGGCAGAACATTGCCCAAGATGACCAGGGAAACATTCTAAAAATCACTAAAACAAAAAGAGCGAGGCATGTGGGCAAGGGCTGGAGCATCGTGCTCTATGTTGAAATGCTGATACCATCAAAATAATGGGGTAAGTATATAAAAGGTTTCCATACAAGTTTGATAATTAGTATGTTAAAATGTACCAATTAATCAATAGCATTTTATGAATCAAGATTATAGGCTAGACAAATATTATTAAAATTCCATTTTCATAATAAAGGAAATATGCCTATGTAAACTGCAAGATTTTACAAGGAAAGGAGCAAAGAAAGGGAAAGAAAGAAATGAAAGGAAGGAGGGATGGAAGGAAAGAATGAAGGAAGGAAGGAGAGAAAGAAGGGAAGAAGGAAGGAAAAACAGACAAAAGAATAAAAATGTGAAATAATTTTTAAAATTAGTAGGGAAGGTAATAAACATTCCCAAGCATTATATTCTGATCAGTAAATTTTATTTCTCAAGGGAAGAAGATTTGAACAATTCTGAAATCAATATGCATCTTCATTGTTATTAATGTGAAAAGTGAAAAGTTACAGATAAGGAAAATGAGACTTGAATGGTCACATGATATGTAGACATTGTTAGGAATTCATGATTAGCTGAGGATGGAAGAAATGGGTCATAGAGCAGGGCTTATTTTTTAGTTCTATCACTTGACAGCCGTAAGAAAAAAAATGAAATCATAATTCACAATGCCATCAAGTTCCTAGATCATTTTTCTTTGCTTTTCTTGCTTTATTTAGTGGCAATAGGGAATCAAACACAGGTTCTGTTCACTCCAGATAGCACATAATATTGTGAGTTTTAAAAAATGTAACAATACATGTTTGTGATTACAAAACAAAGTGTACAAATAAATAGCCCTCCGCTCGTACTGATATAAATCCATATGTGTATAAAAGAAGCAAAAAGTAAAGCATGAAAACATATACCAAATAATTTATGCAAATTCTCCATACTCACAAAGGCGAAGCCAAGCTTTTCACTTCCTTCAGGTGCATAGTAACTTCTTTCAAGTTAATGCAGAGAGAAAAGGTGAGACACCAATTTTACAGCTTCAAACTGGCTTATTAATGTTAATATCATGCCTTTATTGAATGATCATGGTCACATGACTAGGTCAACTAGTACTGGCCTATTGTGGCAGGATATGTAGGTGAGAGAGTGAAATGAGGCAGTATTTATATTTAAATATGAATGTAGGTATTGGGGTGGTCTTCCTGAGAATCAGTATCTTACACACCATTCATGGCACCAAATACAGTATTGCATATTCTTTAAAGTTAAAGCAAATAGTGTTCTGGCCTTATGCATGCGTGCCCATCCACTCCAGCAAACCATTTGAAAAGGAGAAAAGGGCTTGTACTTTTGGCATTTGAGCTCTCCAAATTAACCACTAATGGAGACAAGGCAAGGCATGCGTCGTTACTGGGAGTGAATGTGCAGTTGTAACATACCTGCTTATTACTTTCCTCTCAGACATGCTTCCTACCAGAGCAAGGTCATAGAGCAACAGATTGCCTATATTTCCAAGGCCAATCAAATCTAGGGGAAAAAATACTTTTCACCTCATCAGAATTGCATTTATTGAATTGAAGTATTTCTCCTCATTTCCCTCCCTTTTTCCACTGTGAAAGTGTATCTTCTGAGTCTTGGGATGAGAACATTTATATTCAAGCAATCATCACTTTCTTCTTGGACAATTTTATCAATGATTCTTTTTTTGAGAAATATTCATCATGGTTTTAAAATCGGAGCCATTTCAATATAAATGTAGAGCTCAATCCTCCTGAAGCTTATTTTGTGTTGATTGCACTTACCCCTGGGACAGAATACGAACAATTTAACATTGAAATCAACTGATGTTTAGAGCAATCTTTTTCGGTATCAGTGGTGTCATATCATCTGGAGGGCATGGTCAGACTCTTTATAAAAAAAAGTGTTTCTCTGTGTTGGGAACAGAAAAAAACATGTGATGTCATTTCCCACTCTTATCAGTATCTATTTCTCTGTCCTTTTTCTCGTGCCACACCCCCTCTTTGTTTCCTTCTTCTCTTTTCAGTCCTTGTCAGTTTCTTTCTCTGCTTCCTTCCCTCTGTTTCCATGTTAGAGGACTCCATGGGATGTCGAGCTCTCTCATCATCAACCTCTTTCCTCACGGCTCCATATATGGCCTTGTGCAACCTGCTATTGGCTTTTTAGCTTCTCCTGACCTTTCTCCTCTCACAAGGTGTCACTTAATTATACACAGAGGCAGCGATGTCTAAGGTCAGCCTTTTGCATGTCAAGAAATTGAATTCTCGCTTCCCATTACCACTTATAAGCCGTAATTAGCCTGTCTCCTATATGAAACTGACCTAAGCTGTTACTGTGTATTGACTGGCGCACTAAATGAGATGTTTACTACTTGTTATTACATATCTGTTCTCTGGTATTACAACACTATCTTCGCTAAGCAAAGGGTGAGGTGGCAATGCAGAGGAAGGAGACCAAGGGATAAATTGTATTTTCATAATGATCCTCAAACAAAGCATTTAACATCTCATCTCACCTTTAAACTATTTCATTTTTAACATTTTATCACTTCAAACCTGCAAAGAAATAGAAACACAAATATGATGAATTTTGTTCATTATATATAATAGAGAGACAGAGACAGAGAAAGACCAATATTTATCAATGTCTTCTAATTTAATCTGTCTATATGTCTGTATATAATATATATGTATATATACACTGAGACTTCTAATACCATTAGCAAAAATAAATATGGTTTCCATTTACTTTAGATAATCATGTGATAATAATTCTGTTTGGGAAAGAGTCCATCTCATGAGCCACTTTGGGGTTTTGTACTTACACAAATAGTCCACATCCGTCTTCAAAATTCTTAAAATGTAGATACAATCTTCAGACTTAAAAAATGCAATTAATTTGCACCAAACTCTCTAATCTAAATGCCCGAGGGCTACCTGCTTTTAGATGACATTACAGTTCATTGATTATGACGCCAATGTATTATGTTCCTAATAATCATCTCATCCTCAGGGCTCCAAGTCCATCCCATTGTATTCATCCATAATTCTGGACTGGCCCAGCTGTGGTGGTAACTTAAGTTCTCCTGTTTTGGCACTTTGTGCAAATCCAAGTTTAAATCTAGGAACCATTGGGGGAGGGGGTTCCAAGATAGCTGGTGCTGGGTTCTAAAGCAAAGTAGAGAGAATGGTCTTACCTGCATCACCCTGCAGCAGGCCCAACTCCCTGTCTGTCTCTCCTTCACACTCTCTTTCTGACTATACCACATGGGTATTTTCAAATACAAAAACTCTATGTGCTTGTTTGAAATCAGGTGGGAAATTCCTACAATGTAATAAGCAGAAATGTATGTAATTTAATTATCACTAACTCAGTAATATTGTATAATGTCTTCAGTCATAACATTATCAAATAAATCTTTTCTATATGTTGTAACACTTAATGGGGCGAGCTTTTTATCCACTCAAACTTTGGCCACTAAGTTCAGTTTTATGAGCTCACCTAGACAGTATATAAACAAAAGTACAAGGCTCTCAGAATTTTTGGTACTTCTGATCCAGGAAACAACAAATGGAAGTGTGAATATCAAATTGCCATAGACTTCTTCCATTCACAAATTTGCATATTTTGCATAAAATAGGCAAGTAATTATATGTATTACTTGTTTACAGTGATATAAACTTGATTAGAAATGGCTTGTTTTTGTCCATATTCCAATATCACATCAAATCAGATGTGAAATATTAGAGCACATTGAATGACTTTTTATTTGTGCTCTTCAGGAGACTGTATGGTATAAGCCCGCCAGCTTAAAATGTGGTGAGGACATTTATGATGTAAAGTCAGCCATTGAAGTTTCTCTCTGAGTAGAGTTCATCCTTTTTCTGTCTGTCCTTGTACATTTTAATTTTCTGTCTGCTCTTTTAATCCTAGCTAATTAGTCGATTTCATTCCCCCATAATGATGGACTCTTAGACTGAGCTTGTAATTACAATGAGGACTTTGTGTCCCATTAATTGCAGATTGTGGGTTAATTGGTAATTCCTCACACTGCATTTTTCCTGAAAATGTTTCACACTGTAGTTATTAACCTTCTCCTCAGGACAACAGATTTTTTTAAACCACTTGTCGAGGTATTCTCCCCTTAAAATTCTAGATAAGGGATCCTGTTTGTATGATAGCTCAGACTATCTAAGTAAGAAAGGCAAAGCAGTCTCCTGGAGAAGAAATCTTTATCTCCTTATAAAATTAGTCATATAGTCATACTTTTATTTCTCACATCTCATAATTCCTTTGGAAGAACTAAGCCAATTTTTAAATTACAGACTTTTCTGGATCCTAGAGTATTCAGGATAACATTAGTTATCTTTCTGCTTATACTTATTTGCATGAAAAGGAAAGTCAAAGAAAAGGAAGAAGAGAAGGGAACAAGAAGGATAAAGAAAGACAGGGTAGAGACACAGATTTATGGTAAGTTGAATTTGTTTTCCTAAATCATGATCCGTTAAGTTTTAGCATTGATAAATGATTCTTTTCATAAATCAAGAAAATTCAATATATCTGATATAAGTCATATCTTTTTTTATCTTCCAACGAAGCTTTCCACCAAATTTCTTCAAAATTACCATCTTATTTCTAGATATTTGTGCTTATGTTATGAAGCAATCCAAGATTGCTTTCTTCCTTTGCCACCTGAATTCAGACCTGGGATTAGTTCTATGGATGCTTTCTAGGCAGTGCAAGTTCCATGTGTTTATCCTTTGCATTTCTCGAAGTAAGACCTTCATTGTCTTGCAACTAGGTCTTCTACAGCTATCTATGACTAAATTTTTGTTTGTCAATTGTAGAGTCCAAATCCACATCAGGTCCTTGCACATGCTACCTAAATCTTGTCCTGAAAAGAGTAGTTTATATCACCTTAAGGGAAACTTAAGTATCCACTCCAGCGAATATTTTCCCAAGGAATGTGTTGATTCAAACTTGAGGGTGAGCTCTGGGGAATCATGGAATGTAATCCCAACTACTAGGAAGGTTGAGATCCAGAGGACTAAGGTTTGAGGTTAGCCCAAGCAGCCAAGTCCAAGACATCCTATCTCCAAAATAATCAGCAAAAATCCAGGCTGGAGGAAGGAGCAGAGCGGTAGAGCACCAACCAACCAATCAAGCCAAAAAAGCACAGTGCCTGCTACTGCCAACCTGACTACATGACCCAGCAAAAAGATGGAACTGGAAGAATTACTTAAATGGCAGAGCATCAACTGTGAGGGAAAAGGTCAAACGAGAGCTCAAGACCCTAGTACTGGTGAATGTATTAAAAAAAAAACAAAATTCTCATTAAATTCTAGGCTTTGATAAGTGCAAAAAAATACCCAATGAAAAAAGACACAAACACCTTTTTTTCTTTGTACATATGACCAACAGTCCTGTGTAAACAATACAAAAGCTAAAGGACATAAAATAATCATAGGCAGACAATATGGTCCCCAGGGGAAAAAGTAGGATCTCACTAACATTTCACCTGGCCTTGAACTTTGGTCCTACTGATTTCCCCTTTCTTGTTTCTGGGATCCCAGGTGTCTGCCATAGCAGCTGGCCCAACAATCTCTAATAATCTACAATGTAATGTGATTTAGAAAACATTCTCTAGAAAATCTGCTCAGGGAATTCAAGGTAAGCTATTTTGCAGATCAATATAAAACACTGTCACAAAAATAAATATTTTACTTAAACACTGCCTTTTATTTGCTTTGTTCAACTGGTAAAAATTACCACAGCTGCAAAAGTAGTCAGTAACTAATCAGATTACATCCAAATAGAAGTAATAAAAGTTTATTGGTTTTCAAAGAACACTGTCTATTATCTGTCTATCAGCCTGTATTCATCAACATCTGTTTATTTCAATCTAGGCTATCACTCTGTATCTATTTTCTATCTCTATATTATCTATCTCTAACAATCATCTATACATCTATCATCTATCTATATTTATCTAATGTGTATTTGATTTGTTTGTTAAGTCAAGGTCTCTTTATGTAGCCCAAGCTGGTCTCCTACTACATCCTCCTCCTATATCACTTTCCTTAACGTTGGTTAAGCTTATGCTACTGTGCTAAGCTATGTTTTAAAGTATGTGTTTGTATTATATACTTTAAGGTTCAATAGTGCCTTTATTTTCCTCTATTTAGTGAATAAACAGCCCCTTATGTAAGGCCTTAAATTTTTTGGTCTGAAATATCCAAATCTTGTGGATAAAATATTGAATATATTTTTTATTTTTTATTAATTAATTAATTAATTTGTTGGTCCTGGAGCTTGAACTCTGGGCCTGGGCACTATGCCTCAGCTTTTCAGTTCAAGGCTAGCACTCTACCACATGAGCCATAGCACCACTTCCGGTTTTCTGGTGGTTTATTGGACATAAGAGTCTCATGTACTTTTCTGCCTGGGCTGGCTTTGAACCGTGATTCTCAGATCTCAGCCTCCTGAGTAGCTAGGATTACAGGCATGAACCACTGGTGCCCAGCTTTTGAATATAAATTGTTACTTTATTCTTCAAAGTGTGGAACTCAGGACCACAGCCACAGAATTTTCTGGAATTTATGGAATGGCAGAATCTCTGGGTTTTCTGCTGACATGCTGGACCAGATTGGTTCTGACACAGATGCCCCGAGGCACCTCTGAGTCGGGTTCCAAAATCTCCTCTTCAGCTCCAAGATGGAAGGGAAAATCACTGTGAAAACACAATCATCATTCAGTTTCATCTCACAGATTTTGTAAAAGTCATTAAAGCTTTTTGAATTACTTGGTCATGCTGGCTAATAATTTCAGTTCTGGCCTCTAAATGTCATTCAGAAAATCTGCTCAGAAAATCAAAATGAGGAATATTAAATTATAAGGACTTGTTCCATTCATTGCTTTTCTCCTAACTCTGAGAGCTTTATTTTTAGATGAATAATTGCATCCTTTGTACTGAGAACAAATTAATAACCACTTGCATTTAGCAATTCCAATTTCTCCATCAGAAAGGCTCATGTACCCAGGCAGAGTAGAATATCATAGTGACAATTAGTTAAAATTTAGCTGGCCTTGTGGAAAAAAAAAAACCTTCATTTCAAGGACAGCTGTTGTTAAATGAGGACATGTGGGTTACTAGGCAAATATTAAATTAGATGAGGGCGCAAAAGCCATAAACATGTTATTCCAGGGTCCTACAAGAAGATAATAGAAGTAATAACAAATAGGCTTAGAAATCACATTTTAATTAGACAAAGTGTTTTACACAGAAAGCCTGACACAGCACCAGCTCTGGGGCCATGAAGCTAAACCGATAGTTAGAAGCCATGTACTTGAAATTAAAACTCTACCACTTAAAGAAGCATTCTCGCTCTAAATAATGACTTGTATAAATCAAGAATAATTGCCAGAATAATACTAACTTCAGAATACAGCCCATGTGACCTTATTGTTATCAAACATGACCTCAGGACCCTGAAACTAAGTTTTATTTTATGCCCTTTTCAACCAGACCAAAATGAAACATCAACTACCCCAGCTTGCCACGTGGAGGGCAGTGAGTAGAGATGGATTGAGCATTGCAATGACCCTGCAAAGGAAACACTGGCCACAAACACAGTTCAAGAAGTAACCACATCTGTTTAGCGAATCCTCTGTCATTCATTATTTGCACCGATTTCATTTTCGTTTTCTTCTCCCCTTCTGCCAGGAAAACCAAATGTTCACTGCATGGCCTGAGTTCACAGAGTTGGCTTTGCTGTCTAGGTTGTTTCCCTCTTTCCCACTACTCTGTATCTTTGGCATCACTTTCAGGTGATTCTGAGATCTCTTCATCTCTTTCCCCCATTTACCAACCATCCATCTCAGGGAAATCCCAGTGAACCCTCAGGTTTTATTCATAACAATCTCCCTGCTAGCACTTCTGAAAGTTAGGTGGTTGAGAATGGGTGTGACAATGAAGTGTTGGAATTTACCGGAATAAGATGGGTAGGAAAGGAATGTAATTTTTTAATGCTTTTTTTCTTTCCCTTTCTATTTTCAATGTAAGTGACTCCTGTGATATCTGTTTTATCCTTCTTGGTGGTTTTCCACAGATACCTATGCTCTGTTCATTTTTAAAAATATTTTCCCTCTATGACTATATAATTTCATATAAACATTACGTGCTCACTGACAGTACATTGAGACACCTAGATTGCATAACTTGAATTTTTTTCAAGCTTTACTATCAACTTTACTTTGTATTTTGTCTGTTGACCTGTGCTATTGAGCTCCTCTACACAATTGTCAATTTCAGTTACTGTGCTTTTTTAAAAAAACTCAAGAAATTCTCTTTGGGTTCTTTTAACAAACATCTTTGTCTTCAATCTTATTCTTTTATTATAACATCATGTCCCATCATGAGAGGCTCTCTGAGCATCTTCAGAGGAAATATTAAAAGTCATTGTCAGCTAGGCTCCAGTGGCTCACACGTGTACTCCGACCTACTCAGGAGGTTGAGATCTGAGGATCACAGTTACAAGCCAGCCTGGGCAGAAAAGTCTCTGTGAGACTCTTATCTCCAATTAACTACCCCAAAAGACCAGACTTGGCAGTGTGGCTTCAGTGGTAGAGTGCTAGCCTTGAGCACAAAGAGGCTCAGGATCAGTACCAAGGCCCTGAGTTCTAAACCACATGACCAACCAATAATAATAATAATAATGAGTCATTGTCTGTTTAGTCTGGTTTCTGGGTCTCTGCAAACATTGTTTCACTTTGCTATGTTCCATTGAGTTGTCTATTTTTTTGTTTTGTTATTATGATAATCATCATCATCGGTTTATTTCTTAATTAGCATGTATTTATAATAAAAAGGGCTTCTTTGTGGTATTTTCATATGTATGTACTTGGAAATAATATCTGTTCATATGGCCAGTGTTAATTTGATGAAAACTAGGTGCTTGAATACTGTCATTTGATAAATGAAACCAGAATTTCTCTATTATTAAAGGATTACAATTTGGGGGTTTTGGTGTTGTTTTTTGGTAGTTGAAGATTTTAGCAATTTACCTGTGTAGTAACTTTTCAAATACTTTTTATAGAAACTGCTATGTCTGTTTTTTTGGTGTTGTACACTAGTGTTCATCTGGTCTTTGGAGAGAGAATCCCTTAAAAGCAAGGAAGTCAATAAAAATAAGTAACAGGTGTCTCTCACTTTTAACCATTGTCTCCATGATACTTGACTTGTTTATCCTAGATTGGCTGGTACTGAAAGCACAAATGAAAATGTTGGAAAATGGAAATGGGGAGAAGAAAGGAGTCACAAAATCCATCCCTTTTCCAAATCCAGGATCCATGTTCTGCCCAGGAATGGTGATCCTCTCCATCTCAACTTTCCACAGAGACAAGAAAACAGATGTACACTCCTTTGCCCAACAATGGCCTAATAAGGATCTCAAAAACTCTTCTAGCTAGATTGGCCTTCAACTGTATTCTTCCCAGAAGTGATAATGACAGCCAGATTATCCACATTATTAGCTTTTATAAAGATAGTATGTTAGGTGAAAACTACATGAAACTATTCTCAAACTATGAACCATGGACCACTTTTTTTGCTCCTATAAACATATAATTGGCTGGAGATAAGAAGCCATTCCATTCCTTAAATCCAAAGATTTAAGGCTAACATGACCAAAGATAGCCTCATTAGTGAACTGAAATTTAAGCAATCATGCTGAGATTCCCTTAAGAGGGAATGAAAAGGTGGGTGGAAGACAGAAAAATTGTTAGGGATATGAAACGACATCTCTTAGAATAAACAAGAACCTGATAAATATTCATTAATGTACCTCCTATTCATGGTAGCAATTCATAACCATTGTGAGGAATGAAATAAAAGAGTAATTAGAGATGATTAGAATACTCAAAATTGTACACTCAAGTAAAATGAAATAACGTCTTCAGAAATCTTCAAATGACAATTTTCTGAATTAATTTTAAGCTTGCATCACCTACAATGATCTGCACCTATCCTGCTGATTACCCATACTGGGAGAAAATAATTTTGATGATTCTCTCATTGTTCAAAATAATTACTGCAGTTCAGCAAGTTCAACATAAAGTTGCACTAATAGGAGAATATTTGAAAATAATTTGAAGATAATCATGAAGAAAATCTGAAATATTAAAGCCTTCAGCCTGATAACTGAGCTGAAATCTTAGAAAGTGCTTGTAGCACCAATTGGAGATTAGGATTTATTGTGGGGTTGATCATTTTTCCTTGAAATGGGCACCTGTTTGACTGTGGTTCTGAACAATGTGTAATTTTACACACAATTCTAACATTTTGTTTTACATAACCCCTGATGCTTTAACATAGTTTTAATTAATGAGATAACTTTGCTAGGGATGTTAATTTTTTTTAAAAGGATGTATGTTGAGATAAGTCAAATTAGGAACCATAACTAAAATTTGGAATCCACAAGATCCAAAATTATTTGAGGGTTCAAATTATTTTCTTCTTATAACTAATAAAAATCAAAGTATAACTAAAGACTATACCATTAAAACATCTCTCAGTGGATTGAGGGAGAGGCTATATTTGGAAAACAAGGGAAATTCTATTAAAATAAATGGACTCTCATTTAAATTTGAGGATTGTGAGCTGAGGGAGTAGCTAAATAGTAGATAAGGGCATTGCATGTGTGAATTCTTGGATTTGAACCCCAGCAATGTAGTAAAATAAAATAAAATTTCCAACCAAATACCTGTAGCCTATTCTTTCTTACAGCTCAAGGCTGCAATGATATTCAGATAAGGAAAGCCAAATCAACAAATTACCTATTTATCCATCCATTTCTTGAGATCTTTCTTTGCAGTCATATTCTTTACAACCACCTTGTTGCTATCATCTTCATGTGGAACTGCCATTCACAGTGTCCCAGCTTCCTACTCTCTTGTCTCTCCACCGTCAAGACCACAGGACAACTCTACCAATTCCAACCTCGAACTCATAGTCAAAACAGGAACAAGAGAGGAGGAGGAAGCAAAAGCAAGTGTGCCCCCAAATTTGTCATGGTGAGAAAGTGTGGGCCACTGGTAGAGGATTGTGTAATGTAATCTCCCTTCTTGGAGCTCAATCCCTCAAAACGGTCCTGCTCAAGGCAAATTGAGAGAATTCCTGTTTCCCCTCTGTCTCCTTTCCGATTAAGACTCCGATATCACTCAACTGCTTCAGCTTTGTCCCTTGGAACTGGCCATGTCCTAAAGCTAAACAAAAGGGCCCTGGCCTCCCTCTCTGTGCCCTTCCTCTTTTGCTGAAGGTGGACGAGACTCAGAGATAAGCATATGGTCTCGAGGTAGGGCCTGGCAGGATGACTCTGAATTCCCTGCCAGAAAGTACTGCTGAATCAAGGGTGGAATGGTTTTCAGCTGAGAGTTATGAGGTAGATTGATGGAGTCAGTTCAAAATTCGATTCACAGATGGTTTGGGGGGAGATAGGCAGAACGCATTTGGAAGAACACGGGGCATGAGCAATCCAAAACATCAAGTGTTGGTAAAGCTTCCGCCGTGATCACAGGCTGACTGGGCGTTTTGTGGAGGTGATGAGGGTCTGGGGTCCACAGACCCAGGAGGGGACATGGTGGGGGGTGGGGGGTGAAGGGATACTACCAGCTGACGTTGAAGGCAGGCACACACTCCACAACGTGTTCTTCACACACGACACGAGCTTTTTCTCTTAGGGACGAGTATGAAGTCTGAAGAGAAAGCATTTTAGTTAGTATATTGCTTAAAATATTGAAGCAGAGGATTGTACTCTTTTATGTTGCCTCTCATGACAAATCGCTTTGGCGACAAGAACCAGGAAGAGCCAATTAGTTGGGAAATACTGCTTAAGGGCTGTGGTGGGACACACCCGCAATCCTAGATCTTTAGGGGCGATGCAGAAGCCTCTCCTCTTGGAAGCCAGACCATGCAAATTAGCAACAATCTTCTTCTTCCCACCCCCCAAAACAAACTAAAAACAAAAAGGCTTGGGATGTGGCTCAAATAGGAAAGTGCTTGCTGAGCAAGCATGAAGCACTGGGTTCAAACTATACTACATACCACAAAAATTAATCAATAACAAAGACCACAACAACAAATATATATATATGTTTATATATAATATATAATTATATATATAATTAGTAATATAATATATACAGTTATACATATATATATATATATATAGAGAGAGAGAGCAGTTTGTTTTTTGGTGGCTAGAGTCATGTCCTTGCTAATACTAGCAAGTACTGAGCAAAAGTGTCCCATTCATCTGTAATAGATAGATCTTGGGCAGCATTATATATCTGAATACTAACTCCAGAAAGAAAAAAACCAGCAGTAAGTAAAATCATTTCACCAAAAGCATCAATGTTAAAAAAATCATAAAATTGCCAAGAGACTATTTCTAAATAGGAATTATCTCCAAAGAATTATCATTTGATCTGTCAGATAGCTTCAGCTTACACTGGTAAACATAGTTAAAAAAAAAAAAAGAATCTCCAATTCTCAATGCAGAGAAATGTCCTGATCTAAAGCCCAAGTGGGTGAGAACTTGACATTAAGTTAGTTCAATAGATACTGCAAGAGAACAAGAGAAAGAGAAAGAGCACTGTCTACTTTCTAGCTGTGTCAGTCAACACATGGAGAAGGATGGATCATTGGACAAGACAGACACTGTGTGAGGCTAAAGGTTGTAAAGTCAATATGGCTACCTCAGGAAGAAACCCAGGCACTACTATCTGTTTGATGCCTCAGAACTTTTGCATATAAAAATGAAATTTCAAAAACTCAAGAGAGTGTGCACAGGTTGTGACAATAAAGAGAGAAATAAAAGGGGATTCCTTGAGAAAGAATATTTACCTCAAAATGGTGATCAACCTTGGAGCTTGAATTCTGGAGTGGCACGTAAAAATGTTTCCACACTGTTTGCATAATTGATAATGAATCTGGGGACATGTTTTTTTCTTTAAAGAATTATCAATTCCCACTCACTATGAGTGTGGCTCGTTTTCAAAAGCAATATATATTAAGATCAAATTAAAGGCTGCATATTTGCAAGAGCTGGTATAAAGAAGTCATTAGGCAAGAAAACTGTAGAAACCTTTTCGTTAAACAAAATTATTTGATTTAAAGTAGCACATTTTACATCATTTTTTACATCTAGATATGTAAAATCTAGAATGATAATGTTGTCAAAAATAATTGCTTTATTTACTGACTTTACTTAATAAAATTATGCTACTTAAGATCTGCATATCTTTTTGTTTTAATATTTTGCTCATCAGTGAATATAGAAACCATTGGTTTAAATAACCAAATGGCACAGATAACTTCATAACTCTCCATTCCCATGTATATACACATCTTCCTGCTTCCATTTAAATTGTATGTAAATGTTACTTGTAGCATATGCTCAGTGCTGATGGTTCATGCCTGTAATCCTAGCTACTCAAGAGGTTGATACCTAAGGATCAGTGTTTGAAGCCAGCCCCACCAGAGAAGTCTGTGAGAGACAACAAGAACTGGAGATTGTGGCCCAAGTGGTAGAGTGTCAGCCTTGAGGGGAAAAAAGCTAAGGAAGTTCAACCCCACTTCTAGCTCAAGAAAAATAATACATATATATATATATATTTAAGTATAATTAAGTTGTATACAATCACACAGATTCTTATAATGTCTTAAGAATGTCAAAAGTTAAATCCCAATTCTTAACCTATTACTCTTGTTTTACTGCTTTCTAGACCCTTTGTCTAAAACATATTTCAGGATATTTCTCTTAAATTATTGCTAGGTGAAGACTGTGGAAGACTGTGACCTTAAAAATCTTCAAATTCATTTTTACAATTTTCTTAAAGCTTACAATACAATTTCTGACACAGCAAGAGGAAACTGAATAGATAAGCACAGAAAATGATCTTGGAAACTAGTCAGAATGTTTATAGAATTTGCATTGTAAATGCTAGTATTTTTCCTTTCTTAAATATTTAAATGCTTAAATAGGACCATGGAATTTCTCCCACACAGACTTTCCATGTAACTCCAGAAATATACTTTTTTCAATATTTGAAAACTTTTTCTGCAAAAATAAAGTCTTGAGATATAGTCATATTTAATTTTTTCTGAATCCTAATACTTATATTCTCAAAATATGAAAAGTGAATTGAATGTATGAGATAAAATGAAATGTGTCTTAGATATAAATTACATATAGCTACTAAAATTACCTTTTTCTATTTCATCTTCAGAGAAAAAGGTATTTTACTTCTCAAATATATATCTGTTATTAATATCTTGAACATCTCTATATTCTACTGAAAAGAAAATGGGTATTTTTATATGGAAGAACATATGGAAAATGATTCTAGATCCCTATTCCAAGCAGTTCTAGTAGTTTATTTTTTGTTGGCTTGTTCATTTGGTCTTTTCCAAGACTCAATCTACAGGAAATAGTAACCACTTTAGGCAATGTGTGTGTTTGTGGACTGCATATTTGTCACTCTCTCCAATCTGAGTCAATATGATTTTATTTATTTGCTTTCTGGATAGTAACACATCCGATTCCACTGTTACAATATAAATTGCACGATATCTGTGTAAATGAAGCTCTTCGGGCACTTTAAGGTTTGAATATTGTTAGTTTAGTGTTGAAATCTGTGCCAATAAAGTCTTCAGTTACAAGGCCAGCTTCAAGGATAAATCAGCATAATGACTGGGCTTGCACTTTGTAATGACTTTGGGTTTTGTTTTGGTTCATTTTTGCCTTAACAAAACAGACAATATGTATTCTCTTGTTATTGTCTAAACCTGTGGAGTTATGGCATTTTCTCCTTTTAGACCTGCTCCTTCTGCCAAAATGCTCTTTTAAAATCCCTGTCCCATGCTGTACTAATTAATGAGGGAGTATATGGATTACACGACTTTTTTTTCCTGTTTTAGTGGGGGTTTTTTCTTCTTTTTTATTGTGAGAATACTGTACAGAGGAGTTACAATTACATGGGCAAGATAACAAGAACATGTCTTTTTTTTGGGGGGGGGTCCGGTCGTGGGGCCTGAACTCCAGGCCTGGGCGCTGACCCTCAGCTCTTCAGCTCAAGGCTAGCGCTCTACCACTTGAGCCACAGTGCCACTTCCGGTTTTATTCTTTTTGCTTATGTGGTGCTGAGGAATTGAACCCAGGGCCTCAGACATGCAAGGCAAGCACTCTACCACTGAGCTACCTTCCCAGCACGATTACATTTCTTATCAAGCATTGTTGCCTGCTCATTGTTTCCCCTTCCCATCCCTCCCCTGCTCGATCCTCTCCCCACCCCCACCAAAGTGGTTAAGTTCGTTTTTCGACATAAGGATTTGTACATCTCATTGTTGCAATCGGTCCACCTGTATCCCTATTTAAACGATTTGTTTTTTTCCTTCCCCTCCACAAATTATATCAACATCAAATACAGTGAAAGTGTGGGTTATACTGTGGGGAAGGGACATACAAATCAACATAGAAATCACCTTATAAATATGATAGAAACAATTGCATGAAAGGAAAAAAAAGCATTTGAATACTTATCTGCGGGTTCATTCCCCTAACATCAACTTATCTGACCTTTTCTGCTTGACTCACACATATACTAGATATTGCAAATAAGAGAAACCATGGGATCTATGTTTCTTAGGGCCTGGCTTACTTCACTTAATATAATTTTTTCCAAATCTTTCCATTTCCTAACATGGGCAATGTCATTCTTTCTGAGGGAGGTATAGAATTCGATTGTGTATATATGCCACATTTTCTTGATCCATTCATCTACTGAGGGGCATCTGGTTTGGTTCCATATCTTAGCTATGGTAAATAATGCTGCAATAAACATAGTTGTGCTGGTAGCTTTAGTGTGGTCTTGTTTGTGATCATTTGAGTAAATGCCCAAAAGTGGGATTGCTGGGTCATAGGGGAGCTCTATGTGGAGTCTTTTGAGGAACCTCCATAC
>NW_012267225.1:5107143-5108635 GCF_000151885.1 Dipodomys ordii
TCTCTTTGAGTGTTCTCAGCCTGCTCACGCCATTCCTGCCTTTCTCTTTGAGTATTCTCAAGCTGTTCATGCAAATCCTGTATCAGTTTTTGAGTAGCTTCCTCACGCTTATGATATTCCTGTATAAACTTATGGATTGCCTCCTCTTTCTCCCTATCACGCTCATACAGACTCCTTTGTATGCTTTCAAACTTTTCATTTATCATGTTTGACAGCAGTGTTTGTAGAGCTATTTGGGAATTCTCCTCTGGATTATTCATTATCTGTTCTGTCCCCTGATTATCAAGATTGGGAATTGAGATACCCGGATTTGCCATTTTTCTTGTGTTTTTCCAGCTTACTCTGCCCATTTGAGATGAAAATAGCACCAGTTTTGTGCTAGAACACTATCTTAAGGCAAGCATCAACCCAAGTCTGAATTTGCACAGTCAATAGTCTACAGATACAATCTAGTTCAACAGATACATCTATTCAACATCAAACAACTATAGGTTAATGGGCTACGAACCGCAAAGAATTTGGAAGACCAGAAATTATTAGGGTTAGGGAGAGATGTGGGTAAAAAATAGGAATAGATTGATGTGGGGAGGTTCAGGGAGAGTTAACTAAGTCCTATTCTCAAAGCAGGAAATAGGTTGGGTAGGATGAAAGTAGAGAGAGTGAAAGAAGAAAGGAAACGGGAAAAGAAAAGAGACCAGAAAAAATAGAAAGGTAAAAATTAACATAATTATGTAGATTTGATAGCAATCTATTTAGATAAGAACGTGAATTTATTGAGAGAAGCAGAGGGATATAAAGGAGATGTGAAAAACTTAAAAATAAAAAAATAAAATAGAGTACTGCTATTAAGGAATTTAAGTCTTAGAGGTTTTGACTTGAGTAATAAATTTGTGTATTAAGTGTGTACACAATGGGGGATAGGGTCTAATAGTCAACTATGGGTTTATCTGAGGATGTGCAAGACAAGAATTAAGTCACATAAAGAAGAACAAAAGAGAGGAGAAGCTGAAAAGGATTAGAAAGGAAGAAGAAAAATATGAGAAGTTCAGTAGAGCTAAGCAAAAAACAAAAAGATAATTAAAAAAGAAAAAAAGTGAAAGAAAACCTAAAAAGAAAGAAAAACGCACACTCACTTATCCCTAAAACAAAAATTATAAGAGGAAAAAAAAAGTTTCTGGAAAACAATTTTTTTTTCAAAAAAGGCAAAGATTAAAGATTTTAAAAAAAGTTTTAGAAGAAAAAAAATTTATATAAGGTACCAAAGATAAAAATGAAGAAAAAAAAAGTTCTTTGATTTTTTTTTGGGGGGGGGAGGAGTGGGAAAAGTCCTGTATCTCCCTTGTGTCCATAACCAGCCTCTTGTTGGAGTCTCTGGTCTGCTTGTGGTCCTGTGGCTTTGTTGGTTTCTTAAGTCAGTTTGTTCGAACAGGCAGAAAAATGCTCTGCTTTACCCAGGATTTGGCGATCCTCCTCCCAGGCTAGTTCATTGGGA
>NW_012267225.1:5109005-5200739 GCF_000151885.1 Dipodomys ordii
GTTAAGTTCTTGTGACCTGCTAAATGACTCGTTTTATTCCAAGGCCTGAGTTGGAGCTAGCAGCTCCTCCAAGCTTTGTCGGTATCCAAGATGGAGATCTCCGGTGCTGGGGGGGTGGGGAGGGGTGGCCTTCCCTCCTCTGCTCCCTGAGAAGGAGTGAGGATGTCAGGCTTCTACTCATACCGAGTCTTGGTTCCTGGGTGGTCTCTGGCCTGTGAACTGCAGGATGAAGATGTCCGCTCCTTGTCGGTTCTTGCTGGTGTTGAGTAGAATCCACTCACCCGCTGCGTCTGGCTCCTTCTTCCCAGACTCTCTGTGGCTCAGGTAGGCTCCTGCAGTCGCCTGTCGCCGCCACAGCTGCTGCCGCAGCGGCGGCTGCTGGCAAGCGCTCAGATGTGTCTCCTTGTCTTGGCTTCCCCTCTCTTGTCCAACTCTCTGTCCTGTGATGGCACACTTGTTGTGATTCTCTAGCTTAGGACTGTTCACTGGAACTCTAAAACTGCTTTCTATGCGAGAGCTTACTTAGGCTCCAGGTTCTCCTCTGCCATCTTCTCGGAACTCTCTGCATTTCTTTTATGGCTAGAGAGGTTGAGCATTTCTTCATGTGTCTATTTGCCATCCTTCTTTCCTCTTCAGAGAAGTTTCTCTTTAACTCTTTAGCCCACTTATTTATTGGGAAGTTGTTACTTTGAAGATTTGTTTTAGGTGGATTTAATTTTGTAAGTTTCAGGTATATTTTAGATATGAGACCCTTGTCTATTGTATGGCTAGTTAAGATCTTCTCCCAATCCATGGGCTTTCTATTGATCTTGAGAGCTATGTTCTTTGCCATGCAGAAGCTCTGCAATTTCATGCAATCCCATTTGGGGACAAATGGGATTACACGACAATTTTTAATTATTTTCATTGGAAAATCAGAAATGATATAAAGAGTTTAGAGGGGAACTTTGAGAGAAGACTAATACTTAAAACTTGTAAACCTTACATATTATGTAATATATATTTGAGATATATATATCTCAAGTATCTGATAAAACATAAATGCATATAAATAAAAAAATATATATCACATAACAAGGAAGAGCCAGTTTATATATTGCTTTGAAAAGTGAAAAATGTTCTGTGCTTGATTAAAATTCAATTCTGACCCCAAAACAATTAATAAAAATTGGATGGTAAAGTCAGATCTTAGTAAATATTAACTTTGCTCATAGCTTCAAGTGTACCGGCACTCCTGTCACAGCAAAGCAAAAGGCAAAGTTCCAAAGTGGTACATAGAGCTTGATTATTTAGACTATAATCCCACACATTAGACACTAGGTGGTATTTTTATATATTTGACTATAGTCCACAATTTGGTGACTTCACTGAAGGGATCACTCTAGGAAACTGGTTGGGTTGATTTCCACCAGTGTAAAGCTTTAGGAGCAGGACTAGTCTGACTTACAACAAGCATCCTCAGTGGGTGTTGCTGTCTACCCAGCAGCTCTCTCCAGCAGCTCTGTAGATTTCAGACTTGTCTACAGGGCCCCTGCTAATCCACACCCTCCCCTCCTAAGACACTTATTTTACTACTGCTATACTTATGATTCAGAATGGGTCTTTGCTTAAACTCCTCTGGAAAGGAGTTGAAAGTGTTACCCTTCTGTCACATCTCCCTTCACATTTTCACCAATCATGAACAGTTTCCAAGAGTGTTTCTCCTTACCTGTTCTCTTTTACATTTGTTTCTCCAAATCTGTATCCCAATCATTTTGTCCTGCTTCTTTATTCAATGTTTGTCTTCTTACCTCAAATCAATATAGTTCTTCTGAAAGCCTATCAAGGTGTTACTAGCTAATTATCAGCTACTATACTATGCTTTTCCAGAGCACTTGAAGATAATAAGAACAGAGTCTTCACTGGGTACAAGGGAGCTATAGTCTGGCACTAAAGTATGTATTTTTGGGGGATGGGGTGGGTAAAGGATCCTAGAGGAAAGTTTTTTCTTAAGCAAACTTGTATCAGAAATCCATCCACAAATGCTAACATAATAGAATCTCTGAGAATTATGACTCTACATTTTTTTCAAGTTTGGATTCTGTTTTTTAAAACCCTATTTAGTCTTCTCTCTTTCAAAAAACCTAACACAAAGAAGTGTTATACTCCAAAATAAGTGTCAGATGGGAACTTACTCTTAAGTCAGGGTGAGCATATCACTTATTTTATAAAACCAATATAGATTTTTTTCAGAGTAAGAATGATGGCTGTTGACAATTATGTTAGGAAATCAGATAAAAACTCAAATTTCCCAGGGCAGTATTCAAATACACCCATTTAAAGACAAGGAATGGAAAGCAACAAGATAATTATTTTTAAGCAGTAAAATAAAATTATTTTAGGCACAATCCAATATTTCTACTCACAGCCATTTCTAAATTTATATATATATATATATATACACAAATAAAAAAATGACCAAAAAGCCTAAAGCTATTTCAGTTGACACCAGCCCATATTTTCATTAGAAATGAATACTACTCAGGATACACTGAATAAAGAATAAGGCTTTGTTCAATAGAGGCACAACATTGGGGGTTTAGTAATCTGTCCCTATTGTGTGACTAAATTGGAATGTCTGGATAATAATTTAGCCTAAACCACCAGAAAGAGATGGTGACTCATATAAATCATACAGCACTGAGTATATTGCCCACTAAACAAATACCAACGGAAAGAATAATGTTTGCCTAATGGTGGTAAAATGTCAGGGAAAATGTAGACTCAGGAAAGCAATAATCATCAGCCTGCAAAGAATGAGTTGGTAAAACATAGCATTATCTACCCATGGATAGGGCTGAACCATTGTTGTTGTCTTATACAGGGAGATTATGTTTTTATGGTTAAGAATAGAAAAAGATTAATTCAAATGAAGAGAAATAGGAGAGAAGAAGAAATAGGAACAAGAACATAAAGGAAAAATAAAGATGCACAATGTGTTGACTATTTTATTTTAAAAAGCATGAGCCGTCACGTTTCCATCTTGCTCATTTATGTTCCTCAATGACAATTCCTTATGCAACAATGAAGTGAAATATAATGAAGGAAAGACACCAAAAAGAAAGGGAGAAATCAAAGTTCAAGGAATGTTGCAATGAATTAAAGCAGAGGTTTTCTCCCAAATACATGCCAAGAAAATACTAGTAGGTTCTGATTAGAGGTTTCATTCAATTTTTTATATCTTGACTTTAAACAGAAATTAAAGATGAAGTATTTGTCATTTATTTTCTAACTTACTCCACATATGTATTATACCTTTTGTTAAAGCTTCATGTCAAAGGACAACAATATTCTCCCTTGGTGTCACTACATTATCTAAGTTTTTAGTGGTGTGTGGGAACCTTCTGACCCATGGGCCTCATGAAGCCCACAAAATAATTTGATTCATGATGAGATGGATAAGATTGTAGGCATATGCCATACCATTGGTTCCTAGCATGAAAATGACTTCTTGACTCAGTCAAACATGAATATAATATGTAACCTAAAAATATCCATTTGTGTCCATCTACTTTTGTCTTACACTATTATAAGGATGAACATTAGATATTATGTAACTTATACACCCCCAAAATTTGAAATATAAAAATTAATTTTGTAAAAGAACATAAAATCTGAGTTATAAAATATATTGGGAATTGTTGAATCTACTTCTCTCATCTTAAGCAGGAGAAGACTGAGTCTTGAGAGATTAATTGGGTTGGCTAGCCCAAGTCTCCCCACTTGATCTACCACCAGGGATTCCAACTTCTTGTTCTGTACTCTTTCTACAAGCACTAAATGACTCTCCAATGATTCAAAGATGAACCCAAAATTAGTGTCACAGAATGTTTGTGCATTTCTTCTGCATTCTGCATACCAGAATATCGTGAAACTCTTCTATATCTTTCCAATATGAAGTAAATATACTGTTTCCATGAAGATTTATGAGTCATAAATGTGTTCATGCTTCTAGTAGTGAAAATTCTGGGTTGGAAAGCAATTACTGTTTTCACTTTATGTGATGCTGGTTGGGAAAATTCAAAGTCCAATTTCTCCAGATTCTGATTTTATTTTCCTAGAGAGAGAGTATTTCTGGTATTATGGTAGTACAACTCTGATAATGACCATGTAAAAAAAAGGACTAAAAATCAGAAATTTTCATGCCTCTAAGAATTACATGTTTTTATGAAAATGTATTCATAATTCTGCTTTTGAATCAATAATTACTCAAGAAAATATAAAATTATGAAAATAATAACGTGTTTTCTATGTAAAATTATAAGAAATTATTCATTCATAATTTTTCATACTGGATGTATTTCTTAGTTTGATGAGATTGGCTGACTGACTCTAAGTGAAAAATGACTTTCGATGTGCATAGGGAATTTCTGTGCTTCTCAAGGTAAGGGTCAGATGCTGAGAAAGATAAATTTCTAAATGAATAGGGAATTTTTGTGATTCACAGCAAGGGCAAAATCTCGTGTACAATGGCAAAATAGGAAATATGGAATAATATTGATAGTAAGTATAGATATTTGCATAGTACCATCTTTTAACCTTGGGTATTGTAAAAAACATTTATCTGAAAAAAAAAACATTTATCTGAACTAGGGAAGGGGAACAACAGAATGGTGAGAAAAAGGACAAAGGGGGAACCTATGCCACAGTGATACTCATAAGATAGTATGTTGGAAATGAACTTTACAACTTGGTAGGGAGGGCATGGGAGAAGGGAAAAAGGGAGAAAAATGAGGGAGAGGGTACCAAGTTAGACAAGGAATGTACTCACTACCTTACTTATGTAATTGTCACCTATCTATACATCAATTTGAAAAAAAATAATTAAAATAACTTAGTGTTTTGTGCTTTTGCATATGCCCCATATTTCATGCTTTAGGTAGTTGTTTTTAACAAGATGACATTGAAAGTGAAAAGAATGTTCTTAATTCCTCTCAAATCCAGCCAAAGAAGAACAAGGCAGTTGTGAGAGGGATCCATAGTGTTTTAAGAAAAAAAAATCCAGCTGTTTCTTACATTCTAGTGGTCTAAGATACCAAACACCTGTGCAGCCAGCCCAAATGTCCTCTGAAGAGTGACCCACTGAAGACACACACCTGCCAATGGTGTAATCATTGAGTTACTTCTGCCCACCTGCCACCGAGCACCACAAAGGACATGGAAGACAACAATGCATTATGTTCATTGTCCATGTCAAGGCCCAGAGGCGGTGGGCCAGATAGGCTATGACAAAGCTTGCTAACAGTGAGGTGACCCGAGTCAATATGTTGATCGGGCTTACGGAGAGACAGTTGGGTATGTTCCTCTGGCCCTCTTGGGTGTTGCTGATAATATTACAGTCATCTAAATGTAGTCCAGCTGACTAATTTGAAATACACATTTTTTATCTTAAGTATATATGTTTTATGAGGAATTGTTTCTTAAGCATTCAGAGCACAAGTTTTTGAATTGTTCCTATTAGCATTACCCTAGTCCTAGTTTAAATACTCTTATTTGTTGCACCTGCATTTCTGGAATCCCTCAGAGCAGTGGCTTGATGTATATTTATCAAACTCAGTAACAGCTTTTGATATGACAAAAGAGATCAGCCTGTGTCACCCAAGCTAATTGTGTAATTCTCAAACTATTTACTAATAAGAAAATGTCAGAGCTCCTGTATAAAAGAGCCTACACCTGCAGTGTATTCATGCTAAATACTTCAGCTGCCAATATAATGATTTATCTTGTCTCAAAGTCATTCTATGAAAGGTTTTCACTGTGGTCAGATTGACCCACTGTGGTTAAACATGCAGCTACTGGGGCAAGGTTGCTGGCTGATGATCTATAGGATGAATCTATAGGATCATGGATCCTATAGACTGGGAATTTGCACACACTCAACTCTGAAAAGGTGGAGAGAAATGAAAACTCTGCCTTTTAAGCCACTAGCGCAGCTCCTGGCTTAAAGAAAGGACTCCAAGGTAGGTAATTTTGCTATTGGGAATTTCTTGAACTACCACTGAGCGCTACATTGTATCCTGCTGAAACAACTTAGATGGATTACAAATATTTGTAGGAAATGGCATGATATCTGACAACGGTAAAACATGAGAATTGTCCTAACATTATTCTAATTTCTAGATATTTCCTGGAACAACCTAGAGCATGGAAATTGAGAGAAGGATATTGAGGTAGTTATCAATGGAGTCAAAACTGGGCTGTACTTGAAAGGATGTTTAGCATGTATATTTGTGGTCAAGAGCTTCTCCAGGCAGGGATGAGGGTGGGGGGAGAGATAAAGAAAGAGAGGTAGGAGAGAGTGGGGAGAGACAGACAGACAGACACAGACAGACAGACAGAAAGTCAGATCTTTAGATTTTCCTAACTGAGTATGTCTGGATCTGATGCATGGTAATCCATATCAGGTATTTTGAGGTCCATTTGAGTCCAGTGGTCAAGGCACCGGACAGGAATCTTGTGCAGGAATAAGAAGGTTTTGCATCTTCTGTGCTTTGAAAAGTTTTAGAATATTTTACAAATGAAAGTACAAAACACATAGGTCATTTCTGACAAGGTAAAATGAAAGGAAGGCAGAGACACAGGAATGAAAAGAAGCAGCAAGACAGTCACTGAATGAACAGTTACTCACAGAGACTCTAATCTTTTCTATTTTTGACATACTGGTTTCTCATTTCTAGGGTCAAGGCCAATTCCAGGCAAGAGTAATTTAGCTTTCTTTTGGTTATTTTAATTTTTTGCCTTCCCAGAATTTTTAGAAGTTGATGTTCTCTAGATCCCATATGTTCACAAAAGTTAGATCCTGATAGAATTTCATTAGGTCTCTTAATCTTTTCATTCACAATATTTTAAGTGTCTCCAAGGCTTAAGGGATTACTAATCTAGAACTAACAGAGAGTTAAAGAACAAGTTTGTCATAGTAAATACTCAAGTTAAATAATTGGTGAAGAAGAGTTCACTGACTCTAATGACTCCCAATAACTAATCAACTAAGTGATGATACATTATTTGATAATGATAAATTATGACATGTTATGCATTTTCTAGGCTCTGTAAGGTGAAAAGACAAAGGTTTCATTACCTGTACAGAAGAGAATGTATTCATAAAAAGACAAGATAAGTACTTAAAAACCTGTCACATATAATTTAACATATAATTGAATGGGGAAAAGGCCATAATATGTACAAATAACTCATTGGTTATTTATGTAAGCATAATTGAGTATCACAGTTTACACTGACCTTCACATTACCCAACACAAACCCCCCTATCAAGACCATCAAAATTGAAGGAATTTGTTATCAGCAGACAGGCCTACCTAGAAATGGTGCAAGACATCCCCAAGAAAGAAGGAAAGATTATGGGTTTAAAAAAATCTATAAAAGAAACATAGATGATAACAAAAGAAATCAATAAAGATAAACAAAATAATTTATATTCCTTGTTCTTGACTAGTCTAACACATGACACATGCAAAAATCATAATGATAATGTTCTAAAAATGAGAAAGAAATTGGAGTAGTATGTTCTTATAAGCCCACAAGAATAAATAAATGCATATGTGATATGGAAGAAAAGAAAGCAGGAACCAATGCTGTCAAAACATACCAAAGATCAGCAGGCTACCTGAGATCTCACTAGCCCTGTAGAAGCAGAGCCTTTTCATGTTTGTTCATCCTTTTTGAAAGAAAACCTACAAATGTGTCTTTCTTTGCAGTCTTGGCCAATGCTCCAAGTCACAGGCCACACTGCCTTAGTCTTCCCAGGGACAGATACTGGACAAATACAAGTAGCCCTATGCCCCACAGCCTGCTGAAATTAATGAGACTAGCTCCTGCTGGCTCTATTTACCTGACCCACTGAAATAACCACACAGCACATTTTCCTTGGCTCCTTCTGCCCACTGAACAACTACAGCACTACTCCATAAAGCCCCACGTCAGGGTACTGTGCCTCCTGTCTCTAGAAATTCAGGCATACCATATAGTGCTTCCTGCATGATATTCATGTTAATATATCAGTGTTTTTAACTACAATGATATAAAATAACCCCAGACACAATTAAAACAACAGAACACCACACTTGAACATAGATTCAAACTACAGAAAACTAAAGCAAACAGAAAAGATAGCAAAGGTAAAATGAATAAAAACTATAGAGATATGGGATCAGAATTACAGTATAATTATAGCTCAAATCCATGCAAATGAGGAGATTGTAAAGCAAAATAGTTCGCACAATGGATGAAACAAAAACCAAACAAAATCACAGAGCACAATTCTATTATACATAAAATTATTTTGTCATAATGAAAGGATAAAGACTTTCTCAGGCAAACAAACCCTGACAAAATTCATTATTAGTTTATCTGCTGTAAAAGAAGAATTAAAGAAAAATCTTTAAGCAGAATGACTATGACATAGGTCAGAGTGCCACTGAGAAGGAAAAAAGGTAAAATAAATTCTTTTACTTCCCTTAGTTTGATAGATCTAAGAATACATTTATAGCTAAATTTATTACAGAATTCATGTACTAAAACCTCAATTCAGATCCGGTGGCATTAGTAGGTATAGCTAAGGGAAATCATTAAGTCATGAGAGTATGTCACTCATTGATAATATTAATGGCCTGTGAATTTCCCAGAGACCTGTCCACCCTTCTTCCCACATTATGAAGACCTGTGGAAATAAGCTACACCAGGGAAGAGGCACTCACCAAACCAAGCCTACTTCCACCTGATTAGCCATTCCACGTATGGGCTTTTGTTATCATAGCCCAAATGGATAAAGAAAAGCAAAAACAATAATGTATTACATGATTCTAGCTCATGACTAAATCAAATGAATGACAACAAGGAGTGGTAGAATTAAGACTACAGATGAGTCTTGAATATTCTGAATTAAGGCTGTGCTTTAAAAATTCCTTTGCTTAAGCAGACACTGATGGCTAACACCTGTAATCTTAACTACTCAGGAGGCTGAAGTCTGAGGATCAGAATTCAAAAACAGGCTCTTATCTCCAATTAACCACCAGAAAATTGGAGGTGGCACTGTGGTAGAGTACTAACCTTGAGCAAAAGTGCTCAGGTACAGTGTTCAAGCCCTGAGTTCCAGTCTCATGACTAGCAAAATAAATAAATTGCTGTGCTCAACCTCTGCTCAAAACAAAGACTTTGATATATCTATCTAGATTAGATAATTTTTTAAAATACATGATTTCAAACTCCCCCAAGCAACATCTTTGTCTCTTTGTACTACTACAAATATAGTTCCTTTATTGCTTTGTAAATTTGTTGCCATCTGAATATTTGTTCCTTTTGTTGTGTTAGATTTAGCATAAAGAAGGAAAACTGATGATGTAAGTATTTGTGTATTCATATAGTATTTGTGAGCAATCCCATTAAATTGAACCAATCTCAAAGAAGAAAGGTCATTCACTGACTCTTACTTAAATTTCAATACTTTATAGGAAATCTAGTTCATTTTTTTCCTCCAGCTCTGATCATGGCAGGATTTATTAGTGAGAAATAATACTTTTGAGACAGTTTTCTTTCTGGAAGGACAGTAGTCAATAGGTGGGGTCACAGACTATAAGTGACTTTTGTAAACTAGGAAATATTATAATTGACAAAATTAAGATTTATTTTCTCTCCTTACTGTCCACTCCTTCCACTCTCTATATCCCTGTGAATAGTTGTCTTCTCATGTTGCCAGACAACTCCTAACGCTCATCTGTTAGTAACCATCCATCGACGCCCAGTGTATAGGATGTGGCTGCTAAGTTCTTCAATTTTTCTAAGACCCTACAAATTATATTTGCTGGTATCTGATAAAAACATTAGCATTTTTACAAGTCAATTATAAAGACAATGTTTTATGAAATCTTCTAATTTATTGTGTGTTGTATCAGGTTTCTTTATTATTTTCTAGAAGATGAGCAGGTTAATTAGTTTTGTAATCAACAAAACTTTAAATGCCAAGAAAAGTCCTTACAAAAGCAATTCTATTTATTATATAATATAACAATATAGTAAGTATATGAATTAGAGTAGTCAGGATTTTTTCTTATCTCTTTATTTTAGAGCTATGTAATTGTTTGTAATTATAATTACATGTTCTCAATATGTCAGTGTTTCTCTTGCAAATTTCCAAGTCATTAAAATTCCTTCAGGTTAGACATCAAATAAGAATGCTTGTGTGGATCTTAACAATGTGATTATAAATAAATGCTTTTATAGATATACAATATGAAAAACTGGCTGTTTCATCTAGCTTTTCTCCCATATATAATCATTTTTTGTTAAGAAAAAGCAAGGACAACATTTAAAATCATACATGTATACTTACTTATAAGATAGTGACAATCTTCTATCAAGCATTTATAAATTATTTAGATAAAGTTGAAAATTATAAGGTATCTCACATTTGGACATGTGTTTTACAAATATTTGGCAAGTTAGGTCGATGAATAGATCATCATGTCTTAGTTTTTATGCTATAGATGAATTTTAACTGTTTTTCCAGAAATCTGGCCACTTGTTATAGTTAAGTTCAAAAATTAAGATATTTAATAAAAAATCATGTTTAAAGATTTATGCTAGACCCACCCCCACAGTATAACCCCTGCTTTCACTGTATTTGATGTCGGTATAATTTGTGGAGGGAAGGGGAAAAACAAGTTGTTTAAATAAGGATATAGGTGGACCCATTGCAACAATGAGAAGTACAAATTGTCATGTCGAAAACGAACTTTACAACTTTGGTGCAGGGGGGAGGATTGGGTGGGGGGAGGCTGGGAAGGGATGGGAAGGGGAAACAAAGGAGGAGGCTAAAATGCTTGATAAGAAATGTACTCATTATCTTGCCCATGTAATTGTAACCCCTCTGTACAGTATTTTCACAATAAAAATAAATAAAAATTAAAAAAATATATATGCTAGATTCACAGTAAAACAGATATTTAATTTATAAGCTACACAATCTTAGAAACCTGAGTTTAAAATCTTATTTTCTAGGCTTCTCTTCCACTGTAACTAGAAGGAATATTTTTATAAAAGGAAATGTGCCAAGATTTATGTCCCTGATTCTCAAGACTTGATGAGTTTTAGTTCAAACGTTGGTAGTTAACAATTCAATGAAAGGTATACTAATACCACCAACTCTCAGAGTAACTTGAAAGAACTCAAAGGGAATTATAGACTACTATCATGAAATAATTCAGGAACTAACTCACAGGAAAAATAGATGTCCAAGATTTCCATAACACTGCTGATCATGACTCTAGTTCCTATGACAACAAACTAATAAAAAGTAAACAACAGAATATGTATGCTGTCAATTTACACTATGTTGAAGAAATCTGTGCCTGTTTCTACAAAACCAAGGATCAGGTTTCCACCAGGATTTAAGTTTCCACTAGGATTGGTTTTTTTTTTTTTTAAAATTAAAACTAGGTTTGCTGTTAGGGTGCATCTACCGACCGCAGTCTTGGCAATATTTCACATGTACAGTTAATAATGTATCTATCGAACATCATATTCTTAAAATCATCACAATGTTTGCACACACGAGGTAAAAGACCTGGAGAATTACTTCCTTGAGTAATAGGGAAGAATTGCTGCATTTTTATAATATTTTTATCTTTTTATTATTTTGCATTGCTTCCTTTTAAGCTTATCCTAATGTATTTCATTCTCAAATGTTTCACGCACATTTTTAGCACCTATAATTTACAAGTGATTGTTTCAATTCAACAAGAGTAGAACTTAAATGAAAATGTTACCATATTGTGCTGCCTATGCAATTTTTTTCTAGCTTCACAAATCAGAAGCTACCTTCTGTTGTAGTTGCAGTTACACATTTTTGTCATCCATGCTAATTGGAAATGTCAGGAATTTTCAATCTAATTAGTATAATTGCTTAGATAAGGGGAGCAGAGGCATTTATTTTTTTAATGTAAATTCATTTTCATGATTGCCAAAAAGGCTATAGTTGATTAGCTTTCTATATTATCATGAGTTTACTTGCCAAGTCTTGGGGTCTTTTGCCATGGGAAAGTTTTCTATGAAAAAGAAACTGAGAGAAGGAACAAAAACAGTCCTCAAAAATTATTTTTCCTTTTGTAAAATAATTATCATTTGCTAAGTATTTGTTGGGCAAACTCACACTTTTTTCCAACCCTAATTTTGAAGCCAGCCAGTCATGATTGAGTTGAGCCCATGTTTCTCAAACTGTGTTCTTCAATGGATTTTATATTGACTGTCAAAAACCCATAACTCAGGCCACCATCTTGTGTGCAACAGAGTCAGAGAGAAGGATTTCTTCAGTATTGTTTTCCTCTTGGAAAGGGGACATGCCATCCTACTGAAGTTAACAGTGCTGAAGCTATCTTTGGAGAACTTCATTCCAAAGTTGCCAATAAGACAACAAAAATTCTGTAGTAATTATTTTTTTCTGTAAAAGCAATTTGGATATCATAGCACACGCATAAAAAAACCATGTAGCTACATATAAATGCATATATTGTATGCATATATGCAAATATATGTGTATATAATATATATTGTGTGTATATGTACTTATAACATATATGTACATATAAAATGTATGTTATATGTTTATTATGTGTGTATTATGTATACATACATATATACACATACGTGTGTGTGTGTGTGTGTGTGTGTGTGTGTATTCTCTATCCTTCACTGTGGGCCAAGTTGCAGATTGACCAAAATGTGTAAAAGAACTAGCTACTTTAAGTATTTTATTTTGTTAAGGTAATCAGGTCAGATATTCACTAGAAATAAGTGGAAATGTATGTGTGTGACATGTTTTAAGTTTGAGTTGCTTTGGGTGATGTGTACCACCTGCTTTTCTCGAGACCTGTAATAGCATCCTGTATTCCATCCATTGTCTTGGGATGTGCCACAGCTGCTGCGAGATAGATCCTGTCCCTGTCCCATTGTCAGGCATGGGGATGTCACCATCGTGACATTTACCACACCTGAGCAGGAGCTCGAAATAGGTGAGTCTTGGTCTTTGCTCCTGGCCTTTTCCATGAAAATAGTACATTCCAGAGAAACTCTGCTTCTCCCTGAGTTCTAGAATAGGAAACCCCTGAAGAAGAATGGCAGCTGGATGTCTCCTAACTGGAGAACATGTGTAATCTGTATCAAATATAAAGCCCTCATGCACTTTTCTGCCCAAGCTGGTTTTGAGCTATGATCTTCATATCTCAGCCTCCTGAGTGAGTAACTAGGAATTGCAGGCATGAGCCACTGGCACCTGGCTGAGATCTAGTTTTTGATGGGTGGAATGAGAGAACAGAGGAAGTACAATGTCTGTGGTGTTGGCACACAAATGGAAAGTCCAAGCAAAACCTGCCATGCGAAGGCCACCTGGATAAGTTCTACACAACGTGTTATTTGTGGCTAGGAGGGGATTAATGTAATCTGAATATAGAAGCATTAGCTAGTGTTATCGATGCTACATTAGAGTATTATATTGCTTTCAACGTTTGCAATTTAGTCTACATTGATGCTTTATTGTTACAGTTTTTAAGATGTTGTAATAAAGGGGCATTATATGCAAATTATGATGGTCTGGCTGTCCACCCCTGAATGTCTATACTTTGGGAAAATATTATTATGAGAATGAAACAAACTTTCAAAAAATAATTTTTCTAAGACTGGCAGGTATTTGGAGACCTCAAACAGATTTTACAAATAAATACTCTTTGGGCATTTGGGCAGAATGGTACCTACCTCTAGTCCTAGCTACTCAAGAGGCAGAGGTAGGAGAATAGGTTCAAGGCGCAGAAGCACACAGTAAGCTTGAGAGTCTATCTCTAAATAGAAGGGCAGAGGTGGGGTTCACACGGAAGAAGTGCTTCTCCACAAAGCTTGGGTGCATTGAGTTCAACCGATAAATAAATACATAAAAAAAGTGGATGACTTGACAGGAGGGCAGGAAGAAAGAACTACGCTTAATATGAAAGTATTTTGGTGCTAGAAATGTTGTCGGCCCAGATTCCACACAAGAATTCTTGATGCAGTTGATCTTGAGACAGTCATGACATGTCACATGAGGAGCTTACGGGTAGGCAGATGTCATCCGCAAACAGTTTTGGGGAGGGGTGAGGAGCCCTTGGGTGCACGCCAGTGTAAAAATATTTGAATGGGAGTGTTGAAGTTTATTTTTCTTTTCACAGAGAAGTGTGGCATTTTGAAAGGATAAAGCAGAAAAGGCTTTCAAAAGAGGAACAATCGTCTTCTCTTCAAATGGAATCTTTTTCTGTCTTTTTGAGATATGAAGATGAATTTGTAAAATGTTCTGACATCAATTACTTTTTACAATAATTCTATTCTTATTTTGTTCTATTCTTATTTTTTAAAAAAAACACTAAAAATAAAACATATCTTCTGGGAAATAACACGCAGCTCTGTGGCATTCTGGGCAGAAGTTTTGGCACATCCAAGCATGAGAAAACAATCTGTCTTCACTGCACTTCTGCGGAACAACAGAATGGCCTCTGACAGTGTGAAAAGACCCTTGCTGAAGGTTGTTTCTCTACCTGCCCATTTAAATGGTGTTTTGGCAGGTTTGAGTTTCTGCCTGAGTGGTTCTGTTATGGTGGGTCCTAGTCAGCATTTGTTACCAAGTTCTTCTGTCTCAGTCATCAGCACCAGGATATTTGATAAGATTTGGATTTGTCACTTTATGTTTTAGAAGTTCAGACATGGTAGCAGTGAATAAATCTTTTCTCAAATGAAAGGAAAGCTAGTGTGCTTGGTTGTTGTTGTTTTTTCTGTCTCACCTGCTGTATTAGAAACTCATTCCTTTCTTTGGGGCTTCAAGAAAAATATGTGTGATCAATTTATCATTCGGAGTCACATGATAACATAGTGTCTATCTACCAAAATATAATGTGTGTGAATAATGTGGGGAAAACTCAGTTGGGGAAGTATGTACTCTGAATTTCCTCAAGATTTCTGACATTGCACCGAGCACAATTCTTAAAGCAAAGCCTTTATTTCATTGGAGCCATGTGCAAAGACTCTGCCTTTTTTAGCTCCTTGGATTGGTGAGAAATACAATTTCTTTCCACGTTTACAACATCCATCATTCCATCAGGAAGAGCATATACCCTGGCCTTTGTAACAACTTAATGCGCAGACATTTACAAGCTCAGGCTCCTTGAGATTTGTACAACTTCCTGTCAGCACCCTGCCTCCCTGCTGGCACTCAGCCCTGCCCTGGGCACCACACTGGGAGAAAAGATTTCAGAGTGGTTAAACTTCCTCCAGAAGAATACAAGAACAAGAAATAGAATTTAAATTATTTAGAAAAATGCTTCTTCAAAGATTTCAAATACACATCCATAACTGAACTTTTTTGTGCTTTTTTCTTAAAAAGCAATAAACATTCAAGGCTTATATGCAGTGATAACAAAGACAGGGTGGTATTGGCCAAAGAATTGACAAGCAGATCCAGAGAAGATAATAAAGAACCCAGAAATAAACTCATATGAATAATCCATGGATTTTTAACAATAGGCCCACAATAATTGAATGGAAGAAGACAGCCATTTTCATAAATGGTGTTAGAACTATGGACATCCAGAAGAATCAAGGCAGAGATGTTACATCCTCCATATAAATAAAGTGAATTGCTTACATGTGCTAGAATTGACTAGACGATAGTAGAAAGTCTAGATGATCTTCAATATGAAGAAACATTTTTAGGTAATTCCAACTTTGGTAACAAACCAGCTTAAACCTATATTTTTGTGTATATTAAAGAATGGGTCAAAGTTATACGCCAGAGAGATTACAGGATAGGAGATGGGAGATCAAATTTGTCTGTGTGGTTACCTACAATTGTAAATGATACATCTTCTATAAGTTGTTACCACCTAATTCTTCAATGGACTTTTTCCCATAGAAGAAATTGTGAGTCATAATAAACAAAAACCTGGAAATTAGTTTGGGGATATTTTACCGTTACGCTTTCATCACATTTTTAAGTGTCTCCATCATTTCTGGAAACAAGTAGCATTTGGCTAGAGTTGGCTAAAGTTATTCAGTAGTAAAGAAGATTAAAAACCATGAGATCAGTAATGAATTGGTTATTATTCAGACTAACTTTGCCAAGCAAGATGTTTAGGCCAGATTGCTTATTCCACTGAAATCAAAGCAGCTGTAGGAAAAGAGTCTAACAGGAAGTGGTACCCCCTCCCCCAAAGGAGCTTTACCAACCTCCATCTCTGATTAATGAGAAGACATGTTTGATGGATTTGCTCAGATGTGTGTCTGTAAATTAACAAATCAAGGTTTTGATTACTTCTGTCACTTGTTTTTGTCACCATGCTGCAAGAGACTCTGTGTTCTAGGCCTGGAGAGATGAGCCTCCCTCAGGATTTATGAACCTACAAACATTAGGTTGTAGAGGGTCATATATTGGATCATAGGCTGAGGTCATCTTGAACATTCTGAATTCGTCATTTTGTGATGGTCAAGAGAGCCAGCCTTTTTGAAAACTAAGTGTGAATAGAAGCAATGTAAGTACTAGTGCTGAGTGGACTAAATCTTTGGTGTTTTCTCTTTCCCTCCCATCTTTCATAAATGGGTTTAGCAGTGATTCCATCACATCCTGAAGTTTATTGTCAAGATTGTGCTATTCCAATAGCCATTCCAGGAACACACCAGGCACAAAGTGAAGAACCGTGAGAAGATGGACAAAGGGTGGTCACTCTGCAAAGGCATTTCCTCAGAAAAGCAAACAAGAGGCTGCTTTGTCTGATTACACAAGGACAGTCATTGGGTCTGCATCATTACTTTGCCTTCTTGAGAAAGGGCCCTACTATGGCCTCTACCATTCTTTTCTTATTTATAGTTTGGTGGACTCAATGTCTTCCTACCCTAGAGCAGGTAGTTTGGAAATTAGAGGTAGCTAATGAGCACATGGAGCTCCACAAGCCAATAGCTTTACCTCATTTGCTCCTAGGTCAGGTACCCACCATGATGGATCCAAGTCCTATTGTTTTCCTAAGAGCACAGAAACTTTGGTTAAAGCAGAGCCATTCTGACCCCAATTGCCACATCCAAATATGGTCTGATGTGGCAGATGGCATTGGAATTTCTTTCTTCTCTTTTTTTTTTGCCACTCATTCAAGCAAGTCAGAAGCAGAGCTGAAAGGAAGCCATAAAGCATTAGCTGTAAATTTGAACTTGGAAAAAACAGATCATTAGCAGAAATAATTTCCTGAAGCTATAATCTAAACTCAGTTATGATGGAGACTCATGGGCAGGCCTAGATATCATTTGACATGAAGGTATAGGACAGGATATAGTGCGTCCTTGATGTAATAAAAAGTGGTTTTGGTTTTGAAATACCAACTGTGTCCTAGTGTACAAGTTTAATTTGGTTAATTATAACATGTTAATTACTAATTAGTACACTAACTTTGTTACTGGCATTCTGCTTTCCATCTCAGCAAATCATTCACTCATCTTCCAGTCCAGACATTTAGAGAAGTCTAGTTATTGCTTATTTGTCTCTGAGTATAGTCCACAAACATCAGCAAATAAGTGAATATCTATTTCAAGCTAGAGGAATCGTACCTTATTGATTCTTGATACCAACCCAAGCTATTATCTCTCATCTCCTCCCTTCTAATCTAGGGCCACATCACCTGACTTTGACCAACACAGTCAGTCTGGGTCAACTCTCAGAAGAGCAGTAGTTGGATAATACTTTGTGATTAGGAGCCTTTAAGATCACTATTCTGTTCCAGTCTTCCCAATGGCTTTCCATCCCCAAATAATACCTTCTTTTAGAGTGTATGAGTCCAACATATGTAGCCCTTTTCCCATCTCTTAGTTTTCACTTGTCAATTTTCCTTCACCCATTTATTCTTACTCGACACAGGCCTCACATACATGCCTTGATTAATCTGCCTCAGAGTCTTATTACTTGCCTTGCCTGCTGTGCTCATGCTTGTCACTTAGAAATGCACAGTGCTCACTCTGCCCACTTTTAGGATCATGCTTTATACATGGGGTGGACAGAATGACTAATTCAACATTTAAAATGTTACAGAAGGAAACAGCCCAAATTGTCTGTAAGATCATCACAATTCCATACCTGCTTTACAAAATGGTCTAGCCTAGGCTTCATGTTTCCCTCTAGCCCTGATTACTTTATTGACATGTTTGCTGTACCATAAGCACACAACTTGTTTTATTTGAACCTTTTCAACCCCTACTCAACTACAATGGAATTCTGTATTCTCAGCATGCACAGCCATCAAGAACTGTGATAACAGGTATAGAATTTAGGTTTTATCTTAAAGATATCTGCTTTTCAAGATATTGGGGAGGTACAGACCTGCCTTTACTTATTCAGTGTCAATGATGTGATTGCTGGCACTGTTGGTCTTCACTTTCCCTTTTGATAATACATTTATCCTTCCCTCACAAAAAAAGAAGCTCTCAGAAGTAATTACAATACAGATTACTAATTCTGTAACATAGGGATGTTCTCAGTAATGACTGATGGGTAAAATGACTAATTCAATATTTGAAAGGTTAAAGAAGGCTCATTCTTTCCATTAGCATCAGAAAAAAAGGAAATCAACACAAAAAAGGTGTTGATGTTCATTTTTTCTGATGACATTTTCAGTAAATGTCATAAAGAACTTGGTTCTGGACATCAAATCTAGTCCATGGCAACAAATACTTCTATTCAAAAGCTCAGAGCAAAGAAATGAATGATGTGTTCAAGTTTTTAAAGCATCAACACTTCAAACATCATAGTAGTGGTCTACCATTATTTTTGTGCCCCAGAGGAAATAAAGGAATGCCTCCTGAAAAATGGAGCGATCAGTTAAAGACATTGTCGCAGGTAAGTCATGCTGTTGTAGCAAAATACTATACAGTGAGTGGATTGAACAACACACACTTATTTCTCACAAAGCTTAGGCAAGTGTATGGTCAAGACGCCAGCTGATTTTGTTGAGTCTGGTGTCTTGACTGTCCTGTTCCCTATTCTAGCATGAGCTTTCTGTGGTGTTTGCATACAGGGAGAGCAAGCACTCTAGAGTCCCTTCCTCCTCTTCTTCTCAGAAAATCATGAATCCTCTCCAACCACCATGCCACCCAATGGCTCAGTTCACCTTGACAAACTGAGAAGACCCCAGGACAATCACGTGGAAGAGTGAGTTTTGACATCAGAGCTCTGACATCAAATCAATACTAGATGTGTAATCTCATCAGAATTCTGAAAATGGGCTTCCTTTAAATGCCAGAGGAGAATAAAAATCTTTGGCGGGAATCTATGGATAGGAAGCAACTAATAATGGGCTTTAAGCTTTTCCTTTCTGGTCTGACATCATTCATGTTACCACTATACTCATTCTGTGTTAGGGATCAGTGAGATTTGCCATGAGTACCCTGTCCTCTCCTGGTGGCCCCCAATACACTGAACAGAAGTACTTTTTCAGCATTAGTTCTTCCTGATGTCCTTCTGTAAATCCTTCTGTATTTTTCTTAATTCTCTCCAGTCTTTCTTTTGCACACTGTCTTGGACATAATCCTCCCTCCACTTACGTGTCCTGAACTGACAGAAAACCTGGAGCAATCTGGAGATGGTAAAAATCACTTTTTTAAGTGTGATTTTTACAGAGATTGATTTAATGTGAAATATATTTCTCTTCTTGCCACTATTCTTGGAAAACTTATCTGTTAATTCCAGCAATCTTTGACAAAAAGAGACAAACATTTGGCCACCTGTGATATTAAGACAAGCAAAACACAACACATATGGTTTTAATTGTTAATGTTCTTTGCAATTTGCCTCCGTTCATTCTCCTGACTTATACAGAGTTTGAAGAAATTTTGATTTCACCAAGAACAGTTTAATTGTATAAATAACCATGAGACAAATAACTTCTCATCATTTAGGTGTTTCTATTGAAGTCTTTTCTGAGATAGTAGTGATAAGTTAATGTAATTATGTGTTTGTTGTGGTAGATGATAAAACTTGTTTTAACCACTTAAACACTTTCAGACATTTTACTTGGTAAAAATAATGTTGCTTTTATTAGTTTGCTTCATGCTCTCTAACTTCCATTTATGAACAAATTCCATGTTAGCCATTAAATATCTCTTAAACCCTAGGGAATTTTTCATTTACCACATTCCTATTTTCTGGATTTTTGAGGAAGTAGCTTATCAGATCAATCTTTTCTAAATATAATATTGGGGATTTCTTGGTAAAGCAACAATGCTCACCTCATGGGAAAGAGAAAGGGACACAGAGAGAGAGAAAGAGAGACAGAGACCGAAAAAAGACAAAGATAGAAATAGACAGAGGCATGGGACAGTCCTCAAGGACATGATCCCCAGGCCCACTCCCTTCCACTAATTCCTACTTCCTACATTCTATCACTTCCAAATAGTTGAGCAAAATTTGAACCAATCAGTGGACTGATCCATTGATGTGTTCAGAACCATTAATGGTATGATCACTTCTGAAAAGTCCTGCTTGCAGAACTGTTCCTGGGAGCCAAACCCTCAGTATGTCAACTTTTAGTGACATCTCCTATCCAAACTGGATCAATTTTTTGTAACAAAATACTGTGTCATGGAATAGATAACTTAAAAACAAAAAGCAGTCTCTTCTGTGCCCTTAGGCAGTGGAAAGGGCAGAGACTCTCTCTGCTGTCATTATTATAAGGCCACTAATCCCTTTCTTGAGATGATTGTTCTGACAATCCAATTATCATCCAAGGGTGCCATCTTTCTCTTAATCTCATCCCAGTAAGGATTTTAACTTGTAAACTTGGAACTTGGAGAAACACTGTACTTTTAAAGCCATAGGACAATCTGAGCCATTTGGACTAACGATTCTGTGGGGTAAAGATGGGCCAAATATGGAAGGATTTTAGTCATTCACAGTTTTTATTATCAGATTTAAGCACATAGTGCAGGTCGCTTTCTCTCTATTCTGACATTTTCTGTGAAATGCCAAACAGTAGCTCCCAGGTGCCTGGTTAATTAAATGGTGTCAAGAGAGGATAGACAAATTACTTAGGGAAACTAGTAAATGGCAGAAAAAGATGCCAGCAGGTTAAGTGTGACTGTGTTTGTTTCATTGTACTTGCTGCCTACTTTTTTCCTATATTTCCCCCCATATTGTCTTGAAGAAAAATTCATTTATTTATATTGGAACAAAATACTTGTGCTTCTACAATCATGCATTGTTTCTTGGAGTGGTAAATATTATCATAAACAGATACAGATTTTCCTCATGAGATGTTTTTCTCTTACTTCCACAGAGATGTGAGAGGAATGTTTGAAAGTACAAAGATGAAATTTAATCACATGTATACTTCCATCCAAGATATTTCCTACTCATTCCCCCATGAACCCCATAGGAGTAGCTGAGAATTGCTTTCTCTTCTCCACACACTCTTTCTTAAGGTTCTAATTTTGACCATAGCTAATTTAGTGTTGTCTACTCCATTGTAATATTCTACTGTTTCTAATGGGTTATGAAATAGTTCTACCAAATGCCTAAGTTTGATAGTAGCTTATTGCCTATCTATAACATTATTTCTTTCTGTTTAATGTATTCTAATTGGTGATGTTTTCCATCCTTTTATCTAGTTCTATAAATACATTTTTCACAATTAATAATTTGAGACTTATAACTGCTTTTGCATCTCCTTCTATGACAAGTAGCTTTTACTAGAGTTGAATGATAGGCATTAAAATAGTAGATTCTCTAATCAATGCTATATTTGTCTGGATCAAACTCAAGTTTCTCTTTGTCTACTTGCTAACTATAGATATATTTAAAAGTCACCATCCCCAATACATATAAATTTATTGCCCTTGTAGAGAAAATTCTTTTATTTCTGGGTATATCCTATTCTAATCCCCCACCCACATTTCCAAATAACATAATCATGCTATTTGGACAAAATATAAAGGTTAGCTAGGAGAAGTTCACAGATCTGAGTGTAGATATATGTGTTTGAATATTGTTTTATTTTCCAGGCATACATTCTTTGAAAAAATTTAATCCTTCCCTGAATCTAAGAGTAATAGAGAGAAACTCAATGTGACTGAAACTTAGAGTTATTATGCCACATGGATGTTGACCTCAGCTTTGTAAATCTCCCTATGTCTACAGGCTGATCTTTTCAAAGTGATTGTAATCCATGGTGATATGACTGAAAATAACCCTTCTGATTATCTGCGGGCTCTGTTGTTCTAATCTCCATTAAACCCCCCATTCCTTCCATACTGCTTTTCCCTCTGTCCACCCTAACCATCTTCTATCCCTCCTGAAGCCTTTGCTAATGGTCCTATTTATTTCATTAGCCTGAATGTATAGATGAATTGCTCATGAAAAGCAATATGAAATTGTTCCTGATACATACATTTTACTACCACATCATTATTTATCCACTCTGTGGAAAAAATGACCACCATCAACAATAACAATAAAAGGAGCATTTTCAGTATTAAATTTAAATGCCCTGGTCTACGTGGAAAATCACTTGTGCATCTTTTCAATGCACACACATTCTTATTTGCAAAGGAATTATTCTGCAGGAAGTCCATCAAGAGTTCCCTGATGTCTCTAGAAGAAAACTCAAAGCCCTTACCATGATTTATCCCAACGATGTCTCTTAATTGTCCTTCAGCAGTGTTGCACTAGATTAAGGCTGCCTATAATATGTTCTGATAGCCCTCTGTAGCACTTCTAATTGTCACTCAATTATTTGTTTTCATGCTTGTGATTATTGCACAACACTCATTCTTTTCATTAGACTGTAATTGATAAAATATCTGAACCATCTGAATTACTTATTGCTATACTCCTTGCACCAAGCCTAATGCAGAATATAGCTTAATCATTTAACAAATGAATGAGGAAAAATATTTCTAAACAGAGATAATTCCTCTATGTTCAAATGTAATATGATTCATTTCTTATAATTTGGTTCAATTTATTACCTAAGTAAATATTTAATTCACTGCAAGTGGTAGAAATAAAAGTTAAGGAATTCAGGTACAATGATAGACAAAAAACGATAACATTGCTTTTATTACTTCAATAACAATAGCTTTACCTTAGCTAGTTGGGAAGATGAGAACAGAAAATTGTGGTACCAGCACAGGCAGAAAAGTGTGCAAAACCCCCTCTTCAATCCATGGCTGGGAGAAGTGGCATATACCTGTCATCCCAAGAAACGTGGCAGGCTGAGACTGGCAGGGAGACCACGGTAGCAAGCCAGCCTGGGCACAAACTCCACAGAGAAAGCCAGATGCATCGGTGCATGCCTGCAAGCCCAGCAAAATTAGAAGCATGATTGTAGATGGGTCATAGTGAAGCACAACCCTATCCTGGAAAACAATATGAAAACCAGTGCTGGAAGAAGTACTGGAAGGCTCATGGTATTAGCACAGTCTAGAAAGTGTGAGGTCACAAGTTCAAATCCCCACTACTGCTCTGAAATAAGGATAAATGAGAGCATAGGTTAGATCAAATTGTGCCACGTTATTTGATTTTATGAGGAAATATTTTGATCGAGTTGCCCTTGTGAACTTTTATGCTGGTGTGAACACCACTACTTGGCTTAAATTGAAACTGAATTATTTTACTAGACGTATGGGAAGTTACGTTCTTAGGCTTCAATTATCAATAATTTTTCTCCTATATTAAGCTTACTAAAATGCCTGGGTTTGTTTTTCCATAAGACAAGATTTGTTTTCAAAAATAAATATTTTCCAAATCAGAGTCAGTTTACATCTTCCAATGATTGATTGGAATTACAACAGAGAACTGATATTTCTTGAAGACTTACAACGTCGCAGCAATGCAGGTGTGCGGTGCAGCTGGGTGAACTCCATCTAACAGCCATGAGGTCGAAGCTTCACACTGGCTCTTGAGATTGTATGTCTACACCCATGGAAACTAAGACGTATTGGCCTTGTCTCATTCTCATGCTCACTGTGTGAGTCTTTATCTGGGGGACTCTGGAACAAGTTACCACTCTTGGTTAACACTACAACTGTCTTGTCTCATAAGGTATCCAGAATTTCCTTTCCTTTCCTTCATAAAAAGTTCAATGCACTTGTTCTTAAAGAAGCCATGCTATTGAATCAGAGTGGAAGGGTATAAACCAGTAACTCTAGCTACTAAAGAGAGAGACAAAAGTACTGCAGCCAGCCTGGGCAAAAGTTAGCAAGATCTTATCTCAACAACTAGTAGATAGTAGGGGCACATGCCTATAATCACATCTACTCAGGAGGTAGAGGGAGGAGGACTTCAATGTGAGGTCAGCCCCGGGCAAAACAAACAAACAAGACTACAAAAACATAAGATAAAGGAATAAATAGGGTCAGAGGTGTAGCTCAAAGGGTAGAACACATGACTGGCAAGCTTAAGGTTCTGAGTTCAATCCCTATATTTTTAAACAAATACATAAAAACAAAAAAAATTAAGCCATTGTGAAAGAATGCAAAAACCGTCTGAACTCACAATGCAAGGGGTGTAGGCTTCAAAGTAAGTTCTTTTTGCCCTGATCAAGATGTGCTAGGATGAACTGGGGAAATCATGTACAAAACTTACAACCCTGCTATAAGATGGGGGGGGGGGAGGGAAGTACCAAACCAAGTAGGAAAAAGGCCTGTTAGAACACAGATTAGCATACTCCCAACTCCCATTCCCCACTCGCTCTTCTTTCCCTATGGTGAGCATCTTCAGCAGTCCTCACACATCTGCGCTCTTCTTCACAAATGATGATACACCTACAGAAAAGACCTATGCAGCAATCTTCGGAGACAAATGTGCAATTGCCATCCATTTTTATTATTTCCAGGTGTTCCCCTAATGCTGCATCATCTTATAAAGATAGCCACGTGAAATCCAAAGAGCATTTGTCTGTGAGGATATTCCTGCAACATCTCGGCACACGGAATGGCCATAGGACACTTTAAAAGACAACCCCCATCATTTATATTCACTACCAGAAATTGCTCGCTATCAAATGCAACACGCTTTTATTACAAAGGGGGAGAACTGACTGATTTTTCTCACCAGGTTTGAGGATGCCTTCTTATCAGCTCCAGCAGTCCCAGCACGGTTGCCTGGATACTTCGTCTCCCTGAGTATTATTCTGATTAAAGGGCAATTTAGAGACATTTTTTTAAACCGATCTGTCATCTAGAAATATCATCAGACCCCCTGTACACTGATCTGACAAGTGGCAGATTGAGCATTATTATTTAAGATGGTGTTTGAATAGGGTAAAATAAGAATGTGATTTTTTTTCCAAAGTCCCTTTTTTTTAAATAATATATGTACTAAATTCAGTGAATCTTCTCTGAGATAAAATTGGTTCAGTGGACTTTAGGAAATGTGGGAATGGGGAGGCAGAAAGCACCACTAAGAGTTCTCCACTCACAATTTAAAGGCAACCAATCCTTATTGTGAACCAATCGCTGTGAAGTGAACCACCTATTACTATAAAAAATCATTATTATCAATCACCAAAGTGAATTCCTTTCACTCCATCCCAAAAGGCAAAAAGGCCTCAAAATCCACACTTTTGATTGCTAAAGCTTATCCAAGGTATTATAATGACTAATATAGAAACCAAAACCCAGTCATTCAGGTTCACAGAAAACTCAGGAAATAATCATGTGAAACTATAACCCACACAGTCATATATTTAATTTTTATTGGGCTATAATTTCCATATTCTCTGCTGTATCAAGATTTGCAGTTTCGCATGCTAATTTGTATCTATTTAGGATTTTCAGTTTGGGTAAACAGTGATACCTATGTATATCCAGGTATCTGCTGTTTGTAAGAGTGGCGATATATCCCCCCACCCACTTCTGGTGATGTCATTCTCAACACATATCACTTCCTGCGACGTCATTCCCAACACACAGATCCACTTCCTGTTACTATAGACCAGCTTGTATTTTTCAAAGAGTTCTTTATAAATTAAACCCTAGAGTTCACACTCATTTTTTCTGGATTCTTTCAGTTTAATCCTTTTGAGACCATTTTATGTCTTGGTATGCATCATTAGTTCATTCTTTTTCATTGTTAAAAACAAGTATTCCATTATAGGAAAATATCAAGTTTTGGTGTCTTTCTCTTGCTGATGGGACTTTGAGTTATTTTCTGCTGTTACAGTCTGTGTCAATGGGGAACTGCACTCTTTGCATGGATAGATGGTACTTTTGGGTTTTAACTTGAAAGAAATTGCCAAATGCTTTCCTCATGTCTTATAGTGTCATGCTCAAATGTAAAGCCAGTAACTCCAAATGTTTCTGCGGTCAGCCATTTTCAAATTCTGCTCATTGGAATAAAATGGTGAGTTGTGTTTTTCAGGTGACTCGTGAATGATGAATGAATCTGAAGTGCCTTTCTTTCACATGCTATCTTTGGTGGAGTTTGTGTCTAATCCTCTGTATACTCATTAAGTATATGTTTTTGTGCTTGTAGGTTTGGGGGCTTTCTAGATAACTTCATCTATCTGCTTTAGTCCACTACCAGATCTGTCCTGTGCAGAAATCTTTCCAGGTCCTGCTTCTTTTTGTCCTCAAAGTTACGGTTACAAGGAACAGTTCTTAATTTTTTATTGCTGACTAATTATTACTATTTTTATTGATTATATTGTGATAGAATTTGAAAACTTCGAATTACCTCAAATTTTAAAACTATTTTTAAGTATTATAGTTTAAGTATTAAAATAGATTAATTTATCCGTTTTGACTTAATATTTATTCTTCGAAATGAAATATTTAAATATGTGAAGCATTGTTATAATAATGGCTTCAGCAGCTTTTCTACCATAACTTGTATGTGTCTATTCTAGTTCACTTTTGATGTATTGATTCTTATCCCAAATTCGATCTGTTTACCTGATTTCTGTATTCCTAGCTATCTTTAATTGTATGTCAGACATTGTTAATTTTTCTTCTGTTAGTACCAGATAATTTTATTTATTATTGTAAATGTGCTTGCACTTTAGGATACAATTAAACCACCTGACAAGTTCACTTTTATTGGATATTCCTTTAAGGGTCAGGTAAAATCAGAACTTACAATTTTCATTTAGGTTGAACACTCTCCAAAGTAGATATTAGGCCCAACTATTAGAAGATGCAGTGGCCCACCCAAGAATTCTGAGGTGATCATGTCTGCCCTTTAGGAACAGCTGCCTTTCTCATTCCCAATGAGTATGGGCACTCCAATGCCCGTCTTGGGTAGCATCTTCCATTGTACTGCGCACTTGAGGACTACCTTGTGTAGGTATGTAGAACCTGCGTGTATCTTCTTTCCTATGCTTTGTCCTGCAGGCCTAGCTGTCCTGGTTTCTGAGTTTCAGCCTCAGCTTTGTCCAACAGTACTGGCTGTCTTTAGTAGCTTCCTGTTTCCTGGACCCTCACCAGAAAAATTCTCAGAATGTAGTAAAACAACAACAATAACACCAAAAATAAAAAACCCACAGGGCTCCTTCCTCTTCTGCTTCCTTGGAGTGATTATCCATTATCACTTACTATGTAACATCTGGGGAAAAACATGGTTTCATTTATTTTTCATGTTTTTTTCTGTTCATTGATTTAGTCATGAGATTAAATTCAGTCCCTGTTATTCTGTCTTGGCCAGAGTGAAAGTTCTCTACATTTTTCTATTCCGCTTAAAGAGAAATTGCTATAATCAAATAGAAATTATTGACTTTCCACATTATAATCACTAAAACCATCATAAATGTTGCCCTCTGCAAATTACTACTCTTTTGTGCCAAAGCATTTTATTGGGTATCTCATGTCCAGTGTGATGAGTTACAAAGTATGTCAGCTATGAAAGAGACATCCTGGTTAATTATTTTCAGAATAAATACATTTAAATTAGAGGAAATATTTGGGGCAAGAAGAAAGGCTGAATCACAGTGTGAGGGTAGGCTGGAGATTGTAGAGAAGAAACTTGATGCGAGAACGAGCAAAAACAGACTTGAAAATAAAAGGAAGGGAAAGAGGAAAAAATAAAGGCAGATCATCTTTTCATTCTGCTGCCTCTTATAGATGCTTTTAATTTAGAGTAGGAAACATCTCAATGAACATTTTATAGTACTAATATCTTAAGTTTGTGTATCACTTCCTCATTTTAACTGTTGCTTTCAAAATAATATTGTGGCTGTAACAAATAGTACAATTAAATTTGGTGGGAATTACAAAATTCCTAACTTAAAAACAAATTTCATGTCTTGGTAACAGATTTCTATGGGCTATGTCCAGAAATGTAGTATCTTAATTTTTTTATTGTGAAAATACCGTACAGAGGGGTTACAATTACATGGGCAAGATAATGAGTACATTTCTTATCAAGCATTGTTTTTTGTTTTTTGTTTTAGTTTTTTCTGGTCCTGGGGCCTACCACTTGAGCCATAGTACAACTTCCAGATTTTTCAGAGTGGTTTATTGGAGATAAGAGTCTTATGGACTTTTCCTGCCTGGGTTAACTTCTAATCACAATTCTCTTACCTCATGCTCCTGAATAACTAGCATTACAAGTATGGACCACTGAGACCTGGCAAAAAAAAAAGTATTCCGAATTCAACTTTTGTAGCAATAGTATGTACTCTATCATGCCTTATAACGTTTTAAAGGTTAATTCTGTTTCTTTCCACTTGGTACTCAACAACCAGCCAAGTCAAAGGCTTAAAGATTTTTCTTGATAGTTCAAGGATTTTGTTGTTGTTGTTGCTTTTCAAAACAAGCACAGTTATAAACAGTTTCACAGAAGTTCTCAGAGGTCTCAGAACATAGTAACTCATAGTAGCTCCTGTGTGTAATCATCTTTTTTCAGGATCCCTCCCCTTTAAAACAAATGTTCTTAGTAATTCCAGACTCATTAAGATCCAGTGTGAATTATTTTATTCGATCATCCTCTATCTGGAGGGCTTTAAGATACTCTAGACTTGTTCTCAACATTGTTTTTATAAGTTGAAATGTCATTGTCAAAATAATTATGATATCATTGGACTGTGGTTGGCAGTAGAGAGTCAGGACAACTGGACAAAGTTAGAACTTACTCTTGACCTCTTTGTCCCCTGACTTAAAATAGGTCTTCCTGCTATCAAAGAAGTTGCTGAAGGACCAGAATCAAGAGAGATAAGTATCTGTAATTCTGCAAAATTCCACCATCAAGGTTCCTCAACTCTGCCTTTGGAGAAAATCAATTTCCATTCTAAGATCTATCATTCATCATCACATTGCATCACTAAATAAAGACTTTACAGGAAAAAACAAAGCAGTGGTTGACAATCTGTTTTCTCACTGGAGGAGACACTTCCAAATATAAAGCCCTTGAGATATTAGTATTACGGTGGAACTGGAGTGGCCCTTATGACACTGAGAATTTCTTCAATGTACTGACTGACACTACAGTGGGCCTGGGTTAATTAATTAGACAGAAATTGTGTTTGGAATTTACTGTAGAGAAATTTCATTAACTGAATACTTCATCTAGCATAAGATAGGAAAGTATTTCTTTTAATATCAGATCTTAGGATTAAAAACTGAAGCAGCTATCCAAAATAATCCGAATAATTTTAAGGCAGAGTGTTCCAAGCTATTAAAAGAAAATGAATCAGTATCTGGGTTCAATTCATCACATTCAACTATTGAAAGGACGTTAGTCTACCTTATAAATGACTTAGAAAATATATTTGAGGGTGACAGGAGAAAATAAATATTATAAAAATTTTACATGGGTATATACACATATTTAATATATGAAAATATGAAACTCAAAGGTCAGATAATGTGATGTTAGGAAAATGAACCCTTAGATATGTATTTTAATGTTTTTTTTCTTTCATGCATGTGTTTCTAACGCATTTCTCTTTGTTGCTTTGTATGTCCCTCCCACACAGTATAACCCCTGCTTTCACTATATTTGATGTCAGTATAACTTGTAGAGGAGATGGGGAAAAACAAGTCGTTTAAGGATACAGGTGGAACTGTTGCAACAATGAGAAGTACAAGTTGTCATGTCCAAAACGAGCTTTACAACGTTGGTGGGGGGGGGGGAGGGGGGGGGGGGTTGGGGGGGGGGGGGGGAGGCTGGGAAGAGATGTGAAGGGTAAACTAAGGAGGAGGCTGCAATGCTTGATAAGAAATGTACGCATTATCCTGCCCATGTAATTGTAACCCCTCTGTACAGTGTGTTCACAAAAAAATAAAATAAATAAAACAAAGAAAATATAAAACTCTAAAAATAATATTTAGCTATTTTTCTAGAAAGACTAACATTTCTTTTAGATTTACCAGTTTCTTTGAATACAGGTTTCATAGTATTGCATTGTTATCCTCTGAATTTTACTGTATTCTTTGTAATAACCTTATTTAGATCTTTAAATTTATTTATTTATTTAGTTATTCCATTTCTCTAGACCTCTTAGTAAAGTTGTCTAAGGGCTTATCAAATTTATTTATCTTTTCAAAGAATCAATGTTTTATTTCAGTGACTTTTTGTACAGTGTTTTGGGTCTCCATTTCATTCATTCACATCCTACCCCCAGTCTTTATTATTTCTTTATGATAGTTGTGAGTTTGGATAGTTCTTATTTTCCTATGTGCATCATTTTCATTTTTATTTGAGACTTCTTTGTTCTTTTTTCTTTTTTCATATAAGTGATAATAATTTTCATTGCTTTGGATTCGAGGAACTTTTCGATTTCCTTTGTTATTTTTCAACAATGCAGTGTTCATTCCCCATTTTGTTGAATGTTTTCTTTTTCTTGCTATTAAGTTCTAGTTTTATTCCACTGTGATCTAATAAAACATGGGAGGTTATTTCATTCTTCATATATGTGTGTATGTATATATTATGCATACATGTATGTATTATATGTGTGTATGTACAAAGAATGAAAGAAATGTTTATGTATCTCATTGTTTGTCCTCTATGAAAAGCTTAAATACTCTTTTGTTGTTGTTGTTGTTGTCAGTTGGTCATGGGGCTTGAACTCAGAGCATGGGCATTATCCCTGAGCTTTTTCACTCAAGGTTTGTGCTCTACCACTTTGAGCCGGAGAAACACTTCTAGTTTCCTAGTCCTCTGATCTCAGCCCCCTGAGTAGCTAGGATTTTAGGTGTGAGCCACCAGAGCACAACTCTAAATACTATATTAAAATTTTTCCTCTTTAGTGAAGATCAAAGTGCATTTTGTAAAAATCAATTGGATCTCATGCTTGAATCCGTTGTTGATAAACATTTTTATTCAAGCATATTAGTTGTCAGAATACACCTTAGTTTTCTTTACCCAATTTAAAATTTAAATTGCCATTTTTTCAACTAAATTTGAAATTTTGTTTGACAAACTTAATGGCAGTATCAATGTGCAATTTTATTATCTGTAAAAAATCAGAAATTTATTTTTGAAATATTTATATTATATATTTGGCCTCTGCAAGGTTTTGCTCATCCATTTATATGTATATGTGTATAGGTGTATATACAGGTTTGTACGTGTGAATTTATTTGCTTATATAATTTTTGATAAAGCAATTCTAATTGTCCTAGCTGTTGAAGTGACCATTTCTTACTTGATTCTGTTTTGTTTATTTTATTAACTTTGACTTTGCTATTACTGCAGTACTTTAATTACTGTATTTTATAGTATGTTCTCATTTTCAGTATATCAAAAGATTTTATTAGTCTTTCTCAACATTTTATGGGCTAGTTTTATTCATGCTTTCTCCTTTCTAATATTTAGAGTTCAGTTCTTAAGTCCTATAACAACAACAACAAAAAAACCTTAATTGGATTTTTATATGTTATATTGTGGGAAGGGTTGAATTAAAGTGTCATAACATTAAGAATTGCCAACAAGGATAGTGATCTGTTTTTTCTATTATTCCTTATATATGCATACATATATGTATGTGTGGCATATATGCATATATATGTGTTTATATACATATATGTATATATAGGAATGTGCTTATATTTATACATTTACTATAATTTCAAACAGTTAATCCTTGAAAGATACATGCAGCATTGAAAAGTGAGAAAGAGAATTTGACTATCTCTTGCTCTTTTTCTCCAGTATTCTTGTAACTACTACTGTGCACCTTAAAGTAAGTCCTATACTTACTTAATTATTGCTGGTTTTAAATCACCAGTCTCCTAAATGATACCTTTTTAAAACATCAGATACAATAATAAACCAATGTACTAAAATTTTATGTGCTCTGTTTTTCCCAGTTCCTCTCCAAAATAGAAATACCTTGTTCCATCTTAGTATTTTCAATGTTAAACCCACACTTATTTCTTCTTCTGCCATCTATTAGTTTAACCAGTTGACATTTGCTGTGCTCATATTGTTCATGCCCTTTTGTTAATGTAAGTGGTCATAAAAATGACAGCTGTGTAGGAATCACAGCATTCTGGTCCACTGAGAATGCAGTATCACATTGTATGTATGTGTAAACGCACATGTGTGTGTATATACATATATATGTATATATACTTATATATACATATATATGTATATACACACATATTCCCACCACACATATTCATGAGAAATTTAAGAGGAATTAGGGGCATTCTAACAAATGGAGATGCATAGAACTTATTTTAGGTTAGTTGGCAAATTGTATCAAGTTTGTAACACCAATGAAAATTTAAGATATTTTTGGAAACTTACTTGAAAAACAATCACAGTTTCATCATTATTACAATGTGACATCTTCAGCTTCCACCCTGCATCAAAACAATAAACAGGACTTAAATTGAGAGCTGTTTTCAAAGGTTCCTCTTTTCTGTCTCCAGTTCCATGTTTCCAGCCAGTTTGGCTGAACAGTTCTTTGTATATTAAAAACTAGGCTATCAAAACATAATGGCAATTTAAGGCGCAACAATTATTTACATTAGTGTTATGGGGAAGTGAAAATACGATGTGGTAAATTAATCTTTGTGTAGCAAAGTACTTAAAATAGGTTTTCAGTATGCATGGTAATGAACTACTGCTATCTCTACCAAACAGACATCTTGAAATAACTATGTACAAAGTTGTCTAAAATCCTTCCTGAAAATTTCAGTTTCAGCAACACAAGGCAGACTGATTTCTCACTTATAATAATGAACAACACAAGCTTGCTTATTTTCCTTCTCCTCCCCTCAAATCCTTGACTCAATGTAGGGACCCCTGAATTGGCTGGGACTTTTACATAGTTCCCTTTGACCTTCCTAGTGTTAATCAGAACGATGCTTGAAGATCAATCACCTTTCACAAAGGCAACACCCTTTAGACTAATCCATTATTCCCTTTATAAGATAAAATGACCAGGGAGACACACGATGTCTTTCAGCATTACTTGCTCCCCTAAATATATTTCCTACGGACAATAAACAAACAGCCAATTTCCAATTTGGTGAGGCTGTAAATATGTGGGCTTCCTAAAAATTAATTTAAATCTCCGTGACAGCGAGTTTGGGATGGTAGAGATCAGGGCAGATGTCTGTGGTTATAATTGCCTGCTCAGTTCCTCTGTCACTCAGGAGTGGTACAGCTGCATTTGCCACTCTCATCAGAATCTAATTCTCAGATCAAATTCCCACCTTCAATATATCCTTTAATAAGCCTTCCATTCTCCATCTTTTAGCCTTAATTATTACTCCCTGTCTCCCTTGACAACCAAATTAAAAGGTACATGCTACAACTCCATAATGATGATGATCATTATAATAATACTTAAAAAAAATCAAAAACTGCTCTCTGGAAAATCCAAGCTAACCTTGTCAAGGTTGGATGTCTTCTGATAACTAGATTTTCTATGGATATGGCTTCAGCACTGGAAGATAAGAAATACAATTATATAATCTTTTATTGATTTTTCCCTTCTTTTTTTTTCTTCCTCTTATTCGCATTATGTACAATTACTCAGGCAAGTCTTCAGTTTTTGTCGAAGATGGAAGTGGAAATTTTGCACCCACCCAAAGCAGAGTGTTTTTAACTCTTTGCGGGAGCCAGGGGGTTTTCCACTGAAAGTTAAATTCATGGCAGTTGATGTGGGTGATGGAAGAACTATGATTTTTAACACCAGAGTGCCTGAGGATGTGCAGTTAAGTTGAGCCCATTTCGGGGCTCTGTAAAAGCCGCACACGGAATGTAAGAATCTTTATTTGTGAATATAAAGTTAACATTGTTACAGGAAAAAATGGACCATCGAGAAACCAAGTGAAATACTTAGAGAAGTCCAAGAACTCAAATTTATTACACCAGTGGGCACAAACGAGCTCCTACTCCAAAGTTTGAACCCTCAGTTTTGGGATCACAGAGTCTTTTATAGAATTGCTTAGGGCTGGGGTCTGGTGACTAGGGCTGTGTTAGTTTCCTACAGATGATTTTAAACTAGACAGGAGGGTTGAGTAGGCTTCAACAGCAGCTCTGGGTGATAAAGAATGCTCTTGGCTGGAGGCCTATTTACAGAAGCATAACTGGTTGTTATGATGTAGAGGTATGTAAGAATTTAACAAAGGGGGTTAATATCCACCAGGAAGTTTGCCTGTTTACAGTTTCAGACCCTATTGTCCAGCTTTAGTCATTTTCCAAGATCACCTGCTGGACAGGGGCATTCCAGGCAGAGCAGTTGCAGCCTGCAATGCATCGTGCAGGGCTCTTACTTATTCCAGGCTTCTGTGCTTCGTGTCAGCCAAGTTCCTGAACAACATGACTGCAATTATTTTTTCGTGTTAGTTTTCTAGTAAATTTTACTCTAATTTTTTTCACTCTACCATAACATAGTAACACCAGACAACTTGTCTTTTTAACATATCATTTCCCACCACGATTAAGATTATTTTTTTCCATGACGCTATTCCTTATTTTGTTTCCAAGTGGTAGAGCTACAACTTCCATGTCTTCTCAACCACATTCTTTATATATATATATATACATACATACATACATACATATATATATATACATACATACATATATATATATATATATAAAATGTTGTACAGAGGGGTTACATTTACATGAGTAGGGTAATGAGTACATTTCATATCAAGCATTGTTACCTCCTCATTTGTTCTCCCACTACCATCACTTCCCTCCCCACCTCCCCAACTCCTCCTACCCCTGACCCCGACATTGTAAAGTTCATTTTCAGCATAGTGTCCTGTACATCTCGTCTTCATAGTGGGTCAGCCTGCATCCTCATTTAAGCATTCTGCAATATCCCTTCCCCTCCCCAAATTACAAAAAGGTATATACAAGATACAGAACACTGGCATCAAATCCAGTGAAAAAAGGGGTTATAACATTGGGAAAGAACATACAATAAAAACAAAAGAATCACATGCATTGCAAGTACATTTAAAAAAACTAGCAAGAAAGAGAAAAACCAATTGTGTCCCTGTCTTGGGGTACATTTTGCTTAACATTATCTTATATGGTCATATGTACATAGACTTTGACTTTCTCTGCTTGTCCTACACATGTACTAGTCATTGCAAACAAGGGAAACCATGGGACCTATGTTTCTTTGGGCCTGGCTTACTTCACTTAATATGATTTTTCCCAAGTCTTTCCATTTCCTAACAAATGAAGCATTGGAATTCTATGCCTCTGTCAGAAAGAATGACATTCTCAACCACATTCTTACACACAAAATTTTCAGTTTTGTTTTGTTCTCTTAAAAGCAGTAGAATTAAGCTTTTGGTCATTAAAATGGGAACTCTCTGAGTTCCTGTCTTCAGACCTTCTTTCATGGTATCTCATGATTTATTGCCCTCCTACTTCTTTCGTGTTCACTCTCTTGTTTATCTTCTCTGATCAGCATTCTTTTTCATTAGGCCCTACATTTGATGGTGGTGGTGATTAGTCATGATGGTGCCTGCCAGTGACAATTGGTGATGGTTGTTGGTGATGATGGTTGTCATAATGGTAAGTGTTATCTGGTAGTAGCTAATGGTGATGATTGGTGGTGTAATTTTTGGCAATGCTGTTAACTGAATTACAATTAATGTCTTTGTTGACTCACAGGATGGCCTAATGTCACACCTTCCTTCTAACTATTTTTTATTTTCTTTTTTGTCCACTGTTTTTATTTTTTGTTTAATAACTTACTTATATATCCTGCCTGTAGTGTTTTTAGATAAGATTCTATAGACAGGCTTTGTAGAAAGGGCATGCGCTTCTATAAATTCAGTTAAATTCTGCTGCCATTTTGTATAATGGGTAGAACACATCCAACCTTAGTGAGAGATAGGTTTCAAGTCATTTTCAGCTCCTTATAAGCATTTAGAAATGAAAATCTTGCTGTCTCAATGCAATTGAAAATTTGTTGTTAGCCCTATAAGTATAGTAAGGAAACTTGGGGACATATATATGTATATGTATGTAATATTTTCATTTGCCATGCAAATATTGATTTCAGTGGTAGAATTAATGCAGAAACTTCTGTATCTGTTAAGGGGGTTGCTCAGCCTCACTATGTCATTATGCTAACAAGCAAGTGAACATAATTCAAAAACTATTTCCAATGAATTGAGTATAAAGATGAGAAATTCCAAATGGCACTGTCCAATATGATTCAGAAGGGTCACAACAATGATTGTACAAAGATTATTTAAATACTGTACTTGACAAAAGCAGTTGAGTAGGAAGGAGAAAAAGGCAATGGAATTGTGGATTGCAGCAGTAAAAGTCAAGGACAGTTGAAGCAAATGTACAAGGCAGTGTTTGTGCAGATAAGAAGATCCTGCAAGAAGGCCAAAACTCAACCTGGAAGCCTTTAATTACTCTGATACCAGTATTGATTGGGATAACAACTGTGCAGAAATGAAGGCCAGAGATCGGCTTGTAAGAGAAGGGCAGGATTGTTTTTTTAAAGCAGTTTATTGAACTATCTACATGGTCTCAGGCAATACTAGCTCTAATCCTAAGAAATAGGAGAAGCCTTGGGGAAGGAAAACTGCAAGGAGCCCCACTCTGATGACTAGCTAGCTTCTCAGAGAGAGATGATTTATAGGAAGAAAGCACAAACAACAGCAGGGTCAAAAAATGTCAGAAAAGATTAAAAGTTAAAGGAGGGTTCACAAATCACCAATTGGGAAACAGTTTGAATAGCCCTGTATTATGCTGAGATGTCAAAAACATGACTATGACAGCAGAGGGGATACTCTGAGTGATTACTAAGACCAGCTATTTAATATCATATCATATCTACCATCAGACCTCACACTTTCAGAAACATTTATATATTAGGTCATTTAATCTCCTTAAGAGTTTCTCAAACATATTTCTCTCTCTTCTCTCTCTCTCTCTCTACACACACACACACACACACACACACACACACACACACACACACACACATTATAGAAGGAAGACAAGGAAGAGGAGGAAGAAGAAGAGAAGATAAAAATAGGAAGATCGTATCACTTGGGAAAACATGAGAAACCCAGAGAATTTGTTTAGTGAAATAATCCGTGGCTTCTATAAAGGTCAACATCTGAACAAAGAGTAGAATGGTGGTCACCAATGACCTAGGCTTAGGGAAATAATGAATAGATGGTGGATGGTTAAATGATACAAAAGTTTGATTATAAGATGAATGTTTAGAAATCTAATATATACACACACACATATATATAATGGTGACTATAGTTAATATGTTATTTACTAGAATTTCCTGAGTAAATCCTAAATATTTTCAACACACATACACAATATATACATCAAAATACAACCATGTATTCCTTAAATGCATGTAATTTTTATTGGTATAGATTTTGTATATAGTTTGAAAAGTGTTGCTCCAAAAATATATATAATTTTAATAATAATGTATATAATAATAATAATGTATATAATTTTAATAAGTGGAAGGGATATGAGTTATTAAAAATAAATGTATGTGTATATATGTATTAAAATGAAGTAATTGATGTTCAGATAGAACAGAAATTTTCCCCAAGTCATAGTCAATAACCAGTATGCAAAAAAACTATGTTGAATTTTTAATAATATTCAAAGAGATGACGTGGTAAGAAACAGCAGTAAGGTCTTCAGTAAAATGTAAAGATTTTGGACAATAACCAAAGGTCAAATGGACATAGATGTAAAACATCAAACTGTACACTTTGCATATTTCTTTTGTAAGTTCAGATCATTGTGTATGAAATATGACTGTTAAATGAAATTAAAAGGAACATGAAATCTTAAAACAGATATGCTGGATAAGAGTCCAAGATTCACTCTGTCCTGGTTCATTTGACTTAGGAAGTTGTGTCAAGTCCCTGTATCTCAGTCTCCTTGTCTGTAACCTTGATAATAATAGAGGTAACTGATGGCATTTCAGGGAGGAATCAATAGGCCACTCTTGGTACAAGGTAAAGAAATAATTGTATAATAGAATAATTATGCAATAGAATTCAGAAAGCCATTGGAAATTAAGTGAAAACCACTAGCCATTTCAAGTTTTGAGGTTCAAAAAATGGATTTCAAAGAAATGACTTTAACATGAGGGATAAGTGTTTAATTTGCATGCATTTCTTTAAAATCAGACACAGAATTGATTTTTTTCAGGTTACTGAGGAGATAAGTTGGAATAGGCGTCTAGAATTTGGAGTCCAGAGATCTAGAGATAGGTCTAAATTTGGTAGCAAATTTCTTCTATCAAAACTGTCAAATTTCCTTTGATTCTGGGCCATTTCACTCATAAACACAGATACTAATAAGACAATTAAAACAATTACCTCAAGGTATTTTGATAAGATAATTCATATGTTCATTTGTTTCACTCACAGCACTGGTTATATGACCAGACCATTTTGTAAGCATCAGCTTGGTTAAAATGTTAGAATATCAAGCTTTACTTACTCTTCATCATTGTAGGCTGAGGATTTAAGTTCTCATTTTTAAAGAAAATCTGAAAGTAAGTACACCATATGTAAAATGAAGTTAATGAAGTTTACCTTTGGGACCTCTTATATGAGAGCCCCTTTCAAGGCCTGGTACAGACCTTAGCACCGTGCCTAGCAAAGCTGCGTCTGTGTGTGTGCGCACACGCAATTTGCAAAAGCAACTCTTTTCATTATTACTCCACCCTGTTTCATTTGAATGTGGTCTTCCTGTCCTCATAATTCTCTCAGCTGGAGACTTTGGAGTGACTATGGATATTTGGAGGTTGGGGTTCTTCCAGGGAAAAAGAGGTCAGGGATAATTTTAGTTTGTGTGGATGGCAAATCAAAAAATGGACGATCAATTGCAAATATTTGTGCAATTCTGATGCTTAAGTTCAAAGACATGTTACTTCATTACTCTGGGAACATAGTGAAAATAAGTCATGGCAAAATATGAGGAGAAATTATAAAGATGTTAGGTTGAAATTTAAACTGAGTTAGGACTTTTTATAACAAAAAACAAAAAGTACTTGTTGGTGATCATATACATTTTAATAAACAAAACTATCTCAGAGGCCAAAGTATCATAACTATAAAGTCAAATGTTCACAAAGAGATTTCATATGAACTATGTTCACAAAGAGATTTCAAATGAACTACATTAGTGGTGAATAAAGTATTTTATTTCCCTCTACCCAAAAGTGTGTGTTTATTGACATGAAATGCTTTATTTTTACTATCAAAAAGAGAAGCTCTGGATCCTGAAGACTAAAATATTGATTAGCCATTATGAAGGTTACAGTATTATTAATTTAATTGTGTTTCTACATAAGAATGCTCCATTGGACTTCAATGAGCACTACTGTTTATGTATACATATATATATATATAAAGTGTATATATACTATATATTATATTACATATATATATATATATCTTTCAGTTGGGCCAAGAGATTATATGCATATATATATATATATGCATATATATTCCAGAGCTTGAGCTCAGGATCTCAAGCTTCCTAGGCTTGCTCATGTGGCTGATACTCTACCATTTGAGCAACATCACCAGCCCCACTTTTTGCTGTTTACTTTGGAGATGGTTTTAAGGCAGACATTTCTTCCATGGTTGGCTTAAAAGCACAATTTTTTTGAATCTCAGCCTCTCAAATATCTAGGATTGCAAGCATGAGCCACTGGCACCCAGCTGAATGTGTAGATAGATATGAAAGTTGACCAGAAACAAAACTCTGATGCTATTTTTATGCCGTTTGTATCATTTGTTAGCTATTATCAATTACTTTACTGATCATTACCTCCTAAGTGTCAATGTTGCATGAATTTATGTAGAAGAACCAATGTATATGCTTATATAACTGGAATCACACTGAAAATGAGCCCATGTGTTACAAGAGATATCATTTATCAATTGCTGTATTGGTGCTCTGTGTCAGTAGCAATTATGAAACCTCCCATACACTAAGCCATTTAAAGGAAATTACCAACAACTTTCTGAAAAGGGGGCTCTTTTATTCAAGTTTATAAATAAAGAAGAACATGAGGTATTACCACAAAACTGCATGGCTTAATGTGTGAAAATCTTTCAGGTATTTCACTTAGCATGATGTCTCGAGTTCTATCCATTTTTTCCTGAGATTCCGTTCTTCTCCATGAAGAAACAAAAAATCATTGTGTATACATGCTACATTTTCATTGTCTGTTCATCTGCTCGTAAGCTGATTCAATAACTTGGCTATGGCGAGTTGTACCATGATAATAATGAAGATACCAGCAACACCACAAGAGACAGACTCTACTAGATTCTTTGGTGATATACCTTCCAGTGGTAGAGCAGGGCTATCAGACGCACTATTTCCAATGTTTTCAAGAGCCTCTATACTAATTTTTATGAGGCCGAGATAATTTGAATGTCTGATAACAGTGAATAAAAGTTATTTTTCCCCACATCCTTTCATGCACACAGGCTCACCAGTATCTTATCTGTTTATTTTCTAGCTGGTAGCCATCCTGACTGAAGAATCTCAATGCAGTTTGATTTATATTTTCCTTTCAGCTAAGACTGTTAAATCATTCCATGCATTTATTTATTGGTCGTTTGTACTTTATTTGAAGAGTTCCATTCCAATGCCCATTTATTGACTAAATTATTTGTTCTTTTGTTATTTCATTTGAGTTCTTTTTGTGCTCTATATTATAATCCTCTTTCAGGAAATTATTTGGCAGAGATTTTTTTTCTCCCATTCTATGGGATGTCTATTTGTGATATTTTTTTTCTTTTGCTGTGCAGAGGCCTTCTAATTTGAAGCAATGGCTCTTGTCAATACTTGCTCTAATTCCTGAGCTATTTGGAGTTGGCTTTTTTTTCAGATGATAACTGCCTATGCTTAAATTTTGAATTGTTTTAACTGTTTTCTAGCACAAAAACATACAGACAGACCAGTGGAGTTGAATATATGATCCAATAACAAAAAGCCCATCGAGTTTCTTCAGTTATCTGAAGAAAATCTTCAACAAATCATATTGAGAAAAACTTCTTTAACAGGTGGGTCTGAAAAACTTGATACTCACGTGTCAACACTGAAAGAAACCTTCCTTCCCTGCGTGTGAAGCCATTGTGTGTCATTTGAACCTTTTCGATTCTTTATATGAAATAAAATTAATTTCGCTGGACTTTTAGAATAAACTAGTGAAATCATTATCTTTCCCTTAAATCTATAGTGTTCCTATTGTTCACAAATTGGCTTCTGCTCTAACAGTCTCTTCTCAACAAGGGCTCTTATTCTGTAAAGTCACTCCGCCCATTATTTATTTATTATTATTTGAGCTTCTTTATCTCTTCCATCTGCTTGTGAAAACTAATTGGATGGAAGTAACTTATAAAAAGTAGCATTTTGAGAGTGTAAACAGAAAATGAAAGTGATGTCAGCTGTGTGATCATTAAAACACAAAGTTCTGGTATATTAATCTTGATATACATGATTGGAAAGGTCAAGATGCTAAGAAATGCTCTCATTACAGAGGGAAAAATCTTCCAAGCGAACTAATCAAGGGTTCGCAAATGATGACAGGGATTGAAACCTTGACACAAATATGTTTTGACAGTAGTCAAGGGATTCAGCATAAGAGTCTATAATTGAATCGCTAATTCTAAGAAAAGGATGTACAACCAGAAATAGTTTTGCATAAGGTGGAACAAATAAGGTGGCCAGTACAAATGAGGCAGATTAAGACAGTGACTGAATTTCAAGATGTCTACATTTGATTCTGATAAAGGAAATGATTGGAATTGATGATACATTAGAATAAATGTGGCTTGTGGGGCATCTTTAAACTTATCCTTTGCAGTCCAGTTGTAGAAGTCTAACCACAGAAGGAAATAACAGGATTGTATTTGTTCAAGGTGGCATAACACACAAATGAAACATTTACAAAGAACACCAGTGTCACATTCTTTGAAACATATTTCAAACAAAATAGTGCAAAATAGTGTCTGCTTATTCTAAGGCCACCTGTGATTTATTTTAATGTCACAAAGTACTTAATTTAAATTAGACATAAAAACTAAACATTTTGAGAAAAGTTCACAGCAATATAGTCACTTAAGGGTTTTTAATAAACTCAGAGTTTCCAACTTAATATTCCTCCTTAACATAGCCTTTTTTGTTATGTTTAGAACTCTTTGAAAAGACTACTTTTGTTCAGAGAATTTCAATCTTTGTAGTTTTGATTAAGTTTATTTTCATTGATATATAGAAGAACAAAATTGCCCATATGAATGGAGTAATATGATGTTTCAATAAAAATATGCATGTTATGTACATTTAAATGCAATCAGACATACTTATCTTTTAAAAGTCATATCTCTATGTTGAAAGCTCTTCAAGCACTTTCTTCTCACCTTTTAAAATATAGTATACATATTTCTTATCTACAGAAACCCTGTTATACAGTGGCCCAACAGAACATTTTGCTATTCAGAGTAACATTGTAACATTGACCAGATTTTTCTGGTCTTCCTCCCCATGATTCTCTTAGCTTTCAGCCTGCCAAGAGAATGATGGTACGATCACTTACCAATGTATAGAAATGAATGCTGTCACATGTACATTAATATTTTCATATGGATGAGCACACATAGCTCCCATGTATTTCCAAATCCTCAGTACTATGAAAAGACATTTTAAAATCAAAACATAAATCCACAAAGCTGAGAACAACAGGAGAATAGAAAGCTTATAAAGCAATTTCTTGTTGAGAACATACTGATCTCTATAGAATATAGAAGAAAAAGCAGTCATGCTCCAATAAAACAAACTTTTCTATATATTCATGTACAGACGTGTTTGCATACACTATCTCTGAGAAGTTATGATAATGTAGTATCTTTGATTATTTTGAGAGAGATTAGGTAGCTAGTGGTTTCCCATTTTATCTTGTTATTTTTAATTATTCAACATGTATATGTTTTATTTAAATTTAACAAAATAAAATAAATATACTATAGCAATCATGACAAGGTGGGTGTCATGCTTGGCTCATGACTGTAATCCTAGTACTGGTAAAATGGAGATTGGAAGGGATAAGATTCAAGGCTAGTCCAAGCAAAAAGTTAGAATCAGGTTCCAACTCAACAAAAAGCGTTACATCACATGTCTAGAATCACTACTACACAAGGGAAATAGGTAGGAAGACCTGACTTACACTGACCTAAGGGGGAAAAATCCTATATCCTATCTGAAAAATAATAGAAAGCACAAAATGGATTGGAAGCATTTGTCATGTGATGAATGCCTTACCCAGCAAGACCAAGGTCCTGAGTTCACATTCAAGTACTGGGTTTGAATGATTGGTGTCCAGCCATTCTTCCTCTATTTTTATTTAAATTTGTATGTACAAGCCAGACACAGGTGAATCACTCCTGTAATCCTAGCTATTCATGACACCAAGAAATGAGGATCCTGGTTCAAAGCCATCCAGGAAAGACAATTCTGTGAGACTTTTAACTCCAATTAACCAACAAAAAGCTGAAGTAGAGGTAAGGCTCATGTGGTAGAATTCCATCATTGTGCACAAAAGCTAAGGAATGATGCCTAGGCCCCTGTGTGTGTGTGTGCTAGCAGCACACACACACACACACACACACACATTATATGTATTAATAGTACTAGCATCTTAGAATTAATGATGTGAAGGAACAAACCATCTTATGAGTTAGTTCAATTTCAGTAAATTATGAACATATCATTTCTAGCAACATCTAAGCTAAGATGTAAACCATATGTGATTCTATTCACTTATATGTGTGTTATTTCAACAAAAAGGATTTCCATAGCTCTGCATGTACGTGCAGAGGAGAGCATAATGAATAACTCTCCTTATAAATGAAAAACAAAAATGAATTCTTTCCAATAGGATAAATTTGAATATGTAAAGAAAATAGACAAGATAAAGAAATGGATTTATTGAACATGACCATGATTACCCCAGGGGACCAGAACCAAGACCACTTCCCAGTGAGGATTCTGTTGATCTAGTTTGTGATACTTTCCTATGTATTATTTTTCTGCACTTAGCATTTTCTGTCACAAAGACTAAACTCTCAATGCCAGCAAAATGAGTCAGTAATAAGAGGATTATTCTTGCATAAAATGGATCATTGTCAGCTCCATTGTCAGCACCAATTCAGAAAATTATGTCTTCTTCAAACTGTATAATTAACTCTAAAATGCAATAAACAAATATTTGTAAAAAATACCTTATTACTTAAAATAAGATTTTTGGTAATTTGTAGCCTTCCAAAGGAATATAGTTTGAATAAGTAGAATATCATACCATACAAGTTCATAGGAATGTGAGAGAGAAAAACATGACAAGAGTTAGCACAAATGTTATAAGTTCTGTGATGCTACTGTGACTTAGAATTTTGAAAGCATATTATGTTCAAATTAAAGATCAACTTAATAAAACTTAGACACACATTTCTATTAGAGAAATATTCAAAGGGAAATTATCCCAGTAGTAGCATACTATTCTTTCAAACAGAGTATAGCTGACATCCTGTTCATGACACTATTAAAACCTACACATTGTGGGAAAAAGAAAAGTGGACGTTTGGGTTGCAAAATGCTTGCTCTAAATACAAATTATGCCGCTATTTTGGAATGCACAAACTCCTCCCCATTGCTACCAATGACTGAATAAGACTTTCTAAGATATTGAAAATATTGGCCATGTACTGAACCTCACAGCATTATCTGGACAGCACTTGATTTGACTCCAGCACATTGCCTTTCACCAGGAATACATCCATTCTCCTTGAGTCTCCATCATCATACTGAGCAAGAGGAGATCTCATCACCATGTGTTCTTTCTGCCCTTTTCCTGGCAACTGTTGGACTCATACTTACCTAACAGTCAGCAGGACTGATGGTCCTCAAGAAAGAGAAAGGCATGTCTTGTCTCTTTTGACATTGCAAGACCTGACCCATTGCTTTCATTAGGAATCTTAAAAGGATCTGAAATGACAGTTGACCCTCTCTCCTTTCTTTCTATATTCAGCTTTTCTAGCAGCATGCAAAAGTCCAATCAGAATGAACTGTGCAACACTTCCTTATATCCTCCTATATCTTTGTTGAAGACATTTATATGTTAGAGGAATTGATTTTGATGGATATTCTGACTAAATAAACTAAAATTTAATTTGCCCAAATAAAATAGGTAAGTTAATAGAAGTGCATCTGTTTTAACTCTTAATGAGATGTAAGTAGAAATGATAGATTCATAATTTGCTGAAGTTGAACTAACTCCTACGATGGTCTGTCATGTGACATAATTAAACTCATTGTGCCTGGAACAGAGGATTCAAGATGGTGGTACCATTAAGTGCATATATTTGCCTTTGGGTTGGAGTCCTGAATCTACCAAATGTGGCATATATACTACTATCCAACTCTTTGACAGAAGAAAATGCCAAATTGCTTTATGTATTGCCAGAGCAATACATAAATATAAATAAATAGCTATTTTAGAAAGCAGTTATCAGACATAGCTGAAGAATTCCTCAATTCCTTGCAGACAAAATTCAGAAAGCCAGATTTTTCTTCCCTTTGGATTGATTATAAATTAACAAAAATAAACCACAGAAGCCCATATTTTCATGGATGCTTTTTATTTATCTCATTACCAAGAACCTTTTAATTTGCAAAGAGTTTCTTATGGCAAACAAATACCTCTTACCCCCCAACTTCAGAAGATGTAACAGCAGATGAAAGAGAAGTGTAATTGGTTGGATCTCCTTAGGACATCAACATTAGTTGGGGAACAATTATAAAAGTAATTGACTATACTTTCCCCAGCTTCAGGAGGGGGTCATTCGGAAGGCCTTCTTACTCCGAGGTTCGCATTATTAACATTCATCTTCTGCTGTGTTCACATGTGTTAGGCTTTCATCCCTCAAAGGCATTTAGCATTTTCTCTGGGATTCAAAATACAACCAAAGTAGTAACTTGGTTACTGCTGTCTGCAATTTACCCTTTAGAACCAGAATTCTTCAGTAAAACAAAATATATTGTCCCTGCTTTGATATATTCATGCTTTTCTATATCTGAGAATCTGCATCAAACAAAGAAATTTTCTGTCGTGATGATATACAGATACTGTCTGGTGATCAGTAATTGATGAATTCAATGTCTCAAGATTAATGTATCTATTTAATTATATTAACTCTATCACTTAAGTTTACAGAAAGAAATTGAAGATATTAGAAAGTTCCTATGCATGTGGTTATTATTATTAAAATATCATATTATGGTTCACACCTAGAGATATGATTGTTATTTTCACTAGAATCTGTGTTTTATTAATATTTTATCATTTTTCCTATTAAGCACAGATAGCACCTGTATTTTATCATCAAGTCCTCTCAGGTTGTTCCTGCCTGTGAGAGGCTTCAGACATCCCTTGATCTAGTTGACTTTGACAGTTTTGAGAAGGGCCAGTCAGGAATTCTTTGAAACTATCACTCAAATGCAGTCATTCTGGTGGCATTTTCCCAGTTAGGCTGGGATTAAGACATTTACGAAGAAGACTTCAGAGTTGACGCGATATCCTTTCACATCACGTGAAGAGTAGAAACTATCAGGATGACTTCTTTCTGCTGATAGGAATTATAACTCCTTATCAAAAAAGTTGTTTTTATCATTTTTCCCCATATACTTATTTTTAAAAAGAAGCAAATATGAGTAATCCACGGTTTATATAGTGGAGAATTGTATCTCCAACTTCTTAAAGGTGGAATTTACGCACAAGTTATTTGGGACTATTTTTTCTAGAAAATCTACATACGTCCACTTACTGTTCAAACATTTCAACCAGGCTTCTTGAGTATTCATGCTATGTGTTCTAATTTTTGTTGCTATCTCCTATTGAAATTCTCTCATTAAGAGAAGGAATTGGGGAAGTGCAGCCCTCATAGACTGAAGCCCAGAAGTGTTCACAGACAGAAGTCTCCACAGGCTACCTCCTGGTGTGGTTCCAGAGAACCAATGGTGATGATCGGAGGTACTTCGGAACAAAACAGAGAGATAGTCATATTAGCATTTCTAAGTAGAAGCAGAGAAATGGCTTGTCCCCCAAGCATTTCACGGACAGAGTCCAGGAATTACCCACAACCTGATCACACACCTTTGGTGAAACACCCCTCAGCCGTGTGGATTACTGTGACTCGCTCTTGCCAGTTTTCTCCTTGACTGGAGCTAAGCATCACCTAAAGGTAGCTACTATGTGTCACCTGGCTGCCCAGATTCTTTTCAGTGTAGCTTCCTTCAGAGAGCTGAGACGATGCTTCTTCTGAACCTAGAACATTCCATTGCAAGGAAATGGATGGAACTAGAACAAATCATGTGGCATGAGATAAGCCAGCTTCAGAGAGAAAAATGATGCATGTTCTTCCTGATATTCAGAAATTAGATCTAAAATGCACTGATATATAATAAATTGTGCAGGGTTCTAGATATACACAGTGACACCATGGAGGACACACTTAAGGGAGAAATACAAACGTGCTAATGCCCACACGCCTCCTCATATTTACATAAAATAATATATATTATTCCATGTAGTATTTTATGTATATTATGTGTTATTTTATGGATTATGTATATTATTTATATAAGTAAACTCCAAGATATAGAAACAAGACCAATCCTCACTTTTTTGCCTTAAAATTTTTATATTTTTATTTTTTGATGATTCTATCTTCTTTACCTTATATATGGTGTATTCAAATGTGTATCTTCTGAAGGGTTGGGGAAGGATACAAAATTCGAAGGAAACAGGGTGAAAAAATGCAGCAGTGGAGTTCACTGGAGATTAGCGAAAGTAAACTATATAACTCATGGGTGGAGATGGGAGGGAGGGACTGGATGAGAATGAGAAAACAGAAGACACTGCATGAAAGGAAATGAATGCATTACCTAACTCCTGTCATTGTAATCCCTCTCCACATCACCTTTGTAATACCATAAAGTAAATCAATTTCCAAAAGAAAGAAAATTCCATTTATACAGTCAAACACTGATGTATCTGAATGGTGGCTTTTAGATTCTATTAATTTTCAACTCCTAGAGGCAGAACATTAGGGATTTCTACTCTGCCCTGTAGCCTTATTACCAGAAACAAACATCTGTTGGTTTTATTCTACCAAACATCTACCAGTTATATTGGTTTAATTTTATTAGTCAGCTTTAATATTATCACATTTCTTCCAACCACTTTAGTTCTTTTACATATTTTTCTTATATTAAATGTGGCTTTAAAATATATTCCAATAATTCAGCTTATTTGAATTGTCCAGGGGTGTATTTCTTTCAGCTGAATTGTTTCAGCACAGTGTCAGCTGATGAAATCTTACTTTCCCAGGGAGAATAAGAATTGACTTCTGTGATGTAATTCCTTGGGGCATCATGGACCCAGATTCAATCCCTACCTCTCAACTCTGGTTTTGTACAACAGAAATATCAGTAAGAAATTGACTCCACATAAAGCAGTTTCTTCTCTGTTTATAAATTCTTGAGGTACAACTTTTTGTTTTGTAACATATAGAGCCTAGAGACATTTCCTTCTATTGGGTTAGAATAAGTTATGCTTGTCTTTTTTCCTGGGGTGATTTTCTTTTATGATCCCAGTTGGAATGTAGTTCTCACTTTCATCGCCAAAGTTACATCTTTTCAGGGTCTTGTCCTGTGTGTCTTTTTTTTTTTTTTTTTGGAATAGTAAAAGGCAGACCTCTAAGTCATTCAGGGCAGCAAATGCCTGCCAGGTAGTTCCAGCTTAAGGGAAAATCAGATTCTATCTCTGTTTTCTGTTAAGTTTTTGCCATTGGGGATTGCTCTGTTTATTCCAAGTTGACTTTTGTATCTGAAAGACTTTTGTTGTATTTTCTCTGATATCTCTAGGTATTTTATAGTATGAGAACTTTTAGAGTATTTTCTCCACTGCATTGTTTTTGGACACAATTGATTTTATTTTTAAATTAATAACATGAATTATTGTGCACCAATTCTTTTGACAGACAAGAAAGAAGGAGACACAAAGAACTGCTCCAGTTTCTGCATTAATTAGTTTCCAAACCCAAATTCAAGTCTTTGGAAAACAGCTGCAAGTTTTATTTCCATTAGACAAATTATGTATGTGTAATATGCCTTTCCGAGACAACAGAAGGCCTGCATAGACGCTCTGAGGGCTGTCAACTTGTTTCAGAGAGGACCCAAACTTGGAGTGCTTGCATGAACTCAGGGATTTTGCTTTCTTAAAGGATTTTCCCAATAATCATGTAGGAATTTTAAGCAAGAAGAGCATTAAGTAACTAGTAGAGAAATCTGGCAGAGAATGGACTCAATTGAACATCTCCAGTGGAGGAAGTTTCCATTATTATGTATCTCCTGATGGAATGGAGTGAGAAGAGTCCAGTAGGCCGAACAATTCTACCAGCAATTTAGGCCCCCACCCAACACAATTGTATAGCAAAGCCAGACAAAGTCAAATGCAGCAATGTCTTATAAATTAATACATCTCTTGAAATACATCATATTCCAGACAGAAAGATAAATAAAAATGAAGAAGATTCAGGACAGTGCTGACCTTGGAATGGACTCTGAATTGAGATTTTTTGTTGTTCTTAGAAAGTATGATTTGGCACAAAGGGTAACATTTGAATAGAAACTATGGCTCATATAGTAATAGCATATCAGTGTCAAATATCAAATACTTTGACAAATTTAGGTAAAAAATTAGAATATCTTCATTTTATTACTAGTAGGAAAGAGAAAAATTCCCAACACAATGTTAGATAATTTAAACAAAAGTCATATACATATAGTTGTAAATATGTGTATGTATAGTCATATATATATATATAATTTATAGTGAGAATGAGAAAGGGACAGAAAGAGAGAAAGAGGGAGGGAGGAAGGAAAGGGAAGAGAGATTGATTAAAGATGGAGAGGCAAGCAAGTGAAGGGAAATATAAAAATTGGTAAACTTGGATAAAATATATGCTCTAGTTCATTTTAGTATTCTCATAGCTGTATCCTAAGTTGAAAACTATTAAAAACTGTAAACAAAATCACTAACAGATAATAAGAAGCAAAAGCACAACCCACTGAACAAATAGCCAAAGTGTCAACACCTGAGCCTTTGCCTCTCAAAATGTCCCCTTTCCCAATTTGCACAAAGGCTTTCCCAGTCTGAGGATTCCTCCATGTTCTGCTCCAAGGCTTGTGGAATTAATCCATTCATTAAATAAATGATTGTGTGCCTCTGTTCCATGCCAGGCCATTTCCTAAGCTTGTGGGCACAGAACAGTGAACAGAATCGACAATGCTTTTGCTTGTATGAGAGTTTACATTTCAGCAGAGGGTGACAAAAATCAATCAAATAAAGGAATATTTACAGAGTCCCTGATACTAACAATTTCTAGGAAGGAAAATGCACAATGGCAAGCAGACATAGAGTCAGTGTGACAAATGCATGTTTTTTAAACTTGGTATTTTTGTTTTTGTTTTTGTTTTTTGTGTTTGCTTTGAGTGGATAAGAAAATATCTCTGACAAAATGGTGGCAGCAATGGAGGCAATGAAAAAAATCTTCAGGAATTATAAGACAAGAGCATTCCAGGAAGAGCAAAGACTCAGAGATGAAGTCTACTTACCTATGATGAGGAAAAGAAAAGAGCATGGAAAGGGAGATGGGGAAGGGAGGGATGGAAGTGACTGTGGTACTGGTGGTAGGTTATTTTCCCCAGCTAAAACAAGGAGGAGATATGATTCTAAGATTTCAGCCTTGGCTGTGTTGGAATCCCTTGGGAGAATTCTAAAAACATACCACTTTCTAATCACATGACTAAAGACTGTGATTTAAGGTACCTGTGCTTCTTAACTAGCATCAAAATTCTTATAGAACCCACCTGTTCCTGACTAATTCCAGTGGCTAGTTGAGTATGGAAATGATGGCAGATGGTCTTTAAGCCATGGTATTTCACATATTTTCCCCCTAAGTATGATAGGAGGAATCCTTTTCAGGATTTAAGAATTTGCTAGAATATTTTAACTTGCTTTCAGAAAGGATCCTGGGAAATAGATTGGGGAAAAATCAGATGGCAAAGGAGCAGAGATTCTCTCCTGCCAGGGATGGCTGTTGGTTGGGTGAGGTTTGTGAGGTGGAGGTAGGGAGCAGTGGGCAGACCCCAGTCCTTCTCTTTGTACCACAGACACAGGCAGCTATGGGCTGAAGGCTCACATCCTCCAAAAGCTGAGTGTTGAAACCTAATTTCCAGACCATATGTAGAAGTGGAGCACTGGGATGCTCTTAGGATGAGATTTAGATTGTGAGGGTGGATCATTCATGAGTAGAATTGGTGCCCTTTTAAGAAAAGGCCCAGAGAGTTCTCTTACCCCTTGCAGATCACTGTGAGGAGGTGCCATCTAAAAAGCCAGGAAATGGGCCCTTATTAGACATCAAATCTGTGGATTTAAAGGGTTGAGAACTGTGAGGATGAAAATCCTTTTACAAGAAGTGCACATGGATACTCTGATTAGTAAATACTTAAAACCAGTGGTGTGAGGAAAGAGACTCAAAATCTGATGTTTCTCTGAAAAAAATCCACAAAAATATCTTTCTCATTTTCTGACATTGAGAACAAAGAGAAAAAATGTCAGTAGGTGAAATCAGAAATTGTGCTTTTACATATTAATTTGGAATGGTCCCACTCAAAAGTTGACTGTCCAGTCAAGAATTAAGCAAACTGAACTCATTAGTCTAGAAAGCTAATATTTACACATGATTCCTTCAAACACATAAGAACGTTCATATTGATTTTCACCTCTTTCAAAATTGCATTTTTACCTATACAAGTAAAGAACTTTATGGATAGTATCTCTTTTTGAATCTTTCATTGTTTTGAGTGGTGTGTTGATACATCATAAACATTCACTTCTGTATGAAAATATATTCCAGTATTATACTCATCAAACAGCCACACAAGAACAGAAAACAAGTCAGTCACAGAACTACTCGGGAATTGAAACAGAAGAGAGCTGTATTATGGAGAAACTGAGGACTGACTCATACAATTATTTTTCTACATAGAAGAGGCCTCACTATTGTTTCTAGAAGTTAGGTGTGAAAGCTTGCTGGCCTCTGGTATTCCTCCAGAGTCTAGGCCTCGTATCAAATTCTAACTTCATCTATGTCTACCATTGGAAGACCCCACAGTGGACAGGCCCTCCTATCAGAGCAAATGGACTGTTGTTATCTCTGACCAGTGTGAAGTTGAGACAATCCATAAGGGAATCACACACTTGATACTATTTATAGTGAGTGCCCTCTGAGTCAATGACAAACCTCAGCAGTCTACAAGCAAACTCTTGATAAGATAAAATAAATCAGACAAACCCCTAAGTAAATTAAACTTTGAAATGTTTCTGGTGGTTTGCCTTTTTTTGTTTCAGAAGCAGAGTACAAATTAAAGTTTTAAAATCAAGAACTGAAAGAAAAACATGTATTCTAAGAGAGGACAGGTGTGACTCAATCCTACTGTCAGAAATGACGCTTCAGGTATTCGCAGGCCTCCTCAGAAAGCAGAATCTCTTAAATTCAACAGAACTCATGACATTTCCTCTAACACTGGTGTATTGGCATGTTTAATGTCACCTCATAAACTAGGAAGACATTAATTACTGGAGAATATGAGTAAATAATGTTCATATGATATGAAATTACAACCACAGGTTCAAGCTATCTGCTTAAATATGTTCATCTGTTCCTACAATTTTCGGTTAATCCCAGATTATTCCATCATCTGTTAACTTTCTCTAGCATGATTCAGGGGGTAGAGATGTGTTAAAAACTGTGGGTGAGAATTCAAGGTACAGGTAAAACATGTTCTCTGTGAAACCATTTTTATTAGCTAGTTTGCAGGTAATGCTATTTTATTCATTGGAAAATACCTTAATCGACTTTACCGAACATGAGTGTCCTGCAAAATATTAGAACATAGAAATAACCATCCCCATCGGGTGTAGATATTACTTTACAGGTTTCACATTTGTTTGGAAGGAATAAGCTTTGCCTGGCACCCTAGCTCAAAGATATGTGACCCTGATTCAGACATCTGGGTACCCACTGTGGGTTTTGTAAAGCCCTAGCAAGACAATCACCATTTTGTGCATAAAAGCTCCAATTTGAGGCCAGGCCTATTTTCAGCTTAGGTCCCCGGAATGACCACAGATGTTCCACTTGCACCCTACCCGATTAGTCCCCCTAGCAACAGCCAATGATCAAGAAGGTGGAGAGTCCCCAGAGTCCTGAGACTCCAAGTGTTGCATTGCCAGCATATTTTTTTTTATGGTTTAGCTTGCTGCCCTATCTAATGAGACTGTTTCAAGACTGATTAAATGTCTGCTAACATTGGTAAAGAATAACCAATTGTACTAGCCAATAAGAATGTGACAAACTTTACTAACCTGTAGCTACCCAATTGTTAGCCAATCATGTAACTGCTAAGTTTAACCCCCTTCCCCCTCCTTTACTTGGCGGGGCTCTCAACTCTGACCCGCTGCATTGGTGATGGTTGGGTGTGCTTGCATCGGAATCGACTCCTTAGTGGTCTTTGCAGGGGTCCCTATCTTGGCACAACAGTAGCCCAGGCTGGCCTCATACTAGTGAAACACTGGGCTTTGTCTCCTGAATGTGTTGCCACATAGTGTTCTAAGTGAGATTTTTTTTCTTTTTGCCAGGCCTGAGGTTTGAATTCAGGGCCTGGGCACTGTTCCTGAGCTTCATATTTGCTCAAAGCTAGCACTTACCACTTGAGCCACAGTGCCACTTCTGTTTTTTTCTGTGTACGTGGTACTGAGGAATCGAACCCAGGGCTTCATGCATGCTAGGCAAGCATTCTACTGCTAAGCCACATTCTCAGCCCTCTAAGTGAGCAGTGAGCTTTTTAAGGTCATATAGAAGATGATGGCTGGAATTCAAACCAAGGTCTACACTCCTGCATAGTCTGTTCCATATTCCTTTCTCGCGGGCTCTCATGAGCAGCCAGAATAGTAGTCAAGAGTGTTTGCGATGGGCTACAAGTCCCAAAGTTATAGGGCACTGGTGTGTATCTATGATTGCCTTCATAAAAAGAAAAATGTTACTTCCTTTTACTATGATTTTTCTTGCTGTGCAAAATACTCCATCCCATTTTGATTTTCAAGCTTGATATATATGGGAGAAAAAACAAAGCAAAACTTAGACATCAAGAAATTCAAGCCAAACACCAGCTACTAATGTATGTAATCCTAGTTACTCAAGAAGTGAAGATTGAGAGGATTGCAGTTCTAGGCTAATCTGGTAGGTAGGGAGGAAGTTTATGACCTCCTGTATCAATAATGGGTGTGGGGGGAAAAGGGGGGTCGAAGGGGAAACATAAATAGGAGGATTGAAGTCCAGACCAGCCCAAACAGGTGTGAGACTCTGTCTAAAAAGAACCAAAACTAAAAGGACCAGAAGTGTGGCTCAAGTAGTAGTGTGCCTGATTAGAAGGCCCAAAGCCTTTAGTTTGAAACCCAGTACTAAAGAAAATAACAAAAAATACACTCACAAAATAATATTCAAGGCTATGTTATAGCTCAAGCATTCCATCACATGGCACAAAGTCCTGAGTACAATAGGAAAAAAAATAAAATGAAAGGCAGACATGAGGGAAGGAAGGAGGGAGGGAGGGAAGGAAGGAAGGAAGGAAGGAAGGAAGGAAGGAAGGAAGGAAGGAAAGGAAGGAAGGAAGGAAAAAAAGAAGGAAGAAAGAAAGGAAGGAAGAAGGCATTGATTTGCAAATTGTCCTATGCAGTAACTTATAGGATACACAACATTTTTTGTGGAGAAACAAATAAATGCATAGTTGAGGAATTGTACCTTTGCCAGGGCACTCTGGCTCTCTCCGTCTTCTACAAATAACAACCAACGTCACACCTGAAGCTCTCCAGCTTACCCAGCTACAACCCCTGTGATCCCTGCCAGCTTGGCCTTCCCTAGTGGCTGTTAAGAATCTATTACAGCCTTTGATAAAGGCTTCTCTTCTTTTAACTGCATTTTAAAAACTTACTTTTTGTAAGAAAAGAAAATGAGCAGAAAGGGTGGACTCAACAGAACAGCAGGTGGTATTTGGGAGGAAAGACTGGGAAGGGCTAACAAGTGTTCAGCCTGGCTGAAGGGGAAGTGCACACTCCCTTCCAACTGAGGTATCTGAATATTAGGCAGAAAAAGTGAAGTCAGGAGGAGCAGATGCAGGGGGATGGGGGGAAGAGATGGAGGCAGTCTGGGGGAGAAGTATTATTTTGACTGAATTTCAAAGTCTCAGCAGCATCTGTGTTCGTGGTGTCAGTATCAGCACGAGCCTTGATCTCAGGCTGCTTATATTAAGAGAGGTATTCTAAAATTAGTTGTGTTCTTGGTTGCACTCTAGGCTTGGTGTTCCCACAAAAAAAAGTCATGAGAATTTCATGTTTGCTAGCGTACAAGTAGGCAATGGTCTATGTCCTTAGCGATCAAATTCAACATTTCCATTAATTTTTTCTTTTCCTCAGTTGAGCTTTTATGAATTGTCTTTTACTCTTCACATGTCTGCTTAGAAAGGAAGATCTGGAGGTTTTTCCTGGTTAATATAGATTTTTTTAATGGAGCCAAAATGGAATGGCTGTGATTTGCGAGCTTAGCTGCTATTGACAGCTGCAGTGAGAACAATGTACAAATGGAAACTGCTTAGAACAATAGCTGGGATCAATTACATGGCAATAACCGCTCAGAGACAACCACACCTGCTTTCCATCCATCCTTATTAACAAGCCTAATTCAAAATCACAAGTGCTAGGGAGAAAAACTCACCATTACCAGCTGGTATACACAGACGTCAAAACAAATGTCACCGGGGTAAGAGACCCAGGTTTTCTATGACCTGTAAGTGTACATACATGGACCACATTGGATCAGGTGTGTTGGAATCCCTCTGATGGCATTTTCTATATGCAAGCCCACTGTGGGTGTGGGAGTAAGTGGGAGTGAGGAGAGGGAATTTGTAAAGCAAGTTGATCTATGAGAATAGGGGGTTTGTATATTTTAGGAACTGTTTTGTATCTTTGATGCAATATCTAGAGATAATTTTTAGTGTCTGATCTTTGATAAGGAACAGGCCAATTTAGTATATCAGAACAGCAAACAAGGCACCCATTGTCTTCCCAGCTGTGAGAACTGGCACTCATTATCTGAGGAAACAAAGCTATGGGGGAGAATTGAAAAAAAATTCAATATTCTCTCAACGAAGAATGGTCTTTAACACGAGAGACAGGAGGGTAGCTTATTAGAACATCTTCTCATACAGCTCACAACAGTAGTTTTGTGCCATGCCAACTCAGTTACCCTTGAAATAAATTCCTGCTCAGGAGAACATTTGGCAAACACATGCTTAACACGTGCAGAACACCGGCTAAGTCATAGCACATGATCTGTCATTGAAAGAAAAAGCAGGTAAGGGCCTTGAGGAAGAGCAGAAGAAGATCAAGTGAGAGCCAGGCCACAGTCACTGCTGATGAGGAAAAATCTGAAAAGCACTTTTTTTCTATGTTATGCATTTTGTATTTTGATCATTGAGTGGGCTTTCTAGAATTGAACCCGGGCTTTAGTGCATCTAGGCGATTGCTCTACTACTGAGAAACACTCAGTTCTGTATTTTTTCTTCAAATGGGAGAAATATTTCCTTTCCTGTATCATTTTCCAGAAATGAAGGACTGAATGCATTATACACTATGTATGTTTAATATGAGTGCTCAGATGCAAACCTTTAATTGCGTTTGGGGGGTCAGTGAAAACAGGATGCATAATGTTGCTTCAAAAGCCCTCAAGCTGTAAATATTGCACTAGACTATGGTATTCATATAATTAAACAGCTCACCTTAGTGTGTTTTCTGGTTTAATCCATGCATTATAAGAAGAGTGTTAAGTTATATCATATAGGAAATCCAAGATGCTCTGTACTCATCAAATGACATTTTGAACTGGAACCAATTTGTGCAACTACTTAAGAACTAAAAAGTAAATTTAACAAAAAATAAGACTTCATCTTAAATAAATATAGCCAGGCACTGGTAGCTCACACCTGTAATCCTAGGTACTCAGGAGGCTGAGATCAGAAGATCATGGTTCAAAGCCAGCCCAGGCAGGAAAGTCTGTGAGACTCTTATCTCCAATAAACCACCAGAAAACTGGAAGTGGCACTTTGGCTCAAGTGATAGAGCGCTAGCCTTGTGCTGAAGAGCTGAGGGACAGCACCCAGGCTCAGAGTTCAAGCCTCATGACTGTCCAAAATAAATAAGTAAATAAATAAATAATATATAAAATAGGGGAATTAAAGTCCCTATGGGGAAAAATGAAAATGAAAAATGTTTGACTGGAAAGTTCATGAGAGAAACCAGGGAAATGAAAGGCCTGAGAAACTGAGAACATTGTTTTTCCCCTAATGGATTTATTCTGAAGGACCGGAAGAGAATTACTTACACTGTCAACTGCATTATTATTTTTTCAAACTAACATAGAGTGGCTAAATAGGAACCATAGTGGAAAAGATACTTCCATGAAAAACTGCATAATTTTTTTATAATATTCTTAATTTGACCAGAGCTAAAAAGAAGTTGAGCATTTCACATATTTAGCTAAAGTAACATTTGAGTGAAATAACTGAAAGTTCATTATATTTGAGATATTTAAGAACAGCAACATTATAATGGTAAAAAGCAGAAGAAATATTAAGTTGACTGTGGTGTTACTATTAAATATCTGAGTTACTCATCTGTCTTTTAATAACAAGAATTGTGAAGATGCTTCCATTATAGTTAATGCCTCAGGCTCTTCCACATACTGTACACAATTGTACTATTTTAATACAAAACTTTTCTGTTTTCATGCATGTGTGTGTGTGTGTGTGTGTGAAGTAGTTGTTGATTTTTGTTTAATGTCAAATTTGTGAGTTATTCTACAGTATTTGGCTTAATATATCCTTATAAGAAATGTCATTTTAACATATTCTAATATATTATCCCTTGAAACATTTATGACATTCACTAATGTTCATAAAATTTACTTTTAAAAATCATATTTGTCAAAAATTTAGTCAAGATTTGTGAATCTTGACTAAATGAATCTCTAAATCTTTCCTAAATATTTCATCTTGACAACAAATGATTAGAAATGCCACTTAACTGATAACTTCCATTTTTTATAGTAGGTTTGTGTTACTATCCTTCTCTTCAAATATAACAGAGAAACACACACCAGGAGAAAATTGAGAGAAGGGAATAAGAAAACAAGATGTTAAAGGGAATCAGGAAGAGTGGAGGAGAGTGTGTTCTGGGTTAGACTTTTTGCTACATGACAAGGACTTTCAGATAGTTAAGGGTATTCTCCAATTCTAAGACAAGTGATTGAATTAACATCATGTTTTCTTCTCCCATAGTTTAGAAAGATATAGGTACCTGTGGCAGAACACATAAATCAAAATAGTTAGCTTAAAATTTGACCTTGCTAAATTCTTTAGTGATAACTGGGTGAGATAATTATATACATGCTTGTATGTTATAATACTATGCATACATACACATTTAGAAGTTCTGTGTTGGAAGTAGTAGCAATATGTTGTTTAGCCCTTTTGTTTTTTCATACAGCACCCCATAATATACCCTAGGTTGGTCCCCAACTCTTGATCCTCCTCACATTGTCAGCCTCTTGACATTGGTTAGCTTTCATGATGATCAAATATAAGGATCTCACCACTGTTTAAAATGTATCTAAAAAGTAAAATTTTGGTGGCTAACATTGGTGAGTCAAACGTAAGCATTTTATGTTCTGGAGACTGGCTGGGCCTACACCATGCTCCAAACGTGGGTATAAACTTGCTTTCATTGCTTTCCTTCCACAAAAGAGCAGGTAGGTAAAAGCTTGCGGATTTACAATAGATTAACAAGGAAGAGCTATCATCACTTGATAATGAGCAATTAATGTGAAAAATGGAAACCCTAAATCGAAAGGTGGACTCATATTTACATTCAAATTCACTCTATAATGTAAAATAATCCCATCCTACACCTGATATATATTTCTCAGTCTAACTTATTTATATTTTGTTCACAAGCAGTCCATATTCATAAATATCATGATGGGAGTGATTTATTTTTGCCCGTACACACAGTCTGTTCTTCAAACTTCCAGGAGTTTAATTAATCTGGATTTGGGGGGTATAAATTCTTTGTGCCTTGATTAATACCAGCCTTTATTTAATTAAAGGGACAGATTGGTGACAAACATTTTAATCAAAAAAATCATCTGTAGACAGTACATCTGTATTTAACACTCAGAAAGGAAAAGAACGCCTGATGTATTATATTTACTTCTTAATGCCTTAAATAAAGCAATAGTTGGATTCCAGGCAATGAATTTCTTTGTGTGCCTCCTTCATCTCAAAGCTGTCATTGAAGAAGTCAGAGAACAATGAGAAGCAGGAGAAGCATAAAGGTGTACTCACCACAGAGGCCAGCACCCTCAAACAAAAGCCCAGACTCAAGAGAACACTCCCTTCTTTTTCTACCTTAGTCCTAGTAACTCTGTGTAGGCATCAGGATGCTATTATTCTGTAAAGTAATTCAGCAAGGAAGGAGGAGCTTGCCCTAAACTGTGAGACCCCTTGGTGTTGTTGCATTTGTGATATCTACAGTTGACAATAGGCGAAGCTTTATAAAGAATCAAGGCAACATTTGTAGAACTTTCGATGGAAAAGTCTTTCTTGTAATTCCATTGAAACCCAAAATTGAATGCGCACGTCTACACATATAAAAATTACATATGCACACACACTTATCTGTGTTTGTATCAATCTGTGCTTCAGAGCCAGGTGATGGGATGCAGAAATATTTATTCAGAGGAAAGGCTTTTTGTTTTGATTCCCCATGAATTTGTTTTATTTGACCTCGACAAGTTCTATAGTGATCTCACAATTGTTTCTGTAATGCTGGGGCCTAGCACAACTTATGTGGGAATTCAGCAGTGTCCACACACACAAACACAGGTTTGAAGAATCTAGAGTTAAGAGTCAAAAGCCAAGGACTGGCTTTAAGCTCTGAACCCAGGATCAGTGGGTCTCTGTGGAGGCTCAGGAAAGAGCATGCTTGGTTTCCACAGTGGAAACACAGCTGGTACACACAGAAGCAGGAAAGGAACAGAGAATAAATTGTACAGCTAGAGGTGGGAGCTGGGCTGTTGTTTACAGATCTCCTAGAAGACAGCCACAAGTATTTCTCTCTATAAGTATTTCTCTGGCCAAAGAACAGAGGTTGAAGTTGCTGTTAACAAAAAGGATCGAGTTTACCATTCACTCAAACAGTACCCAGGGATAGAACAGCCTGGAAATGGTTGTGTGAACAGCTTCTTGAGGGCCCCCCATGATTTTCTACACAAACGGGTTCAGGGAGAGCATGCTACAAAAAACATCAGTGGGACTTTGTCCACTCCTATTCTTTTACAATATCTGCAGGTCATAGATGATCATTAGAGATCATACATTATCATGGTACATGTTCAACTTAATATATCATGGTACATGTTCAACTTAATATATCTATCAGCATCCATCCATAACCACCCTCAACCTCTGCCTTAAGGTACTCTTAGATATTTGTTCTACAAATTGGCTCATTGAAACAATCTGAGATCTCAGTGGCCAACTTGCAGAAGGTAGGTTCATGATTTAACCATCTGAGCACAAGTGTTTCAGGAATATCCATAAAGTCAAACTATACTACAGAGGACAAGATGCTATAAAAGAAGGTTGTGGGCCTCCCGAGACACCTGCACGTTAAGGGGGAAATATCATGACAGCACCACCACTTGATCTACCTTAAAATTAATTACCTACAGTTAATTACTGGTACAACTTTGCTGAGATTGGGTATGAATGTGTGTGTGTGTGTGTGTGTGTGTGTGTGTGTGTGTGTGTGTACATGTGCACATTTCCAACAGACAAGTCAGTTTCTCTCTCCCTCCCTCTCCTTCTTTCCCTCCCTCCCTTCCTCCTTTCCTTCCTCCTCTTCCTCCTCCTCCATCTTCCTCTCTCTCTTTGCTCCTGTCTCTCTCCCCCCCTTTCTGATAGAATTGAAGTGTAAACTCAAGGCACTGTGCTTGCTAGCTTTACCATTCAAACCACCTCCCCCATCTTCTTTTGCTCTTAGTTTGTTTTGCAGGTAGGGTTTGGTTTGTGCCGGGGTTAATCTTGGCCCATGATTTCTTCTGCACTCTTCTCCGGAGGAGCTGGTTTATAGACCTGTGCTTCTCTACCATAACCAGTAGGATTTAACAAAAGTTATCCTCCTTCCCCGTTTTTCTCCATTCACCCAATATCTAGAGTCTTTATCAATCAGAAACTGAAGAATGCTCTCTTAGAGTATTTCTGAGCTCATGGAATTAATGTATGAGATAAATACAAATCCTTTCCCTTATTAAAAATTATGCATGGAAAATTTACTCTGTGGTTTGTACCAGGAACAGCTCTAGAGACAGGAGGTTAAGGGAGAAATAAATGTTCAAGTAATGAACCCAAAATACAATGACAAATCCCTGCAATTGCAATGGCTACTCAGCAGCAACTGCAGTAGTAAACACACACACAAAGAATCACACAGATCTATAACTGCACAGTTGCACACAAACTCACACAGATAGGTAGACCGACTCAGACAAACACATCCAGAGGTATACACAAACAGACATACCCATAAGTATATAGGAATACACACAGGCAAATCTTCCAATGTTTTTACAAGAAAATATTTTCCTTTGCTATCATATTTTATCAATTTTCATAACATTTAAAATGTAACTTCAAAGTTCTGTTTTCTTCCAAGCTCATTGTTTTTCTCTATTTGTCATTTTAATCCCCCAAGTTCCCTCTCAATGCAAAGAGAAAGCAGATCTTTTCTATGCTGTACTTTTTATGATGGTACATATTAGTTGTCTAGAGTAATGAGCGTCATTATGAGCTATCCCCAATGGCAATTAGCATACTTTAAACTCTATTACTTTTTCTCATACATAGTTTCTATGCAAAACTATTTAACTTTCACACAAGAGCCAACTATAGCTTGCCCATGAAATTCTGAAGAACCAGATCTGCTAAACTGACTTTCTTATAAAGGATACTTACCTTAAGTTATAAGGCCCATTACCTTCAAAGTTTAGCTAGGGAAGGTTACAGTGTGTCTGTGCCCAGTATTTCATACTCCTATGAAATGCTGTCCTAATTGTTGTGCCCAGGTCACAGGATCCCCACCAAGAAGACCACCGAGAGTCAGACTTTACATCTGTTTTAAGGTTTTATTTAAACAGGCTGCAGCTCAGGCCTTGTCCTACACTCTGGCACAGCAGAGCCTAGGAGTAGAACCCCCGAGCTAAAGATTTGCAGGGTTTATAAAGGCACACAACCAACCAGGTGTTTGGATTACCACCACATGTTGCTCTGCTAGAAACAAGCAGCAAGTGGTCACTGCCTCAAAACTTTAATCCTTCTTTCTCCCTCTTGACTTATGGTCCTGAGACACAATCTTGTCTGGCCCCAAACTAAACTCCAACAGCTTTTGATGTTGAATGGGTATAGTCCCTCTCTGACCTTAGCCATACTATTAAACAACAATACCAATAACAATTAGTTCATTTTTCTTTTCTTGAGGCGTATGCGGAGTGGTTGGGTAGGATGCTTGGAGACTTCCCATGTTTCCCCATGGTCGTCCAGGGCAAAGGGGTCAGCCATTCTGGCATGGGAGCAGTGGATCCAAGCAGCAATGCCATCCACCTTAAGGGCAGTAGGTGTAGCCAGTAGCACCATGTTAAGGTCCCTTCCACTGTGGTTCCAGAGATCTCAAATTGTGCCTTCGAACAAACACCCAGTCCCCTGGTTTAAACAAATGGCGGGGGGAGGGGTAGGAATAGAAGCAGAATCATATAATTCTCTAAGCTGGGGCCACATACTCTTAAGCACCACCTGTAAATAGTCAAGCTTACACAGAAATTCAGTATCATCCAAATCAGCAAGCAATTCAGTCTGAAGGCTAGGAGGGTGTCCATACATTATTTCAAAAGGAGCAAAGCCAAGCTGATAGGGTGAATTTCTTACTCTAAACAGGGCAAAAGGAAGGAGCAATACCCAGTCTGCACCAGTCTCCAAGGCCAATTTAGTTAAGATCTCTTTTAGAGTCTGATTCATTCTTTCTACCTGCCATGAACTCTGGGGTCTAAAAGCACAGTGCAATTTCCAATGCATCCCCAGTGCTGCGGCTATTCCCTGACTTACTTTTGAGATGACGGCCTGTCCATTGTCTGACCCAATGGTGGATGGGAAGCCATACCTGGGTAGGATTTCTTCCAGGATCTTCTTAGCCACGATGTTCGCAGTCTCATGCTTTGTTGGGTAGACTTCAACCCATCCTGAAAAAAATTAGCAAATATTTATATCCAAATCTTCCAGTTTTAATTTCTGTGAAGTCTACTTCCCAATACACACTTGGCCTATCTCCACGGAGGCAAGCTCCTTTTGTAACTGGTTGATTGGGGGCATTGGTGAGCTGACAGGCTTTACAATTTTTAACAATGTCCTCAATGAGTTGATTTCCTTGCCTAATTTTTACTTCTGAGTGTCAGAGCAAGTCCTGCATTCTTCGGGTTCCCATGTGAGAGACCCGATGGGTCCTCTGAAGAATCCCCTTGCCCAATCTTTGTGGCAAGATAAGTTTCCCCTCACCAGTTTTTTACCAGTCTTTGTTTCCTTCTTTGTCAGGGGGTTTATAGGCCATGGGAATTTTCTTTATCCACTCCAAGTCTTCTTGGGAGTACTGAGGCTCAGGAGGCAAAGCTCGTGGCCCTGGGTCTATTAGAGTCAGTACTTCCGCTCTGGGCTGGAGGGCTGCCTCCTTAGCTGCCTGATCGCCAAGTTATTGCCTTTGGTTATTGAATCAGTTCCCTTTTGATGGCCAGGGCAGTGCATAATGGCAGTATTTGCTGGTTCCCATAAGGCCCAGATGAGGCTTAAAATTTCTTGTTTTTAATAGTCTTTCCCTCAGCTGTCAGCAGCCCCCTCTCTTGGTAAATGGCTCCATAGGCATACACAGTGGCAAAAGCATAAGGACTGTCCGTGTAAACGTTTAGTCTCTTCCCTTTTCCCATCTGTAGGGTTTTTGTTAGTGCCACTAGTTCTGCTCTTTGTGCAGACGTTCCCTGGGGGAGTGCTTCTGCCCACACTATCTCAGTGTCCTTGGTGACTGCTGCCTTTTTCCATCTCGAATGAAAATGCTGCCGTCTGTGAACCAGGTATGCTTGGCATGCGATAGTGGCGAGTCCAAGTCTGGCCTCTTTTCCTTGGCCCAGTCTCTCCTTTCACGCTCAATTTCACATTCTCTGTCCTTCCTTTCCTTTCTTTGCTCCTTTGTCTCTCTCTTATTGTAAACCTTTTCCGCTGTAGCTACTAGATCCCTAATAGACTTTTCACCAAGTCTGTCTAGAGCCTGCAACTTTTGCTTTATGTCTGGTGCAGCTTGATTTATATAGGCAAACATAATCACCTGAGCCAACTCCTGGGTCTCAAGATCATATGGGGTATATTGACTAAAAGCTTCCATGAGCCGCTCAAGATATGCTGCCGGACTTTCACTTCCTCCCTGTCTAACATCATAAACTTTGGCCATATTAGTAGGTCGGCGAGCTGCCACCTTGAGACCTGCCAACAGAGCCTGGTGATAGATGAGGAGTCGCTCCCTACCTTCAACCATATTGTAGTCCCATGTTGGTTGGATCTCAGGAGAATAAGCAGCGATCAGGGCAGGATCTGTGATAGGCGCTCCTGTGGGGCCAGGGATATGTTTCCCGGCTGCCTCTTGGATAGGGTCTCTCTCTTCGGTGGTAAAAAGGATCTGTAAAAGCTGACTGCAATCCCAAGTGGGCTGATGAATAAAGAGAATAGTTTCAAACAAACAAATTAAATCCTGGGGTTTCTCAGGAAAGGGGGTATTTTGGGTGCACCAATTGTATATATCACTGGTAGAAAATGACCAATATTGATTGGAGTTGCTGTTGACCATCAGCATCCACAGGACCTACGACATGAAAGGGAAAAACAGCTGCATTAGAAGAAGGGTTGATCCCTTGGCGTCGTTGAGTGACTGGCCCCTCAGAAACGTTAGGGGCAGGTGCCAAGGGTTCTATAGCTCCCTCCTCCTCTTGATCATTCTCAGGTTCTGCAAAAGGAACCTGGGAAGGGGAGTGTGGGGGAGGAAACATTTCTTCTTCCAAGTTATCTCCCTGAAAAACCTGGGGGTACCTTTTCTTTTCCTCTTTCTCAGTTTCTTTTTGTAAGTCTAGGGGGCTAGATGGAGTGGTGCCCATGGTTTCCAGTCCCATCAATCGTACAGTACAAAAAACAATAGACAGTACAAACAAAACACACGCAGGCCTGACAGTTACAAATTGGGGATCTCTCAAATTGGTCCACTGATTCCTGTCACGGTGGGGTTCCACACCGATCAACACCCCACAGCAGAAGGAGCAGACCCACAGTGGGAGAGTTGGGCCTCGGTTAGGAGGCCCTCTTGGTCAGTTCCGGCCCAACACCTACCAACCCCTGCCCCACAATTCAGATGGCGGGGTTCCAAGGACCCCCGCCCCACAAGAGAATCTGGGACGTCTCCCAGTTCCTCCAGGGTTGTCGAGCAAGCATGTCCACTTCGACAACCCTTTACACAATACGAATCAGAGCTGCCGTCCTCACAAAGGAAAATGAAAGTACAGACAGACAAATGACAGGACAAGAAAATTAACAAAAACAGTGCTGTTTACCTTTGAAGTCTGAGGTCTCGGGGGTCTTTGGGGGGATCCCGGACTAGCCCCCACTAATATGTTGTGCCCATGTCATAGGACCCCCACTGAAAGACCACCGAGAGTCAGACTTTACATCTGTTTTAAGGTTTTATTTAAACAGGCTGCAGCTCGGGCCTCGTCCTACACTCCGGCACAGCAGAGCCTAGGAGTAGAACCCTGAGCTAAAGATTTGCAGGGTTTATAAAAGCACACAACTAACCAGGTGTTTGGATTACCACCACATGTTGCTCTGCTATAAACAAGCAACAAGTGGTCACTGCCTCAAAACTTTAACCCTTCACTAATATGCCTACTTTGACCATAATAGTAGAGAGAGATGGGCTTAGAGAAAGATAATGGGACTCATGGTTCAAAGTATGTTACTCTGAGAATACGAACATGATAAACAAAATTATGTTTACAATATACATTGACTAAACTGGACATTGTGGAGAATGCCTAAAAGTCCAGCTACTTGCGAGGCAAGAGAATTACAGTCTGAGGCGGCCTGGGTAAAAGTTAGTGAGACTCAAAATAAAAATACTAACAAAGGAGATAAGAGCCCAGCTCAAAGCTCTAGGTTTAATCCCAAGTTCTTGAAAATATAAAAAGGCTAAAAGGGAAATATATATATATATATATATATATCAACAAATAAAGTATTATTTTTAATAATTAGCAGACCAACACACAGCATGATACAGGTATCATCTGCCCACAAGGTACTTAAATAACTAGTTAGGAAGTGAATGTTTGGAAAAGTTAAGTCATACAAATGTAGCAAAGAGTAAGCTAGCAAAATGTAAGACCATTGTATAATCAAGAACTGTCCAGATAAGATGATGTTAAGCAAAATGAACTTCAAGATAGAGACACAACTATTTTTTTTCTTTCTTGCTATTGTTTCTAACGTATTTATAATGTACCATGTGATTCTTTTTGTTTCTTTGTATGTTCCTCCCCCACAGTATAACCCCTGTTTTAACTGTATTTGATGTCGGTGCCCTGCATCTTGTATATACACTTCTCTAATTTGGGGAGGGAGAGGGGAAAAAACAAAACACAAAATGCTTCAATAAGGATACAGAGTGACCCATTCTAACAATGAGATGTACAAGACATTATGTTGAAAAACAAACCTTACAATTTAGGTGTGGGTGGGGAGAGTGTAGTTGTGGAGATGGGAGGGAAGGGATGGTAGGGGAAAACAAAGGAGGAGGTAACAATGTTTGGTAGGAAATGTATTCATTACCTTGTTCATGTAACTGTAACCCCTTTGTACAGTATTCTTACAATAAAAACATATTAAAAAAAGAAATGCCCATCCATTAAAGGATAAAATAACTGCATAAAGATAAACATCTGATTCAGAGGCATAAGATGGATAGTCCTGAAATACCAATTAGAGAGTTAAATGTCATACTCCTTGTTGGGTAAGACAATTTTGAAATAGATCACGCAAAGTGGTGACTAGAGACAATATAGCTAACTGAATCTACAAAGATTCCTTACATAATTCTCTCTCCCAACAACAGTGCACATAGGTACTTATTCTGTTTTTTATCACACAAAACAATTTTCAATAACTTTAATATGTTAAGCAAATGCAAAATTTGCTCTCTGATAAAGAATTAAATAGAAATCCAATATCAGAGAAACATTGTCAAAGTCAAACACACAAAAGCTTCCATCATACATTCATAAAGAAATCAATTGTTCCAGGAAGAAATTGCAAAGACAAGTACAAAGTTCTTTGAGATAAATATATTTATAATATGCCAAAATTCATAGGAAACAGCAAAACCAGGGTTTGGATGGAAATGAAGAGTTATAACAATAAAAATCAAAATAACAGCAGTGAAAAAGAAAATTCCACATCAATCTAAGAATTAGACTTCTATGTTAAGAAACTAGAAAAAAAAATAAAGCAAAAAAAATCCAAACCAAACAGATATAAGGTGTAAATAAATGGTAAGTCAGGAAAAACAAATGAAATAGAATATAGAGGGGAAAAGGTAATATAGAAATAGAATATAGAAAATAAAAGAAATTGTGTATAGAAAAGAAAGAGAAAAAGTCAATGAAGCCAAAAGTGGATTCTCTAAAAGCCTTTAGCTGGACAGAACAAGAAACAAAGCTAGGACTTTCTGCGCCGGTCTTTAAGCAGAGATTCCTGTTGCAGCACTTCTCACACTTTCCAGCTGGAATGGACAACATGTGAGAGACATTAGGCAATCAGTGGATCTTGGCAACAGCATTTCCATCCACAAAGACCAAAATTGAACACAGCACATATATGGAAAGAAATACACAAACTCTCCCAAGAAGAATCACACTAGCCAGACAGAAGCATGCACCCCCGGGGTCTAGACATCTGCCTGTCTGCTACTGCAATGATTCTGGATCACATTTGATGGTACTCTGTAATAGTTCACCTCCTGCACACTTTCCACTTTGGTTTGGAAATGAACAGCTGACACACAAATGGAGAAACAGTCAGTCACCCAAATGCCTATCTTGATTTATTGAATACATTTAACTTTCTTCTTAAAAGTGGGCAGATTCCTTTCCTTCAATTATGCAAAGAAGTAGCTAACCTAATTAATTGTGAGTGTTTGCCACTTACTTTTTGCTTGTGATCAAATTGGTAAAAGTCAACATTTGTCAAGAGGGTATTTATATGCCAATTACAGTAAAATATTACTAGCCCCTAATTAACTTGTTTGTTTTGGATATGCTGGGGTTTTGTCTCTAGGCTTTTCTAATAAATTATTTGCACGTTTGAATTATGGAAAATACAATTGTGATTGGAACACTCAAAGTTCACCTCTCACAGTACTATAAATATTGTAATGCCTTGCCAAGAATTATGCTATAGTATTTATTTGGTGCATTTCTTCTGATGAAGACTTATATCTCATTAGTAACTTAAATAATATAATTTTGGGGGGAATTTGTATGCAGGATGTTCCCTAATATTTCAATTAATGTCTAATTGTTATTAATTTGTTATCTTTGAGAAATTGCATATTCTTTATAGAATAATGAATTACATTGGTGTCTCTCAAACAATGGTATTTTGGGTTATTATTCCTTGGAAATCTTCATCTAGAAGCCATTATAATTAAACACTTAGTAACTCAGAAATAGAAATCCCCTTTAGTTTAATCCTGAGTCTGAACTTATTCTAAACTGTGGTATACATATAAGGAAAATTGTAGTGGATAGGGAACAAAATTATTTGTGTGCCCTTGCTGCTCTCTTGCTCTATAAACATATTGAATATTCCTTAAATAATACTTAATAACTTTTAAATAATGTATTTTTTACTTATGGTGGTCTGGTGACTTGAAACTAAAACACAACACTTTTATTTGGTCAATTGTGAAGACATAAAAACGACAAGAACACTAAAGACTTTGTGTTATAAAAATCAGATATCATCTAAAGTACCTTTCACCATGTCTAGTTAAAAAATGCTAACTTAATCTTGGATAACCCCCTGAATTTGATAATTTAGTTAATATTACTTTTATGTTTTATTAATTATGTGTGATAAATTTTTAAATATCCTTTCACCAGTGAAAATTATTTTGTATGAAGAGGAGAAGAGGGGAAGAACTCAGTCAAGAATCTAAAGCACATCCTACAAAATGAAGAAGAGTGAGGGAAGGGCTGGCCAGGGAATGAATGGCTGCAAATGTTGAAAGGTGACACTAATCAAGATGCATTGTGCTCATACGCTGTTTTGTTAAATGGTTATGCCTTTGTACAACTACTAAAAGATAATAACATATTATTAGTAATAATAATATAATAATTATTATTATTTTGTGAGATAAAAATACCAAATGGCTCTAGGTTTCTCTTGGGGAATGTGGAGAGTTGGGTTGAAATATCATTCCTAACTATAGTAAGATAAGGTCAAGCATTAAGTTCACGACTTTGCTTAAACTTACGTGAGCTCTGAAGTTAGAAGACAAAGATCTGCCCCTCTGCCAGCGGTACTGGAAACTCAATAGGCTTAAAATGCAGCCATGTAGGTGGAGCATGTCTCTCAGTTGGAGAATTTGTCAAGATAAGCGATTTCACAAATATTCAACAGATAATAGGAAGTGCAATAAATTTTTTACTTTCATTTTATTGTCACGGTGATATACAAATGGGTTACAGTTACATAAGTAAGAAAGTATGTTTCTTGTCAATTATTGTTACCTCCACCCTCAGCTCTCACCCTCTTTTCCTCGCCCATATTGCCCCCCAAGTTGTACAGATCATTTCCAAAATATTGTCTTGTGAGTATTGCTATTGCATTGGTTCCCCCCTTGTCCTTTGTCTCACCTATTGTGTTCCCCTTTCTTTTCCTGATTCAGATAAGCATATATACAACACCCAGGGTACCAAAATCAAATAGACTGACAACAGGAGATATACCATATGGGGGAATAACACAAAAGAAAAAAGAAATCATGTAGTACATTGAGAACAACAACAAAGAAAAACCTCTTGCATCCATGTCTTAGAGTTTCTCTTAGCATCATCTTATTCAGTCATACGTACATAGCTATTGAGCTATTCTGTTCATCTGCTAAGATTGTCCTAGACATATACTAATTATTACAATTAAGGGAAAACATGGGACCTATGTTTCTTTTGGTCTAACTTACTTCACTTAATATGATTTTTTCCAAGTCCTTCCAAAGAAATGCAATAACTTGAAAGGCAAAATATGCCTAAAGTTTCAATAACTTAGATGACATTAATTTCTATAGAAACAGAGGTTAAAATGTAATCATAATGAAATTTATTATCAAATGGTCCCATATGTATAAAAGAAATTGAATTTTTTGGTTTAAAAAAAATCTTTCAACATAACATCTTGTACATCTCATTGTTACATCTCATTGTTGCAATGGGTCCACCTGTATCCCTATTTAAATAACTTTACAATTTTGGTGGGGGAGGGATGGAAGGGATGGTAGGGGAAACAAAGGAGGAGGCAACAATGCTTGATAAGAAATGTACTCATTACCTTGCTCATGTAATTGTAACCCCTCTGTATGGTATTTTCACTAGATAGATAGATAGATAGATAGATAGATAGATAGATAGATAGATAGATAGATAGATAGATATCTTTCAATGAAGACAAGTCTTGACCTGAATGCTTTCATCAGTGTAAAAGAATGAATTCTATGAAAAGAATTTCTAACAATATTATATTTAAAAATCATGAAAACTTGTATTTACCAGAGAAGACTTTATGCTACTAATCATCTTATTAAAATGTGAAAAATGAGTGTGCAAGCCAGTCACTTGGGGCTCATCCCTCTACTCCTAGATACTCAGGAGTCTGAAAGCTGAGAATCAAGATTCAAAGCCAGGCCAGGCAGGGAAAGCTGTGAAATGCCTATCTCTGTTTTACCCCCAAATTAACAAATGCCTGAATTGGAGCTGTGGCTCCAGTGGTAGAACAAATGGTAGCCTTGACCAAAAAAATCAAACAAACAAAAACAACACACCAAAAACAAAAACAAAGCCAAACAAAATATTCAGGGACAGCACTCAGGCCCTGAGTGCAAGCCACAGGGCCAGCACACACACACACACACACACAAAGAAAGTCTGCAAAACATAGAAGTATCACTACACATGCCTGTTGTACAATTGCTATGCTGCAATAATTTAGGGCCAAGAAACAGAAGGGAACAAAGGCTGCTGTTTGATGTGCAGAACTGGTTTTCCATCTCCCTGTTCAATTTTGCATCTCATGAATTTTACCATTTCCTAAAGAAATACCCATGAAAGTGGCATCATGAGAGAAGTGCTGACACTGGAGTTAGAAGCAGAGTCAGCCTGTGTGCTGCTGGCTGTTTATCACTTTGTCACAGGCAGAGGGAATAGGACCAGAATCCTCTTCAAGCATCTCATTCAAGTCAGCTCTTCCTGTACCATTCAACTCTCTGTAGTTCTTTCTAAAGTTCTCCTCTCAGCACCAGCTTTATGTGTGTTTGGGTGATACTTTTTATTGAGTATGAGATGATCCCAGACTGTCATGGTTAGAGTTGGAACGCTAAGGAAATTTGCTTATCCTTCTAACCCCAAGGTTTTATACAGTTGCATGGTTGGACTTCCTGTCCTGTGTATAGAAGAGACTATAATGAAGGCATAGAGATTATTATTATCATCTTTAGGTAGTGGCAGCAGAGGAGTGGTCATTTAACAAGTAGTCTCTGAATATACCACATCATGATCAATGTCATCCCTTTCAACTTTAGTCCTAGAGATCTTTACATGATTAAGTAATGATATTGGATCAGATTGGAATAGCTATCCCCTATTCAAACCTAAAAACCGTGTAAAATAATAGATCTTATATTTGGAGCCTCCTGGGCATTCTGAGAATGTATTCAGAGAGCAGTTAAGCGAGTCATTTGGGTGACAACTCTTGAAGTAGGGTTTTAATCCAGGCAGTCTGACTCATGCATTCCTATCCACAGATGGGAACCACCAGACATGGAACTCCCTTAAACAACCATGAAGGATGCATCGGGATACCAAGAGATTGGGTGAGTAAGGTCTATATTCCCAACACCCACTGCTTGCTATTGCGCAGGGCTTGTCCTTTGTGCTTAGAAAGAAGGTGTAACTACTTGGAATTCTGGGCTCTAAGCCAGGCTGCAGTGATGGTTCACAGCTATAATTCCAGATTAGAGGTTGAGATCTGAAGATGTCCGTGATTTGAGGACAGGCAGAGAAGTTCAAAATACTCCGTCTCTAAAATGACCACAAAAAAGCTGAGCTGGAGGTGTGGCTGTTGTATTGTACTTGCCTAGCAAGAGTGAGGCCCTAAATTCAACCTCTAGCACTACCGAAATAAAGAAAAGCAACTAATGTTGTAAAGTTTTATTCCACAAGAATAAAAAGCACATACAAAAAAACATCTGAGATATCTGACTTCAATGTCTATTTACTATTTACTGCATTTGATGCAAATCTTCCCTTCTACAAAATAAAACCTGAGCCAGCCCAATGCAACAGCTCAGTCTTTACAGCCCCCAGGTAACATTTTTTTATCTTCATTGGCCAACCTTACATCTGGATGGCAATAATGTTCAGTATTAACACTGTTTCCTATCACTTCATAAATTCCCTTTTCATATCCTTAGATAGCAAGATGAGATACTGGCATGGGTATTTGAGGGACATGAAAGATGAGCACTGTCTCCCTCCTGGACAGGAAGCAGCCAAATTATCTGATAACACCAAAGAGCCAGCTCAGGCATTGCTGATACTATCAACAAGAGAATTTGCTAACCATTTCCCTCCTCAAAAGAAAAGATAGTCACTTTGAAGTCACCTCAACGTGGACCCTTTCATCTGAGCCTAACATGTACCTCAACCTGAAATTAAAAATAGTTTCCAGAAACTCTCAAGGCTCCCTTTGTGAGCAGCAGGCTTTAGATTTTTAATTATCTACATTTTCCTGGTTATCTATAACTATATTCCAAGTGTCACCAGGGTGAAATTTTTTCCCTATCCAGCCCTCGAGGTCATATCAGAACTGCTGGCTGAACTCTTGTACCAGTCAGCAGTGTTTCTAATTTCTCTTTTTCATTTTCTTTGGTGTTTGTTTTCTTCTGCATTCATTGCTTCAACCGCATGGGCTAGAAATGAAGATGTCTGGGTGCACCTTTTGTGTGCCTAGAAAACTTAGGAAGAATGGTTTAAGAGGGATACAGAAAGATTGACAGACAGTCCTTTGCTTGGGGCTCCAGAGAGTTGGCCTCTCTCTCTCTCCCTCCATTTTATGAGTGTTTAGAAATGGAGTAGTATGGGTGTGAGAGAACTTTTAAGCTGTTTATTTTCAAACCAGTCTTGTTTTTTGCTTCTACTGGAAACTTAAAAAACATGCTAAGTATAGTAGACACATAGCAAAGTGTACCACTCAATAGATTCACCCCCCACTTCACCCCCAACCCCACAGTGTATACACCTTTATCACCACTACTAAGCAAGGCACTGGGACTGTCTGTGTCCTTGGGCACTCCCTTGGAACCTCCTCACCCACTCACTGACAGAGCCCAGTGTCTCACTGTGAACCCAGCTGCATTGCAGGTATCCAAGGATTGGTTCTGTTACCATTCAGACATGAAGTGTCACCCAACAGACTCATGTGCTTAACTGGTGGTTCCATTGAGAAGTGATTGGAGCATGGAGGCTCTGACCTTAGAAACAGTTGGATTTGTTAATGGGTGGATGCTTGGATGGCCTTATTGGAATAGGGTGGAAAGTAGAAAGTGGCAGGTACTTGGAGCAATGGTTGGCTATGGGCATATTTGGGTGGTGGTATCCTGTCTATCTCTCTGCTTCCTGGTCACTAAGAGGTAGAGTTGAGTAGCTTTGATCCACAGTGCTCTTGAAACAAACAAGTACCATGGACTTAAACTTCTGAACCTGTGAGCTTCAGAAGGAAATAAATATTTCTTTCTCCAGCTCCTTCATGCAGGTATTTTGTTACAGTCACAGAAAAGCTACCACAGATTCCCTCTCTACTTTGAACTTCACATTAGAATCCTATAACATTTGCTCTCTGTGGCTGGATTTTTTTTTAATTTTTGCTCAACAATTCTTAGTGTTTTAATAGAAATGTCACCATTTTGGATTTTCTGATATTAAGTAACATTGAACTGTGGGCTCCAATGTTGTGCACACCAAGGGAACAGAGACTGATGTATATGTACATATCAGTTTTTTTAATGCATTAATCACACTTCCATTCTCAATTTTTTTCTCTGCCCTTTGGCCTGATGGATAACGAAGCCCATTTCCTGTTACGCTCTTCAAATTTACTTCAGAACAAATTTAGACATATTCATTGTTCTTGTTCCTTAACAGTATAGAATGACATTAATCCTAGGTCCCAGTGTTATCTTTGGGTAAATATTACCATGTAAATTGACTAAGAGAGCTAATTTGACTTAACTTCTAGAAACACAAATAAATGATTATTTGGAAAAAATAAGTATGCAAAAAAAACTTTATGCTGAATGACTTCCTGTTTCGTGCACGCAAGGGCCTGCCGAAATATGCCACAGAGCAATTTCTAGGTCAGAATAAATTAGAGTTTGAAATGCATTTGCCTATACTGAGGAAGCATAAAAAAGAAATGAGGTAATTTTGTCAGGGTTTGATGCTCATTGTTCACTGAAACATAATGCAAGTTATGTCTTTAGCTATAAAATAAAATAATGAGGCAATATATTCCAAGTCATTCTCATAGATTATAAGCTCAATATTCCAATTGTGTATATTTAATGACTCTACAGTGCTGATCACTTATTTTCAAATGGTATTTTGAGATAATAAGCTCGATTCTTTGCAGAGTGCTGTGGAATTTACTTTCTCAAAACAAAGAGTTGGGAAAAAAAATCTCTGTAAACCAAAATCTTTCTCCTTACAACCCACTCTAGGAATTCCCATGCGTTCTAGACATTCTTAACAGATTTTGGAATCTTAAGTAAAAGAAGTAGCTCTCCATGCTGTCATCTTTTATTAAATTCATTAATTGCTTTAATTGCTTAACACTAATTGGCTTTACAACCCCAAGACAGGAATTGATAGTCAATGATAATGCTCATTATAAAGAGAATAACTATTAATTTTGTATGATCGATATCATAGTGTTCAAGTAATATTTGTAATAAGAGAAGCCAAGAAGAGATTCATTTTAAATTTTCAAAGTAAACTACATAATGATTAACTTTTTTTTGTTAGGTTCTTACCATGCAGGATGGTTTTGCATACCGAAGCATGCTTTCTCCATAACTCATGACCCCCATGTACTTCAATGAGATTCAATGCCCAAAGACTCACTGTGGAGAAAGAAGGTATCATGAAGGAAGCAACAGAGATAAATCATATAAACATGAAAGGTGTAGGACCTGAAGGTGCTGAAAGTTACTTGGGACTATTCGTGTTCTATCAGTACACCAAATGCTCTCTACACATAAAATAACGGACTTCCTTTTCTGGTGCTAGAGTAATCCCAGATTTTTTAATATCTATTTTTTATAATCATAGAATCTAACAAGTCCAAAATCAAAATGTCAGCATATCAATACCTCATGAGAAGTCTCTTCCTGATTTACAAATGGTGCTCCTGTTGGGTGTTAGATTTCAGGTTCTATTTCTCTTTGTATGAGAATATTAACTCCCCAACAATGTTCCTCATGACCTAATCGGTCCTAAAGGTCCAATCTCCAAATAGCATCACGTGGGAGGTAAGAATTCAACAAATAATGTATTTGGAGAGACAAAAACATTGAGAAGATAGCAGGATTTAGAGAGAGAGAGTCTTTCAATACAGCATGATAACTTCTCAAAATTCTAAATTCAGCAAACAGACCTCATGAACCTAGATTAATGGTTCTTCAAGTATGCCTAGTTATGTGCAATAACTCTTTAAAAATGCATTTCCTGATCTACAGCATTGGCCATGCTCAGTTGGTGGTCAGCTGCGTTTCAACAAGCCTGATTGGTCAGTAGGATTCCTCTGAAAAGTTGAGAATTGTTGATATAAATAAAAAATATGTCTCTGAACCCCCAAAAGGATTGATAGTTTGGGGAAGGGAGCAGCACTGATCTGACAACATACATTATCAAAGAATGATAATGTTTAATAAAGGAAAACAGAAGTAGAACAATTCTCCTACAATTATCTACTCCGTAGAAGTATTTATTTTCTTTCCTATCTCCTACAGGAAATGTATGACACAATCGTCCCTTTTAGTCCTCTCAGAAACAGTGTTGAGAAAAAGAAAGAGACAGACAGGCAGACAGAAAGAGAGAAAGAGAGAATACACTGTCTTGATGGATTGAGTACTCCATGATATTAAAGCCATGGTCTCACACTCATTAGACCTAGGATATTAGAAGGAACACTTAAGTATTTTTAGACAGGTATACAGAAATATGTGTGGGGGCAATAACAGTAGAGATTTGCTTTCTAATTTTTCAAAATGCTGCATAAAACTAGAAGTAAATCAAGCACATTTTTAGGTTGGTAGGCATAGTCTGTTTACATATGGAAGGCAATAATGTCATACAGAGGGGAAAATGATGAAGCATAGCAGAGAGGATCCAAGTACATTTTGTTTATTAATAATAATGAAAGACAAAGAAATGGCTGTTTGTGGGGAGATGGACAGCTTTGTTTCTCATGCATAGAGTGCTTTCCCGCCTTTACCCCAGCTACAACTCTCTAAATTCTATTCAAATTTCAGGAGAAAGAATTGTCAAGCAAGTGACAATAATGTAAAGAAAAGTTCTCTTGTTAATTCTTTTGCAGATGAAAAATAGTAATAATAGATGTTTTTAAATTTAAGTTCAAAGCTCTGTCTGAGGACTGTTTTCTCTCTCTTATTTTGTACAAAGAGGTGACAGTGTTATACAATTTCTCAATAATGATGCTGTTTTCTTGTTTCAAGAGGAGTTATCACAGCGGTGTAAGTAATTTGATGTTTTGCATTGGTGTATTGGTGGTTCTCTATCCTAGTTCTCAATTTAATTTCCTCATTCAATTCCAATTCCTACACTTTTTATTTCAAAGAGGAACAGGCTATTGCCAGGATTAAATTTATTAAAAAATTATGATATCTCTCATGCCAAACACTATAAAATCAATGTTTCTCTTTCTTTTTATTTGAGTCTGAGACACAATATCAAAATCTACTTGAGACTCTTTTATCTCTATTCTATCTCAGATATATTAGCTGAAGGTAATTGGTAGACAATGTTCACAAGGGCATGCTAAAGTTGGGAAACATTAGTTTAAAATAAAAGTCTAGACGTCTACAAAAAAATCTAAATATTTTGAGAGACACTTCATCTAACTTAGCCAAAGCCTATTTGTTTCTTATGAAAACTTGTATAAACATGTTTGTAATTTTACATGCATGGGCAGAATATAAAGAATAAGAAAAATTATAAGAAACAGAATCAGATGATATTTAAATTTTATATCTGGCAGATAATAATGCAAACATCCTTAACCTGTAACCCTCCACAAATTCTGTGAGTGTATATGTACACTCACAGAAATGCACGTTGGAACGTACAATCTTGAAGAAGGGCAGTAGAACTGATTCATTTCCTGCAGCCTCATTTATGTGTTTCCATCGAAAGTCTTCTATGCTGACATTTTCTGCCTTTAATATTTCATTTTCTTAGGCTGTTAGGTCTTTATTTGCTAATTAAGTTTGTTCCTTACTCCTTTCTTTAAATTTTAGAGTGAGATCTTATGAAATCTGTTTTTCTTCTTTTGTAGAAGATTTATAAAGCCCAACCTCCCTCAATGGAGAGAGAAGTCATCATTCTTGTCTTTTCTTAGTAATTTTATTCACCACTCTGCAAAACTGAAGGCTATAGACTTTTTTATGTCTAATTTATAAAAGTTCAGATTCATAGAAATACATGGATATTCCCATATATTCCCTATAATCCTTCCCCAAACTCATTCATTATCACCATTACCCACAGCAATGATTTCATCTTTTCAAATGGAGTGCACATACCATTAGTTCTATTTGAGTTCACTCTAGCTTTTCTATATTCTCGCTGTAAAGACAAGTTGATAGAGACATGTGCAAGACTGGACTAGAATACAAATAAATTGATAGCCTTGAAAAGCCTATGCTTTGCTTCTTCATTCTTCAAAGCCTTTCCTCTCCTTTTTGATTCCTAGAAACCACCAATATTTTTGCTGATTTTATTGCTTTACCTTTTCTCAGAAAGTCACCTTTTTTCTAAAACCATACAAAGGCAGCTTTTTCATATTGGCTTCTTTTGCTTACTAATAAATGCTTTGGGTTTCCTTTGTCTTTAAGGTTAGATAGCTCCATTTTTAGTGATGAATAATGTTCTATCATGTGACAAACTACATTCAACTTACCTATTCATCTAGTAAAGGCAAGTTTCATCATTATTGACAAGTTTTTGTCATTACATATACTGACCAATGAATGTTAGTATGTGCCACATTTAGGTAATTATGAATAAAGATGTAATAAACATTCATGTGCCAGTTTTCATATGGACCAAAGTATTTGATTCCTTTGGATAAATTCCTAGGAAAGTGATAGCTGGATCATATGCGAGAACATATCTAGTTTCATAGGCAACTGCTACACTGTTTTCTGCATAGACTGTGCCATTTTGCATTTCCAACAAAGACAAATGAAACAGTTTCAGTTGCTCCATAACTTTATCAGCATTTAATGTTGTCATTCCTCTGGGTTGTGCCCATTTCATTGTTGTATGATGATAATGCATTTCTTAAATTCAAATCTTTCTGATGACATGTGATAAGGGACTTCTTATAATGTGCATTGTTTTCATCTACCTATCTTCTTTGGTGAGATACTTTTTCAGGTTTTTAATTTTTTTGATGTGTTTGTATGTAACTGGGTTCTGAACTCAGGCCTTGTATTCAAGGCCTTGATCTATACCTTGATCTATACCTCCAGTGTTATTTGCTTTAGGTAATTTTTCAGAAAGGGCCTCACATTTTGCCTAGGTCTGACCTAGGACCATGATCATCCTGCCTGTACCTCACAGGTAGATGGGACTGAAGGAATATAAGAACATACCTAGTACCTTGATATATGTTTAAAAATTTTTTTAGACTCTCTTCTTATTGATAAGTATAAGAATTCTTTGTTTTACAAAATGGACTTTGAAAATATTTACTTCCTTTCAATAGTGACTTATCTTTTCATTTTCTTGACATTGATTTTTTTTTTTCAGAGAGAAGAATTAACTGTAGAACAGTTATCAATTATGTCTGTCTCGGAAAATGCCTACAAGTTATCATCTCTGTGTCAAAAGTCATCATCAAACTCAAGATCACCTAAATTTTCTCATGCGTTGTTTTCTAAGAAAAATTAGATAATTTTGTGTTTTACATCTGGACTAGTGATCCATCCATTTTTAAGTGTGTGAATTATGTACTAGATTATTTTTTTCATGTCAATCTCTCCTTTTTCTCGCATTATTTGTTGCAAAGGCTCTTTGCTTTGTCAAAGAATCAGCTAACTAAATTTTCTGAGGCTCCATGACTAAGCTGTGTATTTTGTTGTTGATCTGTTTGTTATTCTCTAGCCAAGACTGCACTGTCATGATTAATACAACTTAACAGGAAGTTTTTATGTCAATTAGTATCAGTCCTCCCGCTTCACTCTTTTTCAATATTGTGTTGATTTTAGTGGATGCTTTTCCTTTCTACTTTGTGTAAAATTTTTAACTATAATAACAAACTTTAAAATATCTATGTCCCAGGCTGGGAAGGTGGCTCAGCGGTAGAGTGCTTGCCTTGCATGCATGAGGCTCTGAGTTCGATTCCTCAGCACCACATAAGCAGAAAAAGCCAGAAGTAGCGCTGTGGCTCAAGTAGTAGAGTGCTTGCCTTGAGCTGAAGAGCTGAGGGACAGCGCCCAGACCTAGAGTTCAAGCCCAGGACTGGAAAAAAATAAAATATCTATGTCCCATGGTTTCCCTTATTTGCAATTACTAGTATATGTCTGAGACAAGCAGAAATGGTCAGATAAGTTGATGTTAAGCGAAATGAACCCCAAGTTAAGGACTTTCTTGATATTGTGTCTAACATATTTATAAGATATTTCTTTGTTTCTTTGTATGTCCCTTCCCCACAGTATAACCCCTGTTTTCACAATATTTGATGTTGGTATAATTTGGGGAGGGAAAGGGAAAAACAAATCGTTTAAATAGGAATACAGGTGGATTGCACCAATGAAATGAACAAGATATTATGTCGAAAATGAACTATACATCTTTGGTGTGGGAGGGAGAGTGATAAGGGGGGAGAGATGGGAAGGGATGGGATGGGAAGGGGAAACAAAGGAGGAGGCAACAATGCTTGTTAAAAATGCACTCATTACCCTGCCTATGTAATTGTAACCCCTCTGTAGAGTATTTTCACAATTTAAAAAAATGTAACATAAAAAAAGCTGTTTATCTTTCTGAGATTGCTGGTTAGCCAGCTGGTGCAACTACAGTAACTAAAATATCCAAATCTCTTGTTTCATTTTTGAACTAAAATAATTTACCATTCCAAACACTCCCTCTGTAGTAGTGATTACTGCTGGCCTCTTCATTTTGTTCATATATCATATCCATTCCTTATCATGTCCACCACACACTTTCCTTCAGACAGGTAGACCATAGGAATGTTTGGGGGAAGCAAATACCACAGGATTTAGGGGCTCAAGGAAGTTGCAAGTAAAGAGGCTTTAAGATTTTGAACTCTTTTTTGGAACAAAGGGCCAGACAGAGACTATAGTCAATAATTCACAAAGAGTCATTTTGTATTTGGTTTGACCTCATATATATTTCAATCTGCTCAGGATAGGCGTGACATGTAATGGAGTAGTGGCAGATGGCACTAGAAACTCAAGTGTGGCCACTTTTGGGGGGTTCTGGACACTTGTCCCGACTCCTAACCTAATTTGCTGGTCAGGCATTATTTACCATCCCATACTATGTTCATTATCCACTTCACTGACAAGTTTTAGTTCCCTCACTAATAGCTGTAAACCATTTGGCAAAGGGATGAACCGGGTTTCCAGATACCCTTAAGTATTTCTGATGCTTCCTGACAATTATTTGATACTTAGGTTTGTTGAAAGGATGAATAAAAGTGATTTAGTATTTAGGGATTAAAATCTGAGCTCCAAAACTTCAAGCAATGACTTTAAACATTGTTGTACACACAACAAAATAATCCTGTTTTACAGTAATGCCCAAGACTACCTTATTGTGACAAAAATTATGCTGTTTGATCATAACGTCTTCTACCATTGAATGTATTGAGAAGCTCTTGTAGCTATGTACATATGCCCATATAAGATGACGCTAAGAAAAATGAGCCCCAAGATAAAGACATAAATGATTTTATCTTTCTTGCTGTTGTTTTTAATGGACTTATATGTTCCATGTGATTTTTTTGTTTCTTTTGTATGTTCTTCCCCATGGCATAACCCCCCCCCGTTTTCACTGTATTTGATTCTGGTGCCCTGAAACATATATATATATATATATATATATATATGCATATATATATGCATATATATATATATATGCATTTTTCTAAGTTGGGGAGAGGAAAGGAAATAACAAAATGCCGAAATAAGGATATAGCTTGACCTATTGTAACACTGAGATGTACAAGATACTATGTTGAAAACAAACTTTACAACTTCAGGTTGGGGGAGGGAGGAGTTGTGAAGTTGGTAAGGGAAGGGATGATGGGGGAAAAAACAAAAGAGGAGGTAACAATGCTCGATAGGAAATGTACTTATTACCTTACTCATGTAACTGTAACCCCTCTGTACAATATTTTTAAAATAAAAAATATATACAAAAAAGAAGATTTTGTTTAGGTAGAGTTGTTTGATGTGTTTAGCTCTGTTAAAGAGAAGTATGATGCTTTGTGGGATCAAAATGAGTAAAAGTATAGATTCTCATGGTTTTTGCTTTCTGTACATTTTATCTTGTGTATAAGTTTATTGATTTGGGTCAGATTTGCATTTTTATGTGACTTCAAAATCCACCACCTGAAAAATAAATACTTGTCTGTCTTTTTTTTAAAAAAAGCATCCTTTTTTAAGACAGAAGAAAAAGATACTATAAACATTTTAATCAGCCATAAAATCACTCTAATCTTTAACAACTTAGCTTTAATACTGTCAATGGAAATAGTTGAAGATATAAGTCACTCTCATTTGGAAGCACATCATACCATAAATTCCCTGAAATTTGGAACAGCAGGACATTCTGACATATTTACTAACTTCCCATGCAACAGTGAGAAACCATCTGAAATCCTTGGGAGGAAGGAGGTTAGCTGTAGCATCAAGGTCACTAGGGAGAAAGGATATATTATCCATCACAAATTTCTAAATAATAACTTGTTAAAATGACTCTTTTGTCTACTTAGATTCCAGAATACTACAAGGAAACGTGCGTACACACATACACACACACACACACACACAATGCATAGGTTTAGTAGATCATTGAAAAGAATTATGATAAAGTGATCACATTATAGCTTTGCAGGTAATTACATATAAAGATGAATGTGAAAGAGCATGCACTTTTCTTATCGCACCAAAACCAGCCTCTGGGTTCTTTAATTTCAGAAATTGGGAAACGCAGGATTCTCTATGAGGAACAGTATTTTTACTGAGATAATAAACACATTGCGTAATTACATACTGTTTTTAAGCGGCGTGCATGGTGAACAGAGTCCAAAAGCGAGCTGCTGAGTTGGCTGGGTTTTTGTTTCATTTAGAAATATTCATTTATATGAGCTGAAAGAATTATAATTTGTAGGATATATGATGAAGAAAGCAAGTGGGCAGAGGGTAAATGTAGTCTTACAGATGGTTTCCTTAGGAAGACCAAACATGCAATTACATGTTTCTTTGTATAAATAGTGCCTCAGCTATCTCTTCATATTTGTTTATTTATATACCCATTCAACAAACTCCAATTTAATGTCTACCACATGCCCGAGATTTTATTAGCATCTAACATAGGGCACGGTGGCTATGGGAATTAAAGACACAATGGCCTCACAAACCCTTGCAATTCAAGCTTCATTGTAGGAAGGCAGAAGCAATTCTCATCTACTGCAGTGCTCATCCTGAGATTTGGAGGTTCACTGCTTGCTATCACCAGTCATTTGGAGTCCTGGACACCTTTCCTTTGTGGATCCCCCCAAAACTTCCAGGGCCTCACCATCTGCCCCTGGCTTGGTAAGAAACTGATGTTTTTCCTCAACAATAGAACGCAGATTTCCACCAAGATCGGCCCCAAGGACTGCCACCACAATTGAACTGGAGGAAGACTTTCCCAGAGATAGACACTGAGCCTCCCCAGAAACAAAGACACAATGCCCAAAGATGCTACCCAGGGCAGCCTCTGTGGGAAGCAGGAGTAAGCATGGAGCTTGGAGAGAGATTCAAAGCTCCACAAAGGCAGAAGAGGTATCCCAAGGGACAGAATTGTAACTCTCAATTAAAGACCCAAGGAGTCAGGCCCGCATGTCACGAGCGTCAAAATAGTGATAGCATGAGAAGAAGAAATGTGAGAATTGCCAATATAAGGGAGAATCGATCAACGGCTGGGGGTGGGGGATGGGGGGATGCCCAGGCTGCGGTGGAAATGATACAAGCACCTATCTCCTAGGCAAATTGGGACACACCTTTCAGGATTCTGGAAAAAGAAATTCCCAATTCTGTGTCACCATGCCAGAGTCAAAGTGTTCTAGTTTGGCCTCCTCTTGGGGATCTAGAAGAAGATCTCTGGTTTTGCTATTTCCAGCTCTACAGCTGATAATCTCCTTGAATTTAAGGTACAATGGGCACAGATACGCAGATACAATGAAGTCACAACGGATGGGGTTGAATCAAGTCTGCAGAAGTGCTTTTCCATCCCCTTCGATAGCCAAGATGCTTATGTAACCAAAACAACACAACCTCCAAGGACAACCACAGAGACATTGCCTCTTGTAAAGAGATCATGGATGCTTAGATCATGGTACCCACAGTGTCTTCCTTTAATCCAACAGTCTGGCTTCCACAAAACTTAAATGAATACTCAAAAATGACTAAGATAATCCTGATTGCAACTGTGACACTTTGCATTCTAATTTTTCTTCTGTAATTAAATCTTAGGAGCCTGGTTTTGATCAGCCTAAGCATGAATCCCTTACCATCCATATCCAATTAGAAACACTTGAAGCAGACACTAGTATACATGCATAGTCTTCCAAGTGAGCTTCTGGTGGTGAGTGACTTGGTCTTTGATAGTCCAGAATGCTCGACTCTGAGCAACCAAATGGTTCCTAAGCCTGCAGCCCACCACATCAAGACTTCTGTGAGATCCAGACATCAGGTTTCCAGGAACGTGATGTGCAGGGATCTATCATAGAATGGAAGTGGTACATCCAGGAGCCCATATAGAACCTGCAGAGCCCACATCTAAGTGTGCATAGAGTATGCACTTTGACTAGGGAAGGAAAGAGATAAAAAGCCTGTGGTAAACCAATTAAATAGTTTCAGATTTGGTGTACACTGAGTGTAGCCTACAGCTCCACCTACAAGTCACGTTGAGAAATACCCATCCCATATCATATTTTGTGGAAAGATAGATGGCTAGTGGAAGGTATTCTTGAAAGAGAGAGGTGGAAAGATCACACTGACAGAAGTTGTGGATGTGAAGCTAGAACTGAGAGGAATTTAAAGATGCTGGAGCAAGCAACAGTAGTTTAGGAAAACAAGCAGCAGGCAGATAGTCTAAGAAGCAAAGATCAGATTTCCCATGCAGCTGAGGGAGAACATACCTAATGAGGGCCTAATGATATTGTCTCATTTTTCCCACTGAACAGATTGATGACAGTAGCTCTGTGACAGAAGTATAAATACAGTAATTGTGAGTGATACCTGATACCTTGTAGGCTTTCACTTGATGAAAGCTTGTTCTGGGTATATAGCTGTTTTCACAAATGCAAATTGCATTTATACATAGAAAATAAGAAGTCAGATCCGTTCATCTTACATAACAATGAGGCACTACCTAAGGTGCCTAAGACAGTTAGTTAGTACTGGTTAATATTACATGTTGGAAGCCCTGTGCTAGAAGTAATTATGTAGCACTTTGTAATCAGTGAGTTACATTGAAGTAGAAGGTTTAATTCCCCAGAAGTCATAACCATTAAGCATGTGATTCCAGATGAACATCTACACTTTTCTAAATCATTTGCTTAATGATTTCTAAGTATTCCTTTTGTTCTCAACTTGCAAGATTGAAGAGTGAGCTACAGATGAGTTGATAAGGTGCAAAGAATCTACAAACTAAATATACCTAAAAGTATTAAAAGAGCTATATAAGCTGAGAGAAAACTTGAGAGCCCACATCCAGAGCCTTCAGGATACTTGGATCTGACATCCTCAATAAATATTAGATTAAATAAAAACCAAGATAGGAAGGGAGGGTAGGGGAAAAATAAAGGAGGAGGTAACAATACTTGATAGTAAATGTACTCATAACCTTGCTCATGTAACTGCAACCACTCTGTACAGTATTTTTACAATAAAAATGTATTAAAATGAAAAAAACCAAGAGAATGATGCTACTGAAATATTACATATAGGGAGAGTTACCATTAATATCTTTTTTTATTATACTCTGCAGAAAGTACATTTGCAAAGACAAATCATGGATAATGGTGTGGTATCACAATTGTCTCTCTGAGAGCAGAAAAGCAGCAGGCCTAGAATAATTTTGGTTAACCAGATAAGATGGACTGACACAATTTGTAAGAAAACCCAAGGTGAATCCAAAACACCATATGATTAATAATAATAATAACTTATTTTAAAAAAGAAATTTTTATTATGAAAATACTGTACAGAAGGTGTACAATTACATGATCAAGGTAATGAGTACATTTCTTATCAAGCATTGTTGCCTCTTCCTTTGTTTTTCCCCTACCATCCCTTCCTTTCCACCTCCACAACTACACTCCCCTCGTTTTTCAACATAGTGTTTTCTACATTTCATTGTTGCAATGGGTCAACCTGTATCCCTATTTAAACATTTTGTTTTTTCCCTTCCCCTCCCCAAATTATACCAACATTCAACTGTCATTCAGTGTGAAAACAGGGGTTATAACATGGGGGAGGGACATACAAAACAACAAAAAAATCACATGGTACCTTATAAATATGTTACAAAACAATAGCAAGAAAGAAAAAAACCACTGTGTCCCTATATTGGGGTTCATTTCACTTAATTTCACTTAATTTCTTATTGAGTCAATGTTTTTCATTGATTACTTAAGATTTGGAATCTACTTGATTTCTGTGGAGATTTTTTTTAACCTGAAATCCAACAAAACAGATAGTATGTAGTTAGTACTGACTTTTACAGAATGAAGGTGCATTTTCTTTGGTAGTTACATCTCTTTCTATGTAAGAAATAAAAACAATTTGTAGCTGTGAGTGTTGGGTAAACTTGTAATGTTTTTCCTTCTCAATCAAGGCAATCTTTTCCTTTTTGTTTCTCCTTTGGGAAAGAGAATGAAAGGTAAATAACTAGTTCTCCATTTTTCAATAGTAAGCTGAACACATTAGAGCTAAAAGAAGAAACTATGTATATCTATTGCTGTGATGCTATATTTATATGACAGATTTTAATTTTGCTTTCTTATTACTCCCATTTATGTGGGGTGAACATGTTTTAGGTGGTGGGAGGAAGGAACTGTTTGGCAAATTCTTTTATTTATGTATTTATTTATTTATCATATTATCTTCAAGTAGTTGTACAAAAGAGTCGTCATTTAGCAAAGCTGTTTATGAATACAATATATCTTGATCAGTGTCGCCCTTCTCTACATTGTTACTGAAGACTTGTCTTTTTCTGGAAGCTCAAGTGATTACCACTAAGGGTCTAAAACTTGCATGGCTTGGTCATTAAGCAAGGAGGCTAGGCAACCTCAGTAATTAAAAACCTCAATTCACGGGAGCCCAGAGGGCTGCTTGTAGCCAGTTATGTTGGCCAGACTACTCTGAGCAGGAAGGGAAGTTCCAGCTGAGAAAGGTTTTTAAAGTTTAACTTGAAAACATGCTTACAGCCTCTGATCCCATCAGGTGGCTACTTGTCAAATACATTCTGCCACTATTAGCTGATCGGGGGAATAATTTGTCTGCCTTTGAAAAACATTGAGAATCCATAGTTTCTCAGGCAAAGAAAGAACAGCAGCCCGCAGGACAATTTGAACACATAACTAGCTGGACCATGAAAAGAAAATTAACACCTGCCACAGTAATTGCACTTCTTCTACCTGAATTGGAGAAACTACCACCTTTACACTGTTGTCAAAATCAGTACTTTTATTCTTAAACTACAGAGTAAAGGTGGAATCTTCCAGCTTGCTGATTACTCACTGGATCTTAAAAAATGAAATCGTGAATGAGATTGATCAGGTCCATCGCTTATCTACTTGGATGGAAATGTCTGTCACAGTAAACATCCACCTGTACAGTAGCTTATACTAGTTTTTAAAAAGTAAAGAAGAAATAACATCAATTATGTGTAAAAGTGAGCTAAAGATCTTTTCATGTCATTTGATTATTTTTTTCCTCACCATAACAACTGTGGAAAAAAATATTCTTTTGAGCTGAGGGCCAGTAGCTCACAACTGTAATCCTAGCTACTCAAGAGGTTGAGATCTGAGGATCACAGTTCAAACTCACCTAGGCAGGAAAGTCCATGAGACTTTTATCTCCAATAAACCACCACAAAACTGGAAGTGGCGCTGTGGCTCAGGTGGTAGAGTGCTCACCTTGAACTGAAGAGCTCAGGGCCAGTGTCCAGGCCCTGAGTTCAAGCCCCATGACCAACAACAACAACAAAAAATCCTTTTGAAATACAATATTCAAAAGCACTTTTTAATTAATTATGCTCTCTACACAAACTTAAAAAACAATGAAATAAAAAACACATCTGCCAGGGAATTCATCTGTACAGATTGAATTCTATGTTAGACAAAATGGGCAAAGTGGAATGTATGAAGTTTACCCACAGGGTTGGTGCAAACAAACTTACAAGAAAAATTGACCTTATAACCCTGAAACCAAGAATATAGTAAGTTCCATGCTACTCAGTGGTTGTATAGGGTTTTTATAGGTTGTATGAGACTTTCTTTTTCCCATTTTCATTTGACATTTTCATGTCCAAAACTTGGACAGTAACAAAAGATGAGACTCTTGACTTTAGTAACCTAATATCTTGGGTGTGGAGAATCATGAAGGAGGATGCAACCGATGAAGAATTCCACTTGTAGCAGAATCTTAGATTTACAAGTAAGAGGAGACATCACCAACTTTCAGGGTGGAATAGTTTTCAGCACTCATCTGAACAAATTATTCTTAAAAGACACCTTGCTGTATTTGACAATATCCTAAACCTTTAATCCCCAGGTTTGCACCAACGTTTTCACTGATACAATCCCTTAGAGATCATTGAAAAAATAAGCATGCTAACACAAAAACAAAGACTGGGAAAGACCAGAATAAGACAAAGATGCCCAGGTTTCACAACACAGCTAAGAGCTTCTCTGGAGAGTTCAGCATGGCTCTACCTTAATCACTTAATTAAAGAACTGGCATTTCCACAGCCACATGCTCAGAGAAAAGCAGGGACTACTTTCCATTCCAGTCTTTCAAGCAGTAATAAATATGAAGGATTGTTTCCTTAACATATGCAAATTTCCTTCCTTCTCACTAGGCTGTTTGCTTAGGACATTATTAGAGAGGATGAGAGCTTATCATTTATTCCTTCAATGAGTACTCACAAAGCTGGAGAAGAAATACAATGGAGCTGAAGGTGCCAAGATCCACTGCCATCTTTTCTGTTAGCGAATGCAGGTCATCACGGTCCACACAGTGCTCCGATAGAAAGATGAACTCTGCATACCATATTTTTCTCTCCTGAGAAATCAGATGAGAGGTACAAAACTCAAATAACCTAACCTAACCTAAAATTCACATTTCTTATGTTGGTGTGCATTTGCTGTATAATGAACAATCACAGAACAAACACCAGATAAATCAGAGGTGATTTTTTTTCCCCTGCTGGTGCTGGGGCTTGAACTCAGGGCTTGGGCACTGTCCTTGAGCATCCCTCTGCTCAAGGTTAGCACTCTACCACTTGTGCCACAGCACCACTTCTGAATTTTTCTGAGTAGTTATTGGAGATAAGAGTCTTGCAGACTTTTCTGTCCAGATTGGCTTCAAACCAAGATCCTCAAATCTCAGCCTCCTCAGTAGTTAGGATTACAGGTGTAAGCCACCACAGCCTAGCCAGAGCTTTTTTTTTTCAGAGACAAAGGGAGCTCTTTGAACATTTCCCAACATTTCCTGCACTTCGGGCATTGGGAGGAAGGAGTGTTTCTAGAAGCTAAGAACTGAGGTGTTTTCTGTATCTGAGATTTGGAAGGCTTCTACTAAGAATGAAGGGGCTGTGCTTATGGAAAACTGAAGAGAGAAAGTCCTACCACAGGAATAAAGTCTGTTGTCTCAGATTTTTCCGACCCTTATATGAATTGAAGGTGTATACAGACAAGGGAGCCCAGACCGACTAAAACAATTTTCTTTTCCCGAACAGATAACAGTGAGGAGAGTTAGTAGAAAGAAAAAACATTCTAATCTCAATTTCCTTTGTAACTAACAAAAAATGATCTTAAGCAAAGCTATATTTTCAACATCCTATTATCTTTTTTAGAAACTGGAAGAATAATAAACGTGATTTCTTGGAAACATTCTCATACAAGATTAAATTATTATTTTGAAAATAAGTTCAATGATTCAATGACGTTTCTTATAAAGCTGGCGAAGGAATGATAAAAGTAGAGGAGGAAAATTAAAAGAGAGATCAAGAACTGTGGAGCACCTTATTTCTCACTTGTGCTGCACAAATGGGAATAGTCAAAAGTTAATAGAGTTATTTTTATTAGCTGTAGCATCATGAAGAACAGTGAAAAATAAAAGCAAGGTAAGTCAGTATGCTCTGGAAAGGGGATGTGACACAAACAGTTTAAATCCTTAGCTTGTTTTAATGTCGTTGGATTTGTTGGAAAAGCTCTTAAGAGTAGCATGCTTATTTCAAATATTTTTATGGACATAATCCAAATTCAGAAAAAAAATTTTAACAACATTAGGTATCAATCATAATATCAGAATATCCAACTACACTGTTTTTACATAGTGCAGTTTTAGGTAAGTTCTGAGTTTGTGGAAACCTCTGAAAACAATAATGCAATGTGTAGCTGAGAAATGCATCGAGCTCTCCTGGGTCTTTGATTTGAGTGACTCATACAATTTGTATATTTGGACAAAGAAATATTCTACCAAAAATAGTCTACCACATTGATCTTTTTAGAGTAGATATTTTATGATAACCATACGTTTTTCTTTTTTTAATTTTTATTTATTTTTTTATTGTGAAAATACTGTACAGAGGGGTTACAATTACATGGGCAAGATAATGAGTACATTTCTTATAAGCATTGTAGCCTCCTCCTTTGTTTCCTCTTCCCATCCCTTCCCAGCCTCCCCCCGCCCCTCCCACCCAATCCTCCCCCTCCCCTCCCCC
>NW_012267225.1:5201174-5233418 GCF_000151885.1 Dipodomys ordii
CTCCCCTATGACCCAGCAATCCCACCTTTGGGCATTTACCCAAATGTTTACAAACAAGACCACACTAAAGCCACCAGCACAACTATGTTTATTGCAGCATTATCTACTATAGCTAAGATATGGAACCAACCCAGAAGCCCCTCAGTAGATGAATGGACCAAGAAAATGTGGTATAATATACACAATGGAATTCTATACCTCCATCAGAAAGAATGACATTGCCCCATTTGTTAGAAAATGGAAAGACTTGGAAAACCATACGTTTTTCTAAACAGCATAATGCATTACTAATCATTTGGAATTTGATTTCTTTGTATCAAGAGAAGGTAATTATCATGTTTATTATGTTTTCCTGTTTATCAATATTATCCAACCATTAGCAGTTTGAAGAAATCCAATATTTCTTTTTTCTTGAGGCTAGCATGGAGCTCATCACCCTCCTTCCTCAGTCTTTCAAGCACTGAGATTGCAGCTGCAAGACATGATACTTGATTCTATGTCTATTCCTGCATTAAAATCTTGTTTCTCTAGCACTTCTTCACCTACTTCTCTTTTGTACAAAAAACTGCAAAGCATAAGATACAGACCAAACTGCTCAAAAGTGATTAGTTTTAAGACTGCTGAACAATAGGTAGTTCAGAAAATATACCATTCCTATAGTGGAAATAATGAAGATGCCAGTCAGTTTTATCTTGGATCTTCTTGGTTTATCTAGACTTTTCTTACACAATTTGCCTGTGTAAAAATGATCTAATATGACTTGATATTTTAGACAAGATCAATGTAGATGTAGAAATTTTATTATCCTACTTTTTCATCAAAGTATGCCATTATTCTCCATTTCAGAAGATCTCTTGTTATAGCTATTTTCCTTCAGTATTGAGTAACATTATTTCAATTTTTACAGTGAATAACTAGATATGTTATAACAGCTTTAAAGATAACTTCATTAGATCATTAGATGCATGTAGTTTACTCCAATAAAACAATTAGATGCATACAATCTTGTATAATAACCTCTTAAATAATCTATTTGATTCTGGCACATTGATCTGAGACATGAAATATTATGCTAAATTGTATATCATAACAATACCACAACCCAATCTTCAAACTCGCAAATTTCTTTCATAGGAACTTTCTGAATTTTTAACTTCAGTATACTTTTAACATTTATTTTTGACTCAGGACAATTCAAAATAGGTCATCAATAACTATAATAAAATGACTACTGTAATATGGATGGTTTAAAAGACATCCTTGGTTCTTTAGCATCTATCCTAGTAAAATCTTCCAGTGTCTTGTACAAAAATGCTCCAGCAAACACTTACTTTCATAGGTGTACATTGTACTATCTAATAGCCTCTCCAATGAACTCATGATTATCAGCATGCTTCATCAGTTGAAGCAAAGATAATTTTGCTCTTTGAACATTGTGGCTAGCCACAAGACATAGAACACAGTCCCAACCTGGTTCTCAAAAGGCTTGGATCTCCAGACAATGTGATACCACTGAGCAAAGTGGGTTTGCACTATGGCTAATTTCCTCCCAGTTTCAAGGATCAACAGTAATGGAAGCAATGATTATGATCCTTTAGGCTAGAAGATACTACATCACTCCTCATTCCAACCTTCTGAGCAAAGGCTTGTTTGGACAGAGAATACCTTAAAACTCAGAGATCATAAACCTTTTAAAGGATGTAAAAGACATCTCTGATGGTAGAATACATCCTCCACATAGAAGTTCCAGGAAAAACCATTGTTTACTCTAACCCTGGGGCCTTGTGTCCACTGTCAGTGTATGCATAAGAAATAAGGTCAGAAAAAAATGACACTTGGACATGATAAATTATACAGGACTGTAGACATTTACATAGTGAGACCAAAGGAGGATATTCTTAGGAGAGGATCAAAAATGCTCAATAGTATGTGCATACAATCATATACACTGTTGTTTGTCGAAATAAACTCCAAAAAATGGAAACAAGGGTTTTTTAGTTGTTGTTATTTTACTGTTTGTTTGTTGTTTTGGGGGGGTTGCTGTTTATTTTCTCCATTGTCACTGTTTTTTATTTCTTTTTTTGTTTGTTTTTTATTTTTTTTATTTATTTTTTGTGAGAATACCATACAGAGGAGTTACAATTACATGAGCAAGATAATGAGTACATTTCTTATCAAGCATTGTTGCTTTCTTTGTTTCCCCTTCCCATCCCTTCCCATACTCCCCCTTCTCCCCTCACCTGATCCCTCCCTGATTTCTGTAGGGTTTGTCTTTAGTTAAGTTTATCTATTTGGGGGAGGGTAAGGAAGAACACAGAAATGGTGGGACAAAGGGTGAACCAATGCATCAATGATACTCACTAGACTGTTGAAAATGAACTATACAATTTGGCAGGGAGGGAGATTGGGAAGGAAAAACTTTAAGAAAACGAGGGAAGAAGTGATAGCATTCAGAAAGAAATGTATTCATTCCCTGACTTAGGTAACTGTAACCTCTCTGTATACCATCTCTACAAGAACAATAAAAATATATTAATAAAATAAAATAAAATGTTTTCTTATAAACCAAAAATAAGAAATTGGGTCAGGACATGTTCTTAGCTTTCAAATGCAGTAAAATATAATACACTGAACTGTTTCATACAATATATTTGTGCATTTATTGCATAGCTGCACATCTATAACCAAATATATAAAAGAAAGCTATATCATGGACAAGTGACTGAAATTTTCACCTTTTATTTCTATGATCACAATTTAAACACTACTAAACATCTCGAATCAGTTTAGTTGCAAATTATTTTTCTGACATTGGCTGCTAAGCAACTTGTCCAGTGATAGAAGGAATTATATCAAAAGGGTCAGGTTGTTTGGAGTTGGAATTGCTCAGGTCAAGATTTCAAAATAGCAAATAAATCCAAAGACGCCAATTGGGAACCTTTGGTACCTGAAGTCGGGTGCCAAGATAGATTTAGGATCAGAGGTCAGAACTGTCAAAAATACCAGTCCAGAAAACTCAGCTGCCATATGGCCAAAGATAATAGTGCAGAGTTGAGTCACTAGTTGAAATTGGAGGAAATCTGACTTCTTCTATGGTGTCAGACACTTAGCAGTTCAACTCAGCAGCCCGTAGTCACCACTACCTGAAGGTCAAACAGGTCATTTAATGGTATAATCACATCTGAGTTCCATCTTTATATTTTTGAGAAGGCATTCAGCTCAGAATTTTTAAGTCAATTAGCCTCATTTGTTTAGAACCATTATTCTAAATCACCTTACTATCATATATTGTTAATTCAAAGGTATCAATGCACCTAAAACCATTACCACAGTAATCACCCCTCCAGAGAGAACCACACTTCCCCATTCCAAGTTCAACATGTTGCTTAGTCCACAGGCAATGTGCCTTCATGTAGAACTTACTTTACGGAATTTGATCATGAGATTAACTGGAACCAGAATCGTTTATTTTTCTCAATTCCTGGTGTTTAAAAATGTATTGTGAAAGGAAATGAGTTTATTTTTAATCATGAAAGCACAAGTTCCAACTCACTGAATGTAATGGAAAAAATCCCAACAATTTGTTTCTGTAGGTTTTTTTTCCTCCTTGAGATTTTAATATCTGTGTATTTGTCCTTAATTTATCTCCAAGGCTGAAACTTTTTAACATTCGGATTCTTCTGCCTGGGCAGTTTTATTTTCTAAGAAAAAAAATAAAATAAACCTCAGGGGTTTGGAGTTTTTTCATAGCATTGCCATGGAAACTGACTCCTATCTTTATTGTTTTACAAATTTTAACTCATTTCAATTAAGTGTCTTGGGAGATGTTCATAGTTAGGATTATTTATTGTTCATGTTGAGCCAGGCCCTATTCTATGTGTCTTCTATTTGCTATCTCATTTACTCTTCCCCCAGGGTGCTAGGAAATAGATATTCTCACTTACTAGATACAGAATTTCCAGAATGAGGTTAAACTTCTTGCTCAGACTCACAAGGATAGTTATATGAGAACTCACATCTCAAGTGAGGTCAGACTCTTAGGTCCCATGAGCATTCTCTCCTTCCTTGTTCAGGGTAAGTTCATCAAGCAGGATCACCTCCATCAGTTCTTCAATAACATGAGAAAATGAATGGAAAAATAAAACCCAAACCCAACATAATTCCACGCTGCCTTTGAGATTATTGACATGATTGGCCATGCTTTTCTGTGAAACGATTACCTGTTTTGGTTTAATTAAGGTATGGTCCACACTATCAGAGTCCCAGCTGCCTATAAACTTGCCAGTGTCTTAACTACTGGGGTTATAGGTGAGGGCCAAATATCACATAACTATTTCTATGCTTATATACAGACAAGAAGGAGGCTCAGATAGAAATCAGGAGATCAGTTCCATACACAGCAGCCTACAAAGCAAAATACCTAGGCATTAAGCTCACCAAGGAAGTGAAATGCTTCTGTAATGAAAAAACTACACGCCCCAGATAAAGAAGGAAGGTGGAAGATGACATCAGAGGATCAAGGAGATGGAAGACCTCTCATGCTCAAGGAAGAATTTCTTTTCAAAGACAGCTTTTGTAGTGAAATAACATGCGAAAGGAAACTTGAAACTATTTTTGGCTTCTGGAAATGTTGGGGGAACACATTGCTAAGATATAGCCAACATCATCCAAGCTTGGTCATACCTTTAAGGTATATCCACTTCTTATTCCAATCCCATTGTTTTCCAATATTATATATGCCAGTAAGTGAAGCCTGGATATGTAGAATTATGGCCATTCTTTCTTACACCTGTATCGAATTGGCCACCAATAGCTATCTCTTTTTTTTTTTTTTCTTCAGACTGCTCTTTGTCTCCAACTACCATCCTGCTGAAGCTGGTGACAAATTCGTTCTCATCATCTGTAGTTGAACCTCCAATCCATTTTGTAAGAGATACATCCCAAGAGATGGAGCTCTGTCAGCTTCATTAACACAAGATACCTTAGCATGGGCTGTAGGCCTTTGTCACCTAGCTCCTCTTCCACTTAAAATTCTCCCTGCAATAAGGTGCTCATTCTGTGGTTACACAAACCTCGACAGCCCTCTGACTTTAGTCTTCTCATTCTCTGTGGACCTTATCATGTTTGTCAGTTTGTTTGTTTTGATACTGGGGCTTGATCTCAGGAGCTTCTGTTCTTGCTTGTTTTTTTTTGGGGGGGGTGTTGGTTTTTTTGTGTTTTTGTTTTTGTTTTTTTGTTTTCACTCAAAGCCAGTTGTCTAAACACTTGAGCCATGTTTCCACTTCTAGTTTTTTCTTGTTTAACTGGGGAAGAGTCTCAGACATTTCTGCCAATATTGGCTTTGAACTGCAATCCTTAGATATCAGGCTCATGCAGTGAGCATTACAGGTATGAGCCACCAGCACCTGGCTCAAGCCATCTTTATCTTCGATAAAAAAAACTCTTTTCTTTCTTCTTCAACTATTTAACTGTTTGCTCGTAAAATTTTATACTAATTGGTATTAATGTAAAGGTTGAAAACTAGGATTAGAATAAAAATTAAGCAACTAGGAATATAGAAATCAACATATAAAGCAAATAATATGTACCTAAATTCTCAGATGCCAGCTATTTAAATGATAAAGTTTACATTTTCAGAGCAAATTCATTTGCCCAACATCAAATTGAGCTTAGACTGGAACTACTTTATCAAACCAAGAGAGTTCTGATTTCATAATCTGAGACAAAATACTAACAGTAATCACATAGTACTAAATACTATGTCATTTAACATTATCATATTAGATGTAGACTCAATAACAGCAACAACAACAATAATAATAATATGACATGGACGTAAACAAGGATATTGAGGTGGGAACCAGAGGGAGAGTGTGATGTGAATAAGATCAAAGCACATTATATTTGTATATAAAAAGGGCACAATGAAACATAGAAAGAGACCATAAAAATGAAGAGAAGGGTCATGGAGGGGTCTCATAAAGAAGTTGAATTTGATTTAAGGATAATAGATGTAGGCATGAAAAATGAAATATAACCTCTTTGTGCAATTAATTTACACTAACAAAAATTATTTTCAAAAGGAAAATAGATTGCACAAAGAGGAGAATAGATGTTGGAGAGTAGAACATAACTATCTACGTAATAGCTACTAATATACAGTTCATACTGAAACATGTTCACCACACCTATCATCTATCATTTCATTACAATCCATTATGTTCATAAGTAAGAAAACTATGAGTCAAGGAGAGGCATACATTTGGGCAAAGGACCAGACCTAACTAACAACATGATAAATATCCAAATGCAAAAGTGCTATCAGCCTAATCAATGTTTTGTGGGGTGCCCACACTTCAGTATAATGGCAGACTTGTTTTCTTTCTTTATTACTAACTTAAAGCCAGACCATTCCTGAGAGGGAGAGAGAGAGAAAGTGAGAGAGAGAGAGAGAGAGAGAGGAGAGAGAGAGAGAGATGGGGGAGAGGGGACTATAAGTGTTGTAAGTGTAGGTTTGGCCCTCATTTAACATTACCAGAGACATTTGAGTCTTGTGGTGCTACACAACATAATCTTGTAGCTATTAGTAGATGAAGAGCCTGGAATTAATTGGTTTCTCCGGGAGTGCTTGGGCTCACTTGCCACCCCGTGTTCCGACTGCACCTGTAGGCACTTCCTTTGCATCCTCTGGAGCACAACTTTTGAAGTCACTTAAGTTGACATCCTTCGTGACCCGCCAAAGGCAAACAAAAAGTAAACAATTTTACTATCGAGTAGTTCTGACAATGTGCTTTCTTGAGGAAAAGCAAAATTTTTTATTGTGTGAAAGTAAAAGCAAATCAGGTTTTGTAAAAATGATGGTTCTTTAGAAATAAAACAAGTAGGATCGAGGCTGGAAAGGTGGCTCAGTGGTTGAGAATCGAACCCAGGGCCTACCTGGGTTGAGCTTGAGCTGAAGAGCTGAGAGACAGCACCCAGGCCCAGAGTTCAGCCCCATGACTAACAGGAAAAAAAAATGTAGGATGTTATCACCTCCATTTTAGAGATTTTAAACTTGAGTCACTTAGTCATTGTTTAGAATAAGGCACAACAAAGAGCCATGTCTGGTGGTAGAATATACTGTTCTATATAATACATCAGTTTTGAACTGGAGTCCTCTTCAAGTACTATTCACTGGAAAAAAGATTACAGCTGTTTGCAACATGCTAATCATCTCTGCAGAAACACAAAATGCAACTACTTAAATAAAAACTCGGTTAATACTATTGTGTAATATGTTTAACTGGAAGGTAAATAAAAGAATTTTATTAAAATTTTACTAAAGAAACTAAATTAAAAATGTCAGTTCCAATGTTCTACATTTCCTTGATGAATGTGGTAGGGTATAAAAGGAAAACATGCCTAATTCATGGCTATAGAATTATTTTTACAAAAGGTGAGGGTGATTTTGCCAAAACATGGTTAAGGTCGCCCTATAAGCCTCCTATGTACTGCATTCAGTACCACCATCATCATGCATTTGTTGATACATTAGCCAAAATGGACAGAATTTGATCATAACTATTGGCCAGTGCCCACACTTTTTCTTTTTGTCAGTCATGGGACTTGAACTCTGGGTCTGGGCGCTGTGCCTGAGCTCTTCAGCTCAAGGCTAGTGCTCTACCACTTGAGCCATAGTGCCACTTCAGTTTTCTGAGTGGTTTATTGGACATAAGAGTCTCACAGACTTTCCTTCCTGGGCTAGCTTTGACATGATCCTCAGATCTCAGCCTCATGAGTAGCTAGGATTACAGGTGTGAGCCCCCAGCACCTGGCTTAGGGCTCACATTTTATATAGAGATCCCTAGGTATTTTTCTAACATCTTCAGTGAATACCAAAGTGGAATGGATTAGCAGCCACAGCCAGGGAACCTAGAGCCAGGAGTTAATGTCAACACAGTGCTAATAAATACCTTGATCAAAAGCAAAGACAATTTTCTTCTAATTCCCACTTCCATACTGCAACATAGCAGATAGAAGGAAAATAAGTTTTAACTTTTCACTCAGTACTGGATAAGCACATCCTGTGTAAATATCTTAACGGACTCATCTGGGAAACTAATTCCTTGGCCAAAAAAAAAATATTTTCAAAGAAGAATCAATATCACTGTCATCAGGACCCAGATTTAGTATATCAACTGGCCTTAATATATCTGGGCCTAATTGATAATGTCTAAACATTATTATAATGATTGAAGACACCAGATGCTCAGAACAAATGACATCCTTACACAGAGGAAAATTGAAATTCAATGCAGGGACCATGTCAGACTGAGCTGTAGTATGTAGGAATGTATATACACACACACGGGTGTATGTATGTATATATATGTGCAGACATGCTATATATACACACACACGTGTATATCCATGATTTAAAAGCAATTCAGAAGCTTCAATTTATACCTATGATATGCATCTTCGCATTCTGATTCTCTTCCTGAATAAAACCCTGTCAGTCTCTTACATAACCTTAGGTCTGGGCCTGAAATTCTTTTCCACATCAGACAAGGATATTCCTGGAGAATGACAAGCGGTGAATCGACACCCCTTTTCTCTTTTGGGACCTCCTCAGACTAGATGCTTACCACCAAGGAAAGGCATCATATTATTATTAATTTTTACCTCTTTTCCTGCTCCTCATGGCTGCCACATTTCCTCAGGCATTCTTTATTTTTAGTAGTTTTGACAGCTTTTGAGGAGGACTGAATAGGTGTTTTATAGAAGGCCAATTTACTGAAGTATATCTCTTTTTGTCTTCCCTCCTGATGTCACTTGGCATCTGGGTACCATAGACAATGTCATGGCAAGTGGAGCTGGTTCACATCAACTCAAGGGCAAATCCTATCACTCAGATTCGTGATTGGTGAGACTTGCACTGGTTTCCTGGATGAGTGTTTGGGAAACTTTTCTTTCATATCATTGTCCCTCATCCTTATGTCTTACTCTGCTTCTCACTAGTGTAATGAAGAAGGTCATAAAGAGATACCACCATATGTCTAAACCAATTAAAGTAATTAATTAATGAAAGTGATCAACAAAAAACCAAGTTGCTGGTAAAGACAGAAGGTAGTCACTGAGTTACACTGTTCTAAGAAACCTACTTTGGAAAAATAATAGGCCATGTCTATCCCAGAGAGTTGTTCCTATGCATATACCCAAGAGTGCTGTGTAATTATATTAACCAAAGACACATACTATTACTCACTATTACACACTCGCTATTACTCACAGAGAAGCTTATTACTTGGAAAAAATGTCATCAGAAATAAAATAGAACATTTTGTGATGTGGTCATACAATAAAACATGATATAGCAGTGAATAGGTAGATAGCTAGATAGATGTGTTGCTAAAACACTCTTCAAGTAGGGAAACTCTTGCAAATTGAATGTTGAGTGACAGAAGTTAGAGGCAAAGGAGAACAAATTGTATCGCTGCATGTAATATAAAACCACGCCAAGTAATCTATGGAATTAGCCGTAATGACAGTGTCTGCCGGAGGGCTGAGTGGTAGGTGGCAGGCTGATGCTCTCTAGGAAGCCAGGAATTACAGGGCGTTAAAAGGATGTGTTTATCCATACACATGGGGGTATGTCAAGCAATATCACTGGATCTTTGCTATTTCTGTCCCTGACAATCATATCTCATTCATAAATTTATTATTTTCATAATAACTATATCCATATATGCTGGTGAGCTCTTTTAGACTTTCTGGAGGAAACGTGGCAAACAGGTGCAGTTGTTGATTGGAGAAAGGTGAGTAATGAGGGCAGTGTAGCAGTATTCTAAGGCTGCTGTAACAAAACCCATACATGAGGGGCTCAAAGAGTGCAAATGTATTCTCTCCCAAGTACAAAACTTGAAAGTTCAAAATCAAGGTCTCTTTGCCTTTTGTGTGGTTTTTTTTTAAGCGTGTAGTTGGTTGATATCTAAGTCTCAAATTTGTCACTTGAGATCATTGCTGTCCAGATGTTGAGTTTTTGTAAGGTACTTGGTATAGTAGACATCACCCATATTTAGGACCTCCAAATCAGAGGATTTCTGAGACTCAAGGCTCTGAGATTTCAGCTAGTGAATTGAGTGCCTCATTCAGCCCTGGAGGGCCGAAGAAAAGACAGAAGCATGGCTTTTCAAAGTTTCTCTTTTCCCCTCAATTTGCCATTGTGTGTTACTGAGGAAAATATTCAACTTAGGTAACAACAAACATATAAAAGAAAGGATTGCATGCTGTTGAAAGTATCATTCTCTCTCATATAACTATTTTGTTACTTTTATCAGAAAGTTTATAACTGAGGTTATGAGTCATATGGTTGAGCATTTGCCTGATACGCAGAAAATCCTGCTTCAGTCCTCAGGGAGGAAGAGGAAGCAGAGCAGGAACAGGAGGAAGAGGAAGAGGAGCAGGAGGAGGAAGTGGAGGAGGAGGAAGAGAAGCAAGAGGAGGAGAAGGAAAAGGGAAAGGGGGAGGAAGGGAGAGGGAGAAGGAGAAGAAGGAGGAAGAGGAGGAGAAAAAAGAGGAGGAAAAGGAGGGGAAGGGGGAAGAGGAGGATAAGGAGAAGGAGGAGGGAGGAGGGAACCATTGTGGCAGGTAAATTTCCCAGGTGATGACTAGGAACGATCACATTATGGTTCACCTGCCTGTGTTTGTCCAGAATACTTTTTGTGCAGTTGTTAGCCACCATCTGGATTAATTCTCAGCCAGAAGACATTTATCTGCTACAGGAATTTGCTTGGCTCAGCAGGTTAAAAAAAAAAAAAACACTGATTATTTGAAAGACGTTTCTGTTTAGTCCTCAGAATAGCAGGAAGAAACTAGATTTCTTTGTTTCACTCCTTGATCATTGTCATTCAGAAATCAGAGATTCCCAAAGCTATAAACACCCTTCCTAAGAGAAAGGAACTTGTATCCAAACTCTTGCCTGGACTACTTCTTCTGCAAGATGAAAGGCCATTTATTATTCATTTCTCCAATTGGCACTTTATTCTGGCGTCTACTAAAAGAAAGGAGCAGAATCTATCTATCTATCTATCTATCTATCTATCTATCTATCTATCTATCTATCTATCTATCTATCTATCTATCTATCTATCTTGTCCATAATTCACCTGAAATCTGTCCCTCAGCACTGTGGGTCATGAGGCCCGACTGTTCTCCAGGGTGGAGTGTTTTGGGGTGCCCTCCACTGACTCCATGCTAGGAGCACTTCTAGTTGTGACAGACACATATACCCAGGTGCCACATGAATAACACCTGCTGTTCCTACAGAGTGATTCAGCTCTGCTGTCCTTCTTGGACAGTTCTTGGTCTGCCATTCACTCTGACCCCTCCAAACCTTCCTTGTTGCTAGGTTACACAACTGATTTTGGAAACGCTTCTAGGTCATGACCTGGATCTGCATCCATGGCTTTCATTTATTTGCACCATAGAACTTTCCAGATGGCAGGTGTGTACAAAGAAAAAAATAGTCCTGGAAATTAAGGGGATAAAACACACCAACTCAGTTGCTTTTCTGAATTTTAAGAAACAATTCGTTAGAAACCATATTATTTAAATCCCTTATGCTATAAGATGTTGAAGTTGGCCCCAGTTGGTTTTTAATGAGAAGGGAAGAAATGTTTGTATTTTAAAACTTGTTTTGAGGTCAAAGCTTTATCACATTCAGACATCTCATAGTCTACACTTAAAATATAATTAAGGAAATAAAAGATAAATGATTTTTTTTAATTTACATACTCAATATTAGTTTTAATACCATGACATTGTAATTAGACACTGTTATTGACAAAAGAGAGATAGAAATTTTACAAAACTAAAAGTAGATTGAGGTAGCATTTTTACATAGATGTTCTGTAATATTTTATATTCTTTATTGTAAGGTTTTTAAAGATAATTTAACATCTTTCACATTTTACAAAAACTTTAATAGATCTGATCCCCAAAGGGTACAAAGAGAAGTTTTAAAAAATCTAATAAACAGCACAGTTAGACCTCAATCTAGCTAAAATAGAGCTTAAAATGTTTGCAGTAAAAATTAATGATACTTAATACTCTAAGACTTGAATCTATGTATACATAGAGCCAGACATTATATTGTACAACAAAAATACTTACAAAGGTTACTTATTAATTCCAACTTACTTTGTATAAGCCCTAGAACATGTATGTGCCACTCGGAAAAATTAAAATTTAAATGAAAAGTTTATATGTAAATTCTGTATATGTGATAGATATATAGACATATAGACATATCCACACACACACACATATAGACATGTGTGTGTGTGTGTAATATGTGATTCCCTCTAAAACTGTATTGATTTAATACAGTAAAATTTCTATCAGTGTCAAAAAACAACTACACATATGGTGGTATTGATCCATTTCTCAGTGTTAGTTAAAAAGAATTATCCTGGAATCTCAATGATGTGAAGATTGCTGCCTAAAGGTACTAAATACAAGAGAATCGGGAGAAAAATTTTATAGCTGAGTATACCTAACTTTCAGTAAAACAAGAAGCATAAAAATGTTAATTCAAAAGGTTTGTTAGACTAATTACTACTGATTTAATTTTTAAGGCTTTGAATTATCACAAAGTAGATTAAGTTCAATATTTATTCCACTTCTGGTTTTTATTACAAAATTCTTTGAAAAGGTTGCAGCTTCTAATCATAGGCAGGATGAAAACATACAAAGTTACACTTTTACTCACTGTGATCATTCTTTGGGAGACTTTCTTCATTGTATATCCAGCAGCAATCTGATGTTACCTTCAACATCAGGTCAACCTTCCATTTATTATCTAAATTATGAGGTTAACATGGAAAATACAAACAACAAATAAAAGCCAGATGCTCTACCACTTGATGCTCTACCACCTTTTATGCTTTAGTTATTTTTTTTTCAGATAGGGTCTCACACTTTTTGCCCAAGGCAGCCTGTACAGAGGTCCTCCTAACTATACTTCCTGAGTAGCTAATATTACAGGTGTGTACTGGCCTATTATTTGAGAAAGGCTTACTAACTTTTTGTTTAGGTTGACTTTAAACCTTTAAACTATAATCCACCCGTCATTGAAAGTAGCTAGGATTACAGTGGTGAACTACTATGTCTCACCCTAAAAAATACTTTCCTGATACAGTTACATTGTGCTTCTTTGTATTTTATTTTCCTTTCAAATAAGGACTGGCACAAGTCACTTTCTCAGGGCACTCTGCCAGAGCCAAGATTCGTATAAATGAAGAGAATTCCTTGTACATAACCAATCACAATAAAACAATACAATAGAATAATAACACAATATAAATAGTAGATTCATAAATGGAAAAAGAGCCATACATAAAGATGCACAGATCTGAAGAACCTAGAATTAAAGGGATTTTTGTTCCTCCTATGAAAAATCCTCTGCATGAGATTCTCACTGAGCTCACTAGCTCTGTCATTTTCTCAGTAGGCCTTGGCCCCAGGATCACCACAGCTGATAAACCACAGAGCTAAAACAGAAACACGTTCCAAATGCACAAAACCAGCATACAAGGGGTGAAAAGACAGGCTCTGTTAAAGAACTTTATTAAGGCTTTTCCAGCTCTTAACCTAATTATAGCATTACATTTCCACCTAATAGTTAAGTAAATGTCACATTTATATAGGGTCTTTTCTAAACCCGGGGAGGTGGGGCACAAGGCGGGGGGGGGGGGATATCTTCGCTAATGCATCACTGCCATAATGTCTGTTGTTCTTTTCTGAGATATACACATAAAAATCCATAGAGCTTCGTTACAGAGCAAATGACCTCAGTAAAAATTTTCTCAAATATCAAAGTAATGTCCATTATGTCACAGGTCATAGATGTCTATCCAAATAAAATGTGATAGCTAAAGTAGCTGGAATAAATGAAAATTTAACTTTGTAGTGAAATATTCAGAAAAAAAAACCTCCAGTGGAGGAAGTCAGTACCCATCCCTCAAATGATTGCAAAATCACCTGTGTTCTTCTTTCCTTTTCTTCCTTCAAACTCTTAATGATGATGTTTTTGAACTAGTAGATGTATTGGAATATCAGGGAAGCATTTGAACATTGAAAGAGTAAATAATCTCAATTGAAGCAGGAAACAAGTTGGAAACACGTTCAGTACTAGAAATAGGAGGTCTTCTGTTCCACCCTAACAAAGCAAAGTGACTAGTTGCTTTATCAACACACAGGTGCACTTCACAAACAGCTTTGTTGAAAGGCAACTCTTGTACAACTACTTAAAGATAATTATATGTGTGTGTTAGCCATTCAAAAAAGAAAATACAGAGCACAGATATATTGTAAAATGTTGTAATTCTCCTGTCCTGACACATCTGCCCATCTCCCCATTTTCAGAATGAAATACATATATGTATATATACATACATATATATATGAAACAACAATGTCACATTATCTTCCATAATCTGAGTGCAGAGCTCTTGGTCTGGGCATGGAAGTCACCCAACTTCAATGTTGACCATGTAATTACGAGTGGGAAACAAACACCTGTTCTTGAAGAAAATAACATGAGGTATTAGTCTAAGATATTCAAAGTTAGCTGCAGTAGCAAAAATCTTCACGTGTGGGTGGATTCACACAATGAAAATATTTCCCCTCTAAGGCTGCATTTCTGCCTGGGTTAACTCAAGCATTTAACTCATGCAAAGACACGTAAGGATCTCTCTGGAGACCAGCACAGGACATTATCAATCAGAAAGAAGACATGTGTGTGAGAAACTTGTGGCTTTTAAAATATCTATTTGGAGACTATATTGCTCATGTTTGTATTACTCATAGTTGGTCAAAGTCCTATGGTTGCATTTCAAATTGAGTAGTCTCAAACATAGTTGTAAAGTTGTCAATAGCCTAATGAAATAAGGAATCCCAATACCGATTTTTCAGTAGACTAAGAACTTTCCTCTTACCCTCTTATATTATGCTCTCCTCCTTACCCTTCCTTCCTTCCTTCCTTCCTTCCTTCCTTCCTTCCTTCCTTCCTTCCTTCCTTCTCTCCCTTCCTTCCTTCCTTCTCTCCCTGCCTCCATGCCTCCCTCCCTCCCTCTCTCCCTCCCTCCTTCTCTTTTCCTTCCTTTCCACCTTCCTTACTTCCTCCCTTCCTTCCTTCTTTCCCTCCTTTCTTTTTCCTTCCACCTGGATCCTTTTTGAGGCACAAATGAGACATGTGACAATAATAGTGGAAAGAAGAACAAGAAATAAAGAAATTGGAATCATCACGGTGTCCTCTGTTACACACTTACAAATGTTCATCCTGCAATAAAGAAAACTTGTGAGAGCCACCTCTCACAAGTTTTCTTTATTGTTTATAGTATATCATATTGAAATCTAAATTTTAAAAAATGTAAGTACTTAGCCATAAAAGATTCCTGAAATAGAGAATACCAATACACATTGATTGATTGATCGCCATCTATTGAAATATCAAGCTCAGTTTTTGGTGGGCTGGTTTTGGCATCATCCTCATTTTGGTTAGAAGTTTCTTGTAGCCATATATCTGAGAATTCTTACTCTTGGAATACCTGCAACCACATGTTACCTGCTCAATTCTCTGTCTGCTCTTCAGATTTCCCATACTGCACAGTTCCTCTGAGACATTAAGCGTATCTGTTAGACCTACTGGGACCTCAGCAAGTCTCTTCTGAACTTGCTGTCACAGTTCACAGCCTCCACTAAGTATTTGAGAGAGTATAAACATTGCATTTGGATTTAAATTTCCATTGGCCGTTCAAAATGCTTTAGCTATATTGAGAATATACAGTTTAATTCAAGACAATCTAACTTCAGTAAAAGTTGAGGAACAGAAGTGAGCCATTTTCTCAGATCCACATGTTGTGAGAAGTTAACTAGAAAAACACTAGCATCCACAAGACAAAAATGTCAGGGATGAAGAGTTGTTTACTTTTTTTTGGAGGCGGGGCGGTCGTGGAGCCTGAACTCTGGGCCTGGGCACTGTCCCTCAGCTCTTCAGCTCAAGGCTAGCGCTCTACCACTTGAGCCACAGCGCCACTTCCGGCTTTTTTCTTTTATGTGGTGCTGAGGAATCGAACCCAGGGCCTCAGGCATGCAAGGCAAGCACTCTACCACTGAGCCACCTTCCCAGCCCCCTGTTTACTTTTTCGACTATTGGTATGTGGGGTGGGGGGAGGCAGTCATACAAAACAGAAGAGTACTCAGCAGAAAATGATTCTCTGAGTCAGATATTGCATCTGATATAAGAAACTGTCTTAGTAATGGTGGCAAAGGTTGTATTTCAGCTCTGAGACGCTTCCAAAACCAACTACAGAAAGACTAAAGTCTTTCATGAATTTTTCATGGCGGAAGGACAGAGAGGAGTGCAGAGCATTCTACTAAGTTCAGCCAGAGCACTGTGCTACCATTACAAACATTCACGCTGGATGTTCTCATCCCTGTGTAGATGCAAGCCACAGCCTTCCAATCCAGAAGCCGGGATTGAGGCAAGGTGAAACATCAAAAGAACTAATGGACTGATGTTCCAGAAGGACAGGTGCGAAGTAAATGTAGAAGATGGAATACTAAATGCTGTGTGCACAGCACGCTGGGAAGGAACGTTGCCATGGAAACAGAACTTCAGGAAAGAAAGCCTTGGCTCCTCCTTCTGAGAACTATGGAATGACCGGGCTGTGGGTGTGGAGGTCACTAAATGCAATGATCTCCATTACACCCTCAGTATTTTGTCATCTCCTGATACCTGCATAGCCCTCCTACAAAGGTAATGAGAACAGACATCAGACCACAAAGGGGAAAGAGTATTGGCCATGCTGATAGATGCCATGGGGGGAGAAAAGAAATTGTTCTGCACTTACTTTGAGCCAATAATAACAACCGTTACATGATTTTTAAATAAATAGCAATTATATTTTTAAATGGCACAATGTCACTATTGATATTCAACAAATGCCGATGATTTAACTACAACAACAACAAAAAAATGGTAATACAGCCTCAACAATTCCAGTACCAGATTTGTACTATTTATCAGATAATCATGAAGCCAATGTGTGTGTGAATAAATCTGTGTTTACATTTTTAATCTGGGTTTACATTTTAGTTGCTCCAATTTCCAAATTCCAAATTCAGACCCCTGGAGTTGCCTTCGGGCTGGAGGTCAGATGCATTTGCAAGCCATCAAGAGCTTTGGTTTCTTGATGCACTAATGATATGCACCTGAACACAGTGCATGCTGGCATGTTCCCCTCTACTGATTTGGGGGAAATATTCAGTGATAGAAATTAGGCTTAAAGAGTGGCAACTGATGGCTGGGTGAGTTTCAGTCATGGCTTTTTATGCATCCATTGCTAGTCAGTCCTTTCATAATGACAGTGTACACCAGATTTCAGAGTGCTTACTGTTGTTTGAAATGACTCTCATTGTAGCTTGCAATATGTTGAGCCATTCTTGGAGTTAAGCATTTATCATTTGTGCCCTCATCAAGTTATTTCTGTAAGAACTGAAATATCTGAAGATGGTGATAACTCATGTTGTATATGGGATGAATGTATTGTTTATTTAACTCGGCTGTTTGATGAAAACATTGTTCCTTTTTCACTTCTAAACAGAAAATCTAGAGAAACCCAAGTTACAATGGTGAAAGATTTTAGACCTTCAAAGAGGATTCTGTACATTTTAACATAACCAAATCTAGTTCTCACCGAGCAGAAGGGCTTGGACATGTTGAAACTACAAGAACTTTGAAGAAAAAAAATTGTACTTGAAACACAGACAATAAAATAATTGAGCTAAGAGTGAAACCGTTTTGGTCTGTTCTCTTACACTGCAAATGAGAATCGCCGAAGCTGGCAGAAACAGCAGGATTTCAAAAAATGTATGCTAAATACTAATTTGTGTCATGGATATTTTATCTCTTCCACTTCTACCTCCCCTTAATCTTTTCTCACAGTATGCTGGAGCAGAAGATAATAATTAAGCTCACATCCCTTGTCTTTCACTGTCTTTGGGAATTTATGAAACAAGACAGAAGAATAGGCCTCCAAGATTCCTTTTCTAAAACATGATATGATAGTTACATCTTGTGAGCTTAAATAAAACTGCCGGTACTTCTGCCCCCATGTGGTATTCTCAGTCTGCAGTGCAGCAATAAGTTGGTCAGATCTCAAGGCAAGGAGAATGGGGTTAGTAGGTGATTGGACTGGATCTTTGGACTGTTACTCATGGGGCTGACAATGTACATCATAGAAGACACAAAGACACTATTCAATGTCAGGGTATTGCTGACAGCTCCCATAGAGAGAAGGTTAGAAACTGTGAAAGTGTTTGAATCTCTGCAGTATGTATAATTCCTATGGTTCCAATAATACTCACTTCTTAAAGTCACCCAATTTTCAGACTATGTTTGGCTTAGCTTGATGAGAACTTGGAACAAAGGAATGAATTAAGATTTTTGCCAGATGAAGTGGCAGACCTCCTTATTTCTACCTATTTACTAGGTGAAAATATGAGGATCAAGGTCCAAGACCAGTAAAGAGCAAAAGAATAATAATAATAATTAGGAAGAGTGGACAGGTCATGGCTGCACACACTAGGAGAGGCAGAAGTAAGAGGATTACAGGGAAAATCAGCCCTGGGCACAAATGGGAGAACCAAAATAAAAGAGCAAACCAAAGACAAAAGGGCTGGGTGGAGAGGCTCAAGTGGTAGAATAGTTTCCAATCAAATATGAGGACCATTGTCCAACCTTTCCACTATTCCAAAATATTTTTGTTGGCGGTGGTGGTGGTAGTGGTGGTTGTGGTGCTTGACCTCAGGGCCTGGCATTGTCCCTGAGCTCTTGTGCTCAAGGTTACTGCTCTACCATTTCGAGCCACAGTTCCATTTCCAGTTTTCTGGTGGTGAACTGGAGATAAGAGTCTCACAGGGTCTTTTCTGCTTGGGCTGGCTTCAAGTCATGATCCTCAGATCTCAGCCTCTTGAGTAGCTAGAAGTACAGGCATGAGCCAGTGATGCCTGGCTTAAAAGATTTTTTTAATGTGAAATAATTTTCTAGTTTTGTTTCTAGCTGGAAAATACATGAACAAATCAGTAAATGGTCTTTATGACAGCATGACCTTTGGCAAGAAGTTTCATTTAAGTTTATTTGATGAGGCACTATCCTTCTATGATAATCCATTTAAGTACTAGTCCATACACCTTTTCCTTCTTCTGTAACAATTATATATATATATATATATATATATATATATGAAAATTTACTTGATTCTCAAATCCTAACATATTCTCCTTCGGTAATGTTAGGAAAAGAAGGAACTATTATACAGTTGACATATTGACCTAGGATAGTTTTAATTTCAAAATATCAGCATAAATAAGAAAAGGAAGCAAATGTTAATTCCCTTTGAAGTTCAGACTATTTTTTCAGTTTGCTGCAATCTCACTTGATTCATATTTTCAAAAAAAAAAAAAAGAATAAATAGGGCTGGGAAGGTGACTCAGTGGTAGAGTGCTTGCCTTGCATGCATGAGGGCCTGGGTTTGATTCCTCAGCACCACATAAGCAGAAAAAAAGCTGGAAGTGGTGCTGTGGCTCAAGTGGTAGAGTGTTAGCCTTGAGCTGAAAAGTTGAGGGACAGCGCCCAGGCCCAGAGTTCAGGCCATGACCAGCCAAAAAAAAAAAAGATAAATAAAAGAATGAATAAATGCATGCTAATTTCTATCTCAGCACATAACACCTCTGTCTATAATCTGAGCAATTATTGCCTTTCACATTTTCTTACTATGCTTAATAATATTATGATTTTGAAATATTTTAAGTAGTTATACAAAGGGGTGCAGTTCAACAAGTTTGATCATGAGTTCATGCATCATGATCAATATCACCTCTCCATCATTCTCCCCTGTCTTTCCCAGTCTTTTTCCTACCCTCCAGTTACATGGTACCATTTTCACATACACTGACTATAATGTTTTTATTTGCCCATTGTTCCTTTATTTGTCTGCTCTCCTCTTTTATCTTCTACCCATCCCCAACAAAAGACATTTCCACTTCCTGGTATTCATGATATTTTTTGGTAAATGGAAAAATTGATAAAGAACAACACAATTCATTAAGGAACTGGATTTGTTGTTTCAAATGTTTAATTTAGTTATGTTATATATATCCAGGCTCAAAATCAATCATTAGAAGAGTGTTATAGAATTGGATCTGCAATAAATCATTTTCATGAAATGAGAGAAAAAAGATGTTGCTAATCCTAGTAGACACACATAATTAAAATTTTGAGAGCAAGTTGAAGGGGGAAAATGCATGACAGGATCATAGCTGCCCTAAAAAAACAGCATTCAAAAATTCCAGTTCCACTGGCATAAAGAAGTAAACAAACAACAGCCCAAAATAACAACTTACCATATGTTCTCAATCCTATCATTTCCCAAATCCAACTGGAATAAAGTCACATTCATCAAAGGAAAAGAGCTCCAGCTCCTAAAATAGGACTATGGGCATTGGTAGACTAGATATGTTGTCTTATTGCCACATTTCTATGATATAGAGAATAGATGGCCCTAGTTTTTGGATTGACCAAGAGAATAACCTGTCTCAATGCATACTAACAGAGAGAGAGAGAGAGGGAGAGAGAGAAGGAGAAAGGGAGAGAAAGAGAGGGAAGAGAGGGAGGGATGGAGGGAGGGAGGGAGGGAGAGGGAGAGAGGGAGGGAGAGGAAGAGAGGGAGAGAGAGGAAGAGAGGGAGGAAGGGAGGGAGGGAGGGAGAGGGAGAGAGGGAGGGAGAGAGGGAGGGAGAGGAAGAGAGGGAGAGAGAGGAAGAGAGGGAGAGAGAGGGAGGGAGGGAGGGAGAGAGATTATTGAAGAAACTCCTGACTCCTGGTTCCTTCTTTGGTGTTTATGTTACCAAACACAAAGGTTGTACAACTTGCATATTGGGAAATGCTAGACCCAATCAAGCACATCAGAGAAATAAGAGTATAGAAAGATTTATTATCTGCAGCTGGCATGTAAAGATTGTATGGGAATCAGTTCCAAAGCTGCGTTTTCCTGGAACAGGGATTTTATTCAGGAAGCCTATGAAATATTCAAATAGGAAAACACTTCAGGGAAAGGCACATTGGTGAGCATGCTTAACTTAAGTCCATAGTTCCAGAAAGATAAATGGTGGATGTATTTTTATGTATTCTTAGCTCAAGGTCCCAGAGCACATATCTGAAAGATGAAAATACTGGACAAGAGCACACAGCCTATATCTTAAAGATGTCTGACAAGAACCCTCTGGCCATGCTCAACTTGTGTTCTAATGTTTTAACTGAATGAAGGACACATTCAAGGTGAATTCAAATAAGAGTTTGCCCCTGAAGTCATATGTCTCACTTGGTGGCTACTATTTAGAGAGGATAGATCTTGAGTAATTTAGGCAGTTACTAACTTAATTAATTAGTGATTTATTTATAGATGAACCATAAGGGTCCTCATTTATTTTCATTTCTCAAATATGAGCACAACTTTCATTCACAGAAGCAACAGCTCTGCAGATGCACGGGTGGTTCTGTTTTGGTGGCCCACATTCCCAGTGGAATGACTTCTGAGTTTGAGAACTGAGTGCATCTCCGCTTCACAATGCCCAATAGGACCACTTTTCACCAAAGCTTAGCCACTCAACACCGGCAGAGTCATTTCACAAGGCCTCTTGTTGAGTATAAATATCTGCTGTGCTAAGCTTTAGGTAGAAAAGCAAAGTAATTATGTCATCACTTTATATTAAAACTTTGTGAAAATCAGTTCAAATGCATGTCAATCTCCATGCATAAGAAGCAATATAAATGAGAACTATGAATGTGAATCACAGCATCAAAAGCCACTGACAAGAAAAGTCTGACAAGGATCCAAAGAAAACTAACAAAAATGTAACATCTCATAGAAAACTTGATAAAGGAAACCTTATAATTAGTAAGAGCATATTTCATATCAAAGGAACTGTTCACAGATTTAAATCCTTCATCAGAAAATAAAATAAAACCAATATAATATCAAGTTTGAAACTCAGAATAAAATATGATACTCTTAGAGGAATGTAGAAAATAGTGAGCAAAACAGCTAATATGAGAAAATTTCAAAATTAGTACTGCATACTTGGTAGGAATGACAGAGAGAATCAAAATCACAGAGTGATCTTTTTTTTTTTTTTGGTCGGTGGTGGGGCTTGAACTCTGGGCCTGGGCGCTGTCCCTCAGCTCTTCAGCTCAAGGCGAACACTCTACCACTTGAGCTACAGCCCCACTTCCGGTTTTCTGGTGGTTTATTGGAGATAGGAGTCTCACGGTCTCTCCTGCCCGGGCTGGCTTTGAACCGCGATCCTCAGATCTCAGCCTCCTAAGTAGCTAGGATTATAGGCGTGAGCCACCAGCACCCGGCTTAGAGTGATCTTTTATTTTAAATAAAAAATTAGTTGCAAAGAGATGAATGAATATGAGGTTTTATATTAAAGGTTGTGCTTTGCTACATGCAACATGTGACAAGGATGTTCCTAAAAGAGCCCAGATACCTTTCAAAGAATAATGAACAGAAGGACAAAATTTAAAACGTTTGTTCTCAACTCCAATGAGAATTATGCCCATTTCAAAGGAGGGTAATTTTCAAGACAGAATCCCATTATCAATCCAACTGATAACTCAATAATAGACATGAAGTGATTTAGAAAAAAAAATCTTCCAAATGTTCTTTAAAAGAAATTCAGAATGATCTTTAGCAATTTCTTAAAATCTAGTAAACCAGCAATTAAAAATGTATAGATATCAGTCAAGAATCATTGTACTTATGAACTAATTTGTTGATTGCAAACACTTTATAAAACTAAAGATAACTAAAGTAGGTTTTAAGAAATTTGCATAGATATAAATAAATTCTGAGATGTCTTGTTATATCTCAGAAGAAATAATTCACAAAACTTTATAAAAGTAATTATTTCAGTGGTAATATTGAACTAAAATTTTAACTGAAATCATTTCACTTAATAATAAATTTACAGCTAACACTTTTGACATTGCTAAGTCTTGTTAATATACCTTTACATTCTATAATTGTGTTGTCTAGCTTTTTATTCTTATCACTGTTGTATCACTAATAAGTACTTTTCATATTTTCTTTTAAATTTTACACCATAATTAGGACAGAACACACATCAATTCAAACCTACCAGCTTTCCAATGTATAGCAGCTTTTGTTTCTTAAAAATTGGAACTGGTTCCACATGAGAGTATTAATTACTGATTTCAATTGCATTTTTTTTTACTGAGAACATTTCCTACGATATAATTTCATGCATTAATGAATAGTCTACCATATTCAATCCATGTTATGCAATCTTACTCTCTCAAATAAGCACCTGCATTACCAAATCAAGATACAGATCTTCTTGTTATTTCTGACATCAGAACACTTGTAGATAATTATCAGGTTTCTAAAGTGGGTAAAATTTTGGTTACAGGGCTTTTTAAAAAAATTTTTACACCTCATAAGATGACGCAGTACAGGATAAGATATAGAATTATGAGAGAAATACAGAGGTTAGGATCTCAATCCTCTCTTCTAGCTGTTTCCAAATATATAACCCAGTACATTTTAAGGGATGTCAAATTCTGATTGGCAGTTTTATTTCCACTTTAGTGACACCAGGTTAATTATCTGCATTTTTGTGCTCCTTTGAAGGTAAGTTTTGTTCTAGATAGTAGCTTTCTCCTACTGCACCAAAAAGAATACATGGTAGCAGAGATGAGAAAGAGCATCTTTCTCTGTGTCTTCAACGATCACCCCAATGGCCATCTTAAGTCTGATCATAGCAGTTAGTCCCACGGCTGACTTCCAAACATAAGTTAAACCAGTAGACTACATGTTCTCAGAATGACAGCTATATACTACCATCTTCTACTAAGTTCAAGACCCATCTCTGACAAATGTAGGCTTTTTCTTTTAAATTCAACCAGTTTAGTGTGTTGGCATTTATCTTTTTTCTACCACTGTTACAAACACCACTTATTATCTTGAAGGCTCCGTATCCTTCCTTTCTAGAATGTTTTATCTTTGCACCAAGGTTTTTTTTTCTTTCTTTCAAAAAGAATTCTGTTAAAATAAATTCAGACTGTTTTGAGGTTTATTAATTTTTGTTAATATGCAATTAATTTAATTATTGTCAGAGAAAGACATGAGATTCTCTATTTTGTATTTTCTTGGCAGTGTAGTATTACCACATATTTATAAAAATTAAAATAAACTTTTATTGCCATGTAATATAGTTTGACTTAAATTTAGCACTGTAATTAATCTTTATATACTTTAAGTATAATATCAACACAATGGGAAAAAACATGAAGGAAAATTATATAACATCTGTTGAACTAACAAATTAAAAAATCACGTAATTATTCTCCAGTAAAGCCAGTGCTACTTTATTCTGTTACTCCCACTTCTATTGTCCTGAATTTTTAAAACAGAAGTATAATAAGTTCTATTGTAAACATTTTATAGCTCCTGAAACTGAAGGTAATACATCTAGTACAAATCGCTGAAAGTATTTCTTGAATCTCTAGTCCTTACAGATTCTATTCAACATTATATTCACTGACAACTAAGCTTGAAAATTTCTGTTTCTCCTTCTTTATTCTTTCCTCATGTTTCCTTTTCTCTAATAATATGTTCATTTTTCCTCTGAGAATAGGCAAATATACATCTAGTTTTCCATTACTGAATTATATAGCACAAATCTTGATTTTTTTTGTGTGTGGGGGTGCCCGGTCATGGGGCCTGAACTCTGGGCCTGGGCGCTGTTCCTTAGCTCTTCAGCTCAAGGCTAATACTCTACCACTTGAGCCACAGCGTCACTTCTGGCTTTTTTTTTCTGCTTATGTGGTGCTGAGGAATCGAACCCAGGGCCTCATGCATGCAAGACAAGCACTCTACCACTGAGCCACCTTCCCAGCCCAAATCTTGATTTCTTTATCACTTACACAAGTAGCTTTTTGGATATGTTGGCTTGTTTCTTTCCTCTGGAACTAGGGATTGCACTCAGGGCCTTCTGAGTCCTAAAACCATGCTCCAGGCCTTTTGACTTAATTTTGTTTTTGAGACAGGCTCTTGCTAAATTTGCCCCAACTAGTCTTTAATTCATCATGTTCCTGCATCTCTTTCTTAATTATGTGAGACTACAAACATGTACTACCACAACCTGCTTCTTGATCGATTCATTCCTTCTTCATCTCTTTCAGTCTTATACAGGAGAGTCAATCAGCATGTTCGTAAGACCTGAACAGAAACGAAACAGCCCAAGACCTAGATCTGTTTTTCATGAAAATAGAATCAGTACAGTCTGCCTTGGTCTCTTTTCTTGTCTCCTAACTTTTTGCCCTTGTACTGTAGCTGGGTTTTTCCTGGTTTTCCTGCCTTGTAGTTTATTATTGATGCTTTTTGTCCCATTTCTGGATGAACTCATTTGATATTAAATAAATTTGATTGAGATATTTCCTATGATTACACATAAATACAACTCACCTTGAATTGCTTGTAGCTTACCCAGATCCTAACTTTGGGGTGAGGAACTAAAATCAATGACTAAACTATTGATCATTAAATTTTATCTTGATTTGATATTTACTTGAAGAATTTCAAAACATTGAGGATATTTTTTCTGCCATGATCTAACTCAATGTACCATTGGAAATTCCCTTTGTGTTAATGCTCATAGTGGATGATATTTTCTCCTTGTCTAGAATGAACTTAGGTTAAACAGTAATGTTCATGATTAAGTTCTATTCCAATAAAGATAGTCAATTGTGTAGGGAATTGTTACAAGCTCTAGATCAACCATTAGTTATTGTAGTTTAACCTCATGATCTTGTACCAAGCTTGGATATTTTCCCCCTCCTCTCCTAGACATTATTTCACCTCTATTTTCCCCATGATTTTACTTCATTTTCCAGTTTATACAACCTCAACATGAGGACTGTGGTCACCAACATAAAGCTATTTTTTATTTTTATCATTTATTAGTTCTATGAACTCACTTTTAGGATCAAGGAATTCAAAGTCTACATACTAACAACTTCTCAGGTGATGACTTTTGTTTGTGTTTAATTAGAAATTCTGAAGGAAATCGAACATTTTAGACAAAATAAATCACTGGAGATCTTTTCTGAACATTTAATTTCCAACACATTTGGTTTTGATACTAGTTGAGGCTATTTTCCACATATCCCAGAAGCTAACTGCAATCTTAACCTGGGAGAGGCCCCTATTAGTTTCTGCAGATATAAAAAAAATGTAGGTCATACTAGATTGGTAAACCTGTCAAGCTCTCTCAACTGTAGCTCTGTGAACTAAAGTCTTGAAGTATTTTTTCAAAAGAAATGTTTTTCTTCTGTGAGACAGTGAAGGAAACTAACAAGCAAATAAAACTGAAGGGAAAGGCAGGAGGTCAACAACTCCTTTTCTGATTCACATGTATGTGTCATCAAAACCACTACTGCCTACTTGAAATAAATACTTCCAACACCAGATCTGTCAAAGGATTTTTTATTTACATCTTCCTCAATGATGAGTTATTCCATTTTCAGATATAGACTGAGGAATGAAGAAGAGATTGTCTAAGAACCACTATCTGATAAATAAGACAGTTGGGCATAGAACCCAGCTGTGTTTTGATTCCATTGTTTTTATTCTCCATATTTATGTTTCTCTGGGTGCTGGTGGCTCACACCTGTAATGCTAACACTTATCAGGCTGAGATCTAAAACTTGGAATTCAAACACAGCCCTAGCAGGAGAGACTGAGACTGACTCTTATCTCCAATTAATCACGAAAAAGCCAGAAGTAGAGCTATGGCTCAAATGATAGAGTGCTAGCCTTTAGCAGAAAAGCTCAGAAACACTGTTTACACTCTGAGTAGTTCAAGCCTGAGGACTAGAAAAAAAAGTATGTTTCACCTGTAAAGCCACAAATCAATAACAGCTGCCAAACATGAGCACCTAATCTCCAATAAATGAGCTATGTTTAGCAAGTATTGAAATTTATACCAAAAAAGATGGAAGGGGGGCATTCCACAACCAAAAGAAATAAACATATTTAAGTGATCAATTAACTAAGATATTTTAATATATTAAAAACTCCTATACTTCATTACCATCATGTGTGTATTCATTGTACAATATGTAAATATCAGTTTTTTGTTGAATATGCTCAAGTCATTCAAAAGTAATGTCTCAATATGCAGATATATAAGGAAATGATATAGCCCAGCACATTAATATATAATCGATGCTGTCATATAGATTGCCAATTATTGTACAGAATAATATCTGAATTCCAGTCTCAGGAAATTTCTAATAGACAATAAAATGTTATGCCTTCAAATTCATGTTATTTGATTTTCATTTCTCCATATTCCATAGCCCCTAACTCTGGTAACTATCCTTCTTTATTCTGTGTACTTTTGAAAGTTCTTTGTTTTGTTCCAGATTCTTGCTTATTTCATTTAACAAAATGCACTCTGGGTTTATCACAAATCATTATTTTGTGGGGATATCAACATACCATTATTCACCACAGACACCACATGGACATACATCAACAGCCTTGTGGATAAAAACCATTATAGATGTTTACACACACACACACACACACACACACACACACACACACACATATATATATATATATACACATATAGTATTTCTTTATCCCTCCCTATATGCAATTACATAATACAGATGCAATTGAATATTTTGAGTTCTGAATATATGTCCCTCTTGCTAACATTCCACACCATGTCATATGAGAAAACACCAAAAGACTGAATGAATTGCATAATACTTCTCATGCATCACTGAACAAAGGTATTTACTCCTAAAATCAAAGTACTGAAAAACTGGATGTTAACTCACCAACAGTAATCAAGTCCAAGTTTTCCTGAAGTCATGAAGTACCAGAAACATAAGTCTTGGATTTCTGTCATTCAGAAATGGACAAGCATGATCTAGTACAAAACTAAATCAACTCAAAAGTCCAGTATGGAACTAAAGGGGTCCAAGAAAAAATGATATTGTGATTATTTACAGAGATTCAACTCTGAAAATATCCCCAGACACTTGTAAATATGGCATGTAGTTTTAATCTACATGCTTTGGTACTCAGATAAATCTTGTTTTCTAATACATTTTATTCTCTACAGAAGAATCAGAAATAAAGACCTTTTATATTGCTTTATCAAAATTAAGCATGTGAAAACATGTTTTCTATGTGTTAACAAATATGTTACCATAATTTTCATTAGGATTTTACTAAGTTTCTCAAGTGTGTAACAAAATTGACCTTCGTATTACAGCAAAATTTTTAACTTCCAAAATTGGGATGAGTTGAAAATCATGTATGGTTTTATATTTAATTAAATTTTAGATATAGGAAATTAGCTTTCAATGCATGATTTAACTTAACCAAAGAACTGAAGGACCTCTATGATGAAAACTTTAAAATCCTGAAAAAGGAAATAAAAACAGAACTTAGAAAGTGGAAAAACCTCCCATGCTCCTGGATTGGAAGGATCAACATCGTGAAAATGGAAATACTTCCCAAGGCTATCTACAAATTCAATGCAATACCTATCGATATTCCAACCTCTTCAAGGAAATAGAAGAGGCAATCCAAAAATTCATATGGAACAATAAAAGACCCGAATAGCAAAAATGATCCTTAACAGAAAGAACAGTGCTGGTGGAATATCAATACCAAATTTCAACTCTACCACAAAGCCATAGTAATCAAAACAGCTTGGTACTGGCACAAGAACAGACCTCAAGCAGGACCAATGGAATAGAATTGAAAACCCAGAAATGAACCCACAGACCTATAGCCATCTAATCTTCTATAAGGGAGCTAAAAAAAATAGAATGGAAGAAAGACAGCCTCGTCAGTAAATGGCGCTGGCAAAATTGGTTAATCACTTGTAGAAAACTAAAGCTAGATCTTCTATATCACCCTGCACCAGATCAAAGACTTCGGAGTCAAAGCAGACACCCTGAATATATGTTCAAATCTAGTTCTGAATTTTCCACCATCAGCCTGTCCTGACTAATGCAGACAGACAATGCATGCACACACACTCATACACACACATGCACAGACACACATGCACACACACATAAATCTTGAACTCTGAGGTGTTTAAATACATGACTATATATATATATATATATATATATATATATATATATATATATATGGCTGTATAATTTAAATGTTCTGTTCTTGGCAGCAACAGAGAGGTCTGAGAGAATCTACTGTAGCTAAACACTGGACAGAAGGCTTCAGAGAAATCCCCGGATTGCTGTCGGAAAGCAATTAAGCTGAAGAAATTACATTAGTGGAAACCAGATGTCATATTCAAGTCAGCCTCTATTTTTCATGCAGTCAAGGTTCGCTGGTCTCTCCCTTCTTAATAAACCAAAGATTGGCCAACACCTGTCCGTTTTATCTTTTTATCATGAGTTAGAGTTGTTGATTTGCTGATTAAGGGTAGTACATTGAACAACTGTGCTCAGACTCCATATTCTGTTTGTTGATGATTGCGGTTTAAAAAAAATCATTAAGGAACATAAAATGTTTTTTTACCTCTCTCTCTTAGTTTTAACTTCAAAAATTTTGTATGGCTCTTATTATTTATTAATGGCATACAATGCATGTTCCTTAATATCCAGAACCAATTTTCTATCCTCATTTGTGCTGTCTATCCAGGCAATAGTTTTTGTTTGTTTGTTTGGTTGGTTGTTTTTTGAAGAAACTAAATCATAAGAAAAAACTTTAAGCATAATTAAACAGATCTATGCTTGAACTTACCACATAAATCACTTATCGTCTTTATAAATAACTGATAGTAGCCAGAAGTTAAATACATTTTTAAGTTTTATGTTCATTATCCAGGGCCCAAATTTTGAGGGATTTTGTGTATGTGTGTATGTTTGTGTGTGTGTATGTTTACTACTATATTTCTGCTTCTCAGATTTTTAACCCTTCCTGAAGAATTGTATAGATGAATTCATCTCCTTTTTGACGCTTTAAAAATGTCTTTCTGATTTTCATTTTGGGGATTAATTTCACTGTACGGTCTGCTTAGCCTGATGAATTCTCCCACACATTATGAAAAAATTGTAGTCATGGCAGACCTCTGCAGTAAGGGTTACATCAGTGTTTTTATGTGCTCTGACACTTTTTCCAATTCCAAGAACGTATCATTGAGCAATTATTAAATCTGCAACCTGGTGTATGCCATGAGATTTACAGGCTATATTAAGCAACAGATCACTTTTAGTCATAACTATGATTGTTTTTATTAAATCTATTCTTTTGGGACATTTAAATAAGGCAAAAGTCTATGTTATTTGTGGAAGGAATACAATTAATAGCAATGAACTGGCTCAAGTTAAAACTGAATTAGGCACAAAGTATTTTTTGGGAGATTTCCTGTTGCACAGACATTCCATACAACAAATCATAGACAAGATTCTAATGCCACTGACCAGAAGTGACATTGCTGCAGGCAAACCAACACAAACTTTTATTTTCATATGTCTCTGTGTTGTGTTGGAATTGTTCTGCCTGCTACCTTACAAACTTTGCACCTCTTGATGCATTTTTGTTGCTACTCATCTTTATGTGATTTAGATCATTCAATCACACCATTGGAAAAGCTGAAACTTGTTCTACATATTGACAATAATAAAAATAAAATTCTTTGGAAAAGGTTTTACTTGTCTAACTGACTCACTCTACATGTCCAGGACTCCAATTATGTTTCTTCTCTCTCATACAAATACTCATTCCCTCCTCACACATTCTGCCAAATAAAACGTTCACTGAACATCTGGGAACTCCCCACCCAACCCACCTCTGTGCCAATCCTATCTTAAGAACCGTAGGGACCAGCTTCCTTCTGAAGACTGAAAAAATTTGTGAGAACTTACTATAATTATTATTAGCAATTTCTTGATTGAACATTATATATATGTATAAATATATATAATACCTAGCTTATGTTAGTGATAATGTTCTTTAAAAACTGTTTATTCTGGTTTTTGAGATGGAAGGAAATTTTCTGTTAAATATAAAAATAACATTTTATTCCAAATATTTTATTATTTTTACTTTCTTCAAAGAAAGTAAACAAAGTAGAATTTCACAACCAAAATAAAAAATTGAGTAACTATTATCACACCATTCTGTTCCACTGAGAGAAATACCATTATTCCATCCATGCTACAAATATGCTCAGTAATGGATGTAATTTTTAATTATTTTATTAGTTTTCTTCATGACAGTTTCTGGATTAAACTTTAACAGCTTGCTTATTGTGAGATCTGAACCAGAATAGCTCCTGCTTAAGGAATTTTGGAGAACTCAACCTTGAAAGAACAAGGGTTCCAAAAATTCATCTGTCTCTGTGTAGGATAAACATGTTCTACTTTTACCTAACAAAAGACTGAGCTGAAGTACACTGGTCCTGGAGTGGTCCATTCCCCTTCTGGAAGTCTACAGAGCCTTCTATTAGAATTTTTCATTATTTCTGAAAGGAAAGATTGGAGGTCAAACACTTAGCAAATTCATTTTATTGAAAGCTGCCTAGGTAACTTCCTGTCATGGGACATTCGGTAAAGATTATTTTATTTTTGTGCTTTACTTTTCATAATAAATAAAGAAGCAAATGACATAGTTGTAGGAAAAAGGGAACAACAAAACATTATGTATATGATTATAAAACACACGGTGGGAAAGGACTCGGCAGAAACTCAGCTGTTACGTTCGAAGAGACTTTGGTGCTTTTGTCCCTCCTGTCTGAGTTGTGGTGACGGAGGGCAGAGACTTTACCTGTCCCGTGTAAACCAGAGATCCAGGGCAGTGTGGGTCCCAGTTTTAAAGCAACCATCCTGAAACTTAGCACCATAGCCTCCCCTTTCTTCACGTGAGGAATACAGGCTAAGGATTATCTTGAACTTGGCGCTCAGCTGCCCCAGGGACTCCTACCAGCTCCCAAGTAAACTTCCACCTGAACCCTTGCTCTATACCTACACCCATCCTGAACCCTTGCTCTACACCTACACCCATCCTGAACCCTTGCTCTACACCTACACCCATCCTGAACCCTTGCTCTACACCTA
>NW_012267225.1:5233468-5255209 GCF_000151885.1 Dipodomys ordii
CCATCCTGAACCCTTGCTCTACACCTACACCCATCCTGAACCCTTGCTCTACACCTACACCCATCCTGAACCCTTGCTCTACACCTACACCCATCGCGTGCTCTCATCTTCTAGGCCAACCACATGAGAGCCGGCACCGCGGTCTATAGCACAGTTTCCCTTCTTGCTTTCCAGTCTCTGATCTCCACTCAGCTGGTCACTGTCTCCTGCAGGCACTGGATGTTAGATGTTAGTCATCGTCTTTGTTCTGTTCACATTTTCTCTTTCCTTTTTCTTTTCTTTTGAGCTGGTCCTGTGACTTGAACTCAGAGTCTGGGCACTGTCTCTGAGTTTTTGTGCTTAAGTTTGGTGTGCTACCACTTGAGATACAGATGCATTTCCTTTATTTTATCTTTTAGTGTTTAATTGGAGATAGGAGTTTCATGGGCGTTCCTGCCCAGCTGGCTTCAAATCAAGATCCTCAGATCTCAGCTTCCTAAGTAGCTAGGATTACAGGCATGAGCACCTCACTGCCTTTTACAAGACACTTATTCCACTCAAACCACTTTACCCAGGATATTATAGATAGGTTGACAGATGATAGATAGATGGATAGATAGATAGATAGATAGATAGATAGATAGAGATAGATATCGCATTTTAGATTAAGTATATATATATGCATATATACATATACTGTTTTTCAATGGTTTTCAATATATCCACATGTTTATGTGTATATATTTATTTGTATATATATGCACATGTATACATCTTTATTCCAACTGCCTGTACTGTGACATTCCAAAGGCTACATGGAGGATGGCTGTATTGTATGATAACATGCTACAGGTCACATGGAGGTTATCCATTTGGGGTTCCATCAGGCATCCCGTTCTCTGGATCCACGTTACATTCACTTTGGAAAATGTCTGCCAATAGTAGACAGGGAAAATTTAGCCTGGTCATGGGCTTACTTATTCTCTTAGATCTAGATAAAGACCCCAGTGTTCCTTTTTTAGAATCTATAATGACTAGTTAATAATTGAATGAAGTTTAATTATTAAAAAATTACAATTTTTTGATCTCCTTCTTTTGGACATGGTGATGATCTTGCATATGGTTTGAAATTTTGAGACTGTATTTTGTCTTTAATATTCGTTTGTTCATTATTTTCTGGATTGTGAGACAAACTTATGGTCTTCTTGACTCAGGCTTCCAAGGGTAGGGATTACAGGTGTGAACCCCCCCCCACATACACCTAACCTGAAACTGGCCTAATCAGCACTTAGCAGAGAACTGACAAGGTGCTTGCCACACAGTTAAATATTGTCTAAGTTACATGAATTTCAGGTGAGTAATGAGAATGCCAGGTAAACAAGGATAGTGCTTACCTGATCAGGAAATGCAAAAGAAATTCATGACTTTTAGGACATCGTTCTTCTATGTAAGCATGTCAAATACTGCCTAGAACATAAATAAATAATACAATTAATTCCATGACTTCTATTATTAAGAACTTAATTAGTACCCATTTGATTTTTGAATGTTAAAACCTCTGTGAGAAGGAAAATTACAATAATAGAGATGACTATTATACAATTAAAATCATAGCATAAATAATTTGGTGTGCTATTCTACTCAGAGTCCCAGAGATGATTACAGGTTTCTCAGTCAATTCAGTGACCATCCCAAACTGTGCAACACTAACGTATTAGCCCAAGTGCATTTATTCTAGCTTTTACCAACCCAGGCGACTCTGATTTAAAGTCATGCATTCTAATGTGTTTTGACAAGTAAATTGCTCGCCTTTTTTCCATGATAGCCAACCATATAAATAATGCATGCACTGTAATAGCTAGAGCAATAATGTAAAAGTCAACCATGAGAGCCCAGCCGGCATGTTAATGATAAAAGTGTTCTAGCCTCCTCCGATGAAGGCAGCCACAGCCCTAAAGGAAAGTCCCCACACCCAAGGCCATAGTTTTCTTCGTAACACAACTGAACCTGTGTCATCTCCACTTCCGTCTTTGATGGCCATACTTTCATTTCCCACCTGCGTATATCTTCTCTGGGGAAAGACCAAGGTTTGTGATAACTTTCTGAATTTTATAAAAGATACTTGATATGGGGTGCAGTTAATTTAGAAATAGAATATGATAGAAGAGCATTGTAATAACGATAATTAAGGTAATTGTACAGAAGCTTACGGAACCCTGACTTCTGACCCTGACCCATCAGATCTCTCATTGTCTGCATTCTCTTAAAAACCAGACCATGCAAGGGAAAAAATATACATCAACATTGATACTTCTTTATATTTTACTGAACACTTTACAGAAAAGTTCTTCTTTATCATCTCTACCTTTTCCTTGAATGCACTTCAGTTTCATCTGAATCACAGGAATAATGAACAGACACACCATGCTGATTAACATGATTGTCGCCACTTTCGTTATCATCATCACCATCATCATCATCCCTATGCCTGGGTTCTAGTTCTGCCACACCATTGTACTTTGGAGCTGCATACATGGTTTGATTTCACAGTTTCATAGAAACAGAACGATTTGCCCCTGATTGAATGACACTTCCGTCATACACATTCCAAATTTAGATGAGATTTGATTGACTCTGAATGTTACACTTTACCATTGATTCTAGAATGATCTGAGAAGTGTAAGGCTATAGGGTGGAATTCACACATTTTCTATGCAAGAAGGCTAAATTTTCAGAGAACCAGGCACAGAATTCTGACTATAAATGACCCTTGACCAAATTTGTTTGCTGAAACTGAAACTTGAATGTGAAGATACTAAGAGGTTGAGCTTCAGGGAGACAATTTGTTCAATTTGTTCAGAAGAGCAAAGCTTTGTTCTTCTTTTTTCCAGTCCTAGGGTTTGAACTCAGGAACTGAGCACTATCCTTGAACCTCCTTGTGCTCAAGCGCTCTACCACTTGAGCCACAGAGACACTTCTGGCTTTTTCTGAGCGTTTTATTAAAGAGTCACACTGGGACTTTTCTGCCTGGGCTGACATCAAACCAGGATTCTCAGATCTCAGCCTCTTTGATAACTAGAATTACAGGTGTGAGCCACTGGCGCCTGGCCCCAAACCCCTTATATACATGGAATTAACCTCCCTACACATGAGGCTCTAGCTGTGTTCCTTCTACCATATGAAGACCCAGTAGCAAGGCATTATCTCTGAGCCTCAGATGTCAAGTCTACCACCATATTGATCTTGGATTTCCTTGACTTCAGAATGTATAAAATAAAAGTATGCTATCTCTTTGTCATCTAGATTGTGGACTTTTGCTATGGCAGCCAAATGGACTAAGATAAAACTCTGATTTAAATAGTAGACTTTAATTAATAATTAAGTACTATTAATAATACATCAGCCGGGCGCTGGTGGCTCACACCTGTAATCCTAACTACTCAGGAGGCTGAGATCTGAGGATCGTGGTTCAAAGCCAGCCCGGGCAGGAGAGACCGTGAGACTCCTATCTCCAATAAAACCACCAGAAAACCGGAAGTGGTGCTGTAGCTCAAGTGGTAGAGTGCTTGCCTTGAGCTAAAGAGCTGAGGTACAGCGCCCAAGCCCAGAGTTCAAACCCCACGACCGACCAAAAAAATAAATAAATAAAATAATACATCAATATTGCCTCATGAAATCTTGAAATTTAATAAACTACTACACAAATAAGAAATGTGCTGTGTTGTAACTTAAGTGCTATAACTTAAACATTAACATTTTCAATATAATTGTTTATATTTATATACCAGAAATGTTTACAATTATGTGTTTGGGATGAAATAAACACTATTACACATGTTAATATATATATGTGTGTGTGTGTGCATGTATGATATATATAAATAGGTATATTATGTATAATATATGTATAGGCATATATAATATGAATCATAACTAATGACATCACCAGAGATGTGATTTTGTGAGATTTTTATAAATTATATTTAAGGGCTATAAAAATTTAAAACTGGGGCTGGGAAGGTGGCTCAGTGGTAGAGCGCTTGTCTTGCATGCATGAGGCCCTGGGTTCGATTCCTCAGCACCACATAAGCAGGAAAAAAAAAGTCAGAAGTGGCACTGTGGCTCAAGTGGTAGAGCACTAGCCTTGAGCTGAAGAGCTGAGGGACAGCACCCAGGCCCAGAGTTCAGGCCCACGGCCGGATCCAAAAATAAAAAAAATAATAAAATAAAATAAAAAATAAAAATTTTAAACTGTTGTTAGAATATTACCACAATTAAAATTGATATTTCCAATCATTTTCTCTAAAGAATTAAGAATGATCCAAGTAGTGAGATGATTGGAGTTTGTTCAACAACAAATTCCAATAGAAGTCATGACATAAATTCCAGATACACATAATTTATAGTTTCAGATAGAATATGAATTATCCATGTCTTCTGAATATAAATACACTTGGAAGTGGTTCTGTAGTTCAAGTAGTAGAGTGCTAGCCTTGAGCTGAAGAGCTGAGGGACAGTGCTCAGGCCCAGAGTTCAAGCCCCACGACTGACTAAATAAATAAATAAACAAACAAACAAATAAATTAGAAGCAGAAATAATTCTTAGTAAAAACAGATTGAGGAAAATGACAACCTATAGAAAGAAAATGATGTTAAAAATTGAGCTGTTTTTACTCAATTCTTCATTAGCAAACATTTCTTAACAGTATCACACTTTATTCTTAGTTTGAAGTTATGAGTTAATTCCATTTACTACTCTATTTCATATTCCATATGAAGTAATTCATTATCATCCCCCTATTATGTCCTAATCTGTGCTAGGATATACAAAATACAGGATATAAGAAAATAACGTATAATTTCTGTGTGTGTGAGGGTGTTTGTGTGTATAGATATATATCAAAACTAAAAGAAAATGGGGGTTTTAAAGACTGAATCATAAGGCCAATATTAAATAACAAGCAAAACTCAGAAAATTTATAGCTGACTTTTAACAATGTTATAACTATTTTTGAAATGTATATTCTCTGAGCTTGGATCATGTATCACACCTCCTACACATCTGGTCTGAACAATTAGTTTGAAATGACTGGCAGTGTACACTCAGAAAGAGAGGTCTTCGAGCTTCATTTTTCAAAACTGCCACTGTAATTTACAGTGACATAATTTTAATTTTGACATCTTAAAACTGTCTCCATAGATTCTCTTTGACAATGTTTTGTTGTGTTTTGACATTATTTGTAGTGCTATTCCAAAGCCTTAGAGTTTGAGTTCTTTGTTTCACGTCAAAGACATAATGGCAATCAATTAGGAGTTGTCATACTTTGGGGTTGGAAATAGTAACATGAGATTTGATTGATTATTTTTACTTAAGTGCCATGTAAAATAAGTCTTAATTGACTTACATAGCTTCGGTATCTAATTTCCCCTTTTACATGTAACCAAAAATTAATAAAGGAAACGGTTTTGAAATCTGTGGTTCCATTGCTGGTTTTCAGTTTAGAAGCAAGGGCTCTTCCAAGCTAAAAAAAGGCAAATAATTTTCTCTAATTTTCCAAAAATACAAATGAACTCTTACAGGCAGGCACAGTACATTTTCATGTATGATTTAAATTATATTTTGGTTTTCAAAGAGAGTATTCATTGTAGAACTATTTGTAGAGCTGAATGTTCTAAGATGAAGCTGTTCTCCATTCATGAAACTGTCAGTCACACAACCCAAGACCCTTCCTTGTGTACTTACTTCATTGACCCTATGGATTAGAGTCTTTGATGATCAAAAGCAGGTGATACTAGTCAATCTACATTATGCTCACAAACTGGCATGTAGAATTGAAACACTTTGTACAACTACTTAATGATAATAAGATAAAAAAGGATATCAAGCATAATGACTAATTCCATGTGCAGTGATGAGTAACTCAGTATTTAAATTACATATGTAATTTAACTTACCTCTGATAAGTTGTCTCCATCTGTAGAATATGCTGTAACTATTATCAGGTTTTTTTTTTTTATCGAATCAGCTTAGACAGGTTAACTGTGGTTTATCTTACTCTTAGGAAAATGAATCTTCTGATAATTTACAAGACAGTTTGCATGAAGATAGGTGGTGGTTCATACCTGTAATTTCAGCAGCTTGGAGGTGAAGATCAGAAGGATCGTAGTTTAATACCAGTCCAAGTGAGACCTTGTCTTAATAAAGCAAACCAGGCAAAGTGTCAGCTTCCTGCGATCCCAGTGACTCAGAAAGCCACAGGAAAGAGTACTGTGGTTTGAGACCAAACCCTAGCAAAGACCAAAACCAAGACCCGCCCTGGAAAAAACCTAAAGACAAAAAGCATAAAAGAAAAAACTAAACATGTGGCACAAATAGTAGAGTGTGTGCACACGTACATGGCACAGTCATACACATACATATCAATAAATGCTGGCAAGGGTGCAGACATAAGAAACCTTAATACACTGTAACTGTGAATACATTTCTTTGGTTACAGGAAATACAGCCCCTGCAGAGTCATTCTATCTCAATGATCAGGACTGTTCTAATCTTTGACTATGATAATTCTACTGAATACTCACCTATACATGCACACATGCATGAGAGAGCAGAGTGAGAATTACAAACACCTGAATAACTGAAGCACCCCTCCAGATAAGAAGACAAAGACAAGTTCTAGAGTATATTGTCAAAATAAACTTGGGATGGTAAAGCAACACACATAGTATAAATAGTATTTTTGAACACCATCCTTACCTGTTGTTTCTGTACCTAGATATTTATGCATTATTTGCACATAAATTGATTTTTAAAGCCTTCATTTTTCACTCTTCTATTTTTACCAGGTAAAAGAAGAGTTCCAGAGCCTCAAAGGCAGGAGGTATGCTTAAAGTGTATCATGATTATTAAATGCAAGATGACATTTTTAAGCAAACATACTTATTAATGCACTTGAAAATTAAATAAATGAATACTAACTAAAAGTAACTGACAACATTTCCAAGAAACAAACTATTTTATCATTTCAAAAGTGTTATTCCATGTATTTTATTTAAAAAGCTTTATTCCTCCTTAGAGGTCTTGATATCGAGTCCATACCTAGGAATGTTCTTAAGTTAGATGTTGTTTTTGCATATGTGTGCTTACAAATTTGACTTTTTAACACTTGGTTAGTTAGACACTTGATTAGTTGCTGGTTGTCTACCATTTGTGTTTCTTCAAATGCATTTAATTGGACATGTGGTCTAAAGAAGAGGAATGCTATCTATGAATTTTCTGAGGAGACATAATTCCTGTATCCAAAGAAATATACTTCGTGAACATAATGTGTTCATCTTTGGAAAACACCGGTATGTAAAGGCACCATAAAAAGTATTCCTTTCTAGTTCTGACTTGGTAAAGATTATGCACACAAATGTTCAAGATGGCCCATTTGAAAAGGAATAGTATCTGAAGCATTTACACATGTGTTTTCATTAATTTCTTTAGTCTTTTTTATTATCTTTAAGCAGTTGAATACAATGAGTATTGATCAATGTCACTCCAACATTCTAACCCATCCTTCCCAATCCACCCCTTCCCTCACTCTTCTTAATTTTGTAGTCTATACAATAAACTCTCAACTGCATTCTCCTCGTCCTCTGTTCATTTGACTATCTTCTCATTTGTTTCCAGAACAAATGATAACATTGACGCTAGTATACAAATATAATGTCATGTATGTCTGTTAATCTAGAGATGGGGCATAGTTGTTAAGTATAATTGAACTCCTTCAACTAACATGGGCAAGAGTATTTTTGCAAGAATCTGACTGAACAATTTCAATTAACCCATCAAAAAACAAGGAGACAGAATCCACGTATGACAGCACGGTGGTGGTAGGAGCAATGTCAAGAGGGATGAGTAACACAACTCAGGTGACAGCAAACTTTCCAGTTCATAGGATGACAGATAGATAGATTTATACCAAGTACAATTGGAGAGGTCCAAAGAAGAGATGTAAAGAAAAAGGAATGAACACAAACACTGATCTTCTAAGTAGTTCAGTAGGAATACATTTTTTGCATTGTCAATACACTATATTTCTATCATTTCCAATAATCATTTTGAGTGAATACATGAATGGAATTATTTTGGGAAAGAATCATAATGAGTTGCCAGGTACTCAGTAAAATAGAATCTCTTGGGGACCAACAGAAAGAAATTTGCATTGGAAAACATTTTAAAGTAAACCTAGCCTTCAGTTTTTCTTAACCTGTACTGTTCAAATATCACACACACACACACACACACACACACACACACACACACATTGTATTTTACAGTAAAATGTACTGTGGTTTGTAAAGGTTGGAGACATTTGTACACCTGGTACACTTGTATTCCACCAATGTGTATGTGTGTATGTGTGTGTCATGCTTTTTAGCCTACATCAGTCCTCAGTTTAAGCGGGAAACTGAAGACATATCAATGACTGCCCCATCTCAGTGAGGTTTCTGTGATGGGATTATCTTTCTGTGTGTCCAAGATGTGAAAATAATAATTCAGTAGTTTTAATGGCTTAATGTGACAATGCAATTATCCACAGGCACAATTCAACTGTCTCTATTATTATCTATTTTTTGTGCAATCACTCAGTGAAACTTGACAGCTAGAATTGCTGAGGGAAGTTGTGATAACTAGAATAATAATTCTTCAACATTATGCATTTTGGCATTGGCTTTGATATGTGCACCTGCCAACAATTACTTTTCAGTCTAGAGAAAGGCATCAGTCTAATTATATGATCTGGTTGTAGAGAGGGCTCTTTGCCATCCCATCCTACCTCAGCAGATCAAAATGTTCCCAAATTCACAGGCGCAGTTCCATGAATACTTATTGACTACAAGTTATACTACAGTCTACACTTTGCATAGTATGACACATAGCAGAGCTCAAGAAAGATATACTAAAAATGATTATAAAGTTTGTATTTTGTCCACTCTGTTTCTCTCTTGTCCAATGTCTTAAGTTTATTCTAATGAAGGTAAAAAACTAATCTCAAGCAGGGCACCAATGGATTATGCCTATAATCCTAGCTACTCAGGATGAGATCTGAGGATTGTGGTTTAAAGCCAGCCCAGGCAGGAAAGCCTGTGAGACTCTTATCTTCAGTTAATCACTAGAAAACCAGAAGTGATGCTGTGGTTCAAAGTGGTAGAGCACTAGCCTTGAGCAAAAGAGCTCAGGGACAGTGCCCAGGCCATGAATTCAAATACTGAAGAATTGAGATTTGTGATAAAAATCTTTGCTCTGGATTTCATGGCTTATTTTATTCTTACCGGTAGCATCTCTCCTTTGTATGATGTAGTGATTGGTGATTCTAAGAGAGGATAAACTCTTTCCCAGTATGAAGGAATTCAAGGAAACTCAATTCTGGCCCATTAGAAGTGATGAGAACATACTTGAAAATGGTTTGCCAGTGTCTTTATGTAAATATAACTTAATTTTGGTGTCAGTATAGAGGCATAAATTCAAATCCTCTGTCTCTTGCTCATGGTAGCTGGTACTCTAACACTTGAGCATGATTTTTAAAAAAGGAAAGAATTCTGGAGGATGATTTGAGAAAAGAGACAGTCTTGCAAAGAGAGGGATAAATTCAGAAGTTGAGAGCTTTCTTAAAAACTATGAAAAATAGTTACCAGTGTTTCTTAATGGCTTCTCCAAGTTCAAAATGAAAATGATATATGTCCCCTACACTAATGTCATAATAATCATGTGGTTATTTTACTTTGCTAGCCAAATGATTTAAGTGTGCTAAAATTAAATGTTCCCTTCTAATACTGAAGTCCTTCTGATTATTTTAATAACATGCAAATTGCACCTTTATGACTCAAAGTACATAATCACCTGAGTGTTCAAGTAATAAGTCAATGTATTAATTACATTAAAATGTATTCAATTAATTAAAGCCAGTTCCTTGCAATTATAAATTCATGGAAATTTTCTTTAGAGAAACAAGGTCATGATTGCAAAGATGGGTACTTTAGAAAGTTCTAAGTGTATTTATGAAGTCCTTAATATACACAGATTATTTTCTGAGATGTTCCCTGAGATTTTGAATTATAGGTTGATGTCAATCAATTACTAATGGGATGACTTAAAAGAAGTTTTGATAATAAGAAGTAAACTCCTTACAATTGTTTCCATGTTTGCCACCTGCTTTAAGAGTTCTGGGGTAAAAACTATGACATGGTGTGACCCAGGATGTGAGAATATGAGACAATTGAAACTCACTCAGGTCAGGCTTTCACTGGGTCACCAGGAAGAAACAGTAAGTACCAGAAGTTTCTGCTAGGTTCTAATTTTCTAACTTTCTAATTTTCTGTGTCGTTATGCATCTAATCTCTGAAGAGAAACAAAAGAATTACAGTCAGGTGTAGGGAATAACCTGACAGTATACCAAAGTAATTATGACTAATTAATAAGTAAGTAATTTCATCTACACATAATAGTTTCCCAACTTACTTTTTTACTCTTTTACCTGGATTTAGGTGAGACCAAGCATGAGGAGATCGTCACAATGGAATTCTATGTCTCCATCAGAAAGAATGACATTGCCCCATTTGTTAGGAAATGGAAAGACTTGGAAAAAATATATCAAATGAAGTAAGCCAGGCCCAAAGAAACACAGGTCTCATGGTTTCCCTTATTTGCAATAGCTAGTATATGTCTGAGACAAGCAGAAATGGTCAGATAAGTTGATGTTAGGCGAAATGCACCCCAAGATAAGGACTCAATTTTTTTTCTTTCTTGCTATTGTTTCTAACATATTTATAAGATGATTTCTTTGTTGCTTTGTATGTCCCTCCCCCATGGTATAACCCTTGTTTTCACTGTATTTGATGTTGGTATAATTTGGGGAGGGGAAGGGAACAAACAAATCGTTTAAATAGGGATAGAGGTGGACCCATTGCAACAATGTGATATACAAGATTATGTAGAAAAATGAACTTTACTACTTTGGCATGGCAGGGGGTGAGGAGGAGATGGAAAGGGATGGGAAGGGGAAACAAAGGAAGAGGCAACAATGCTTGATAAGAAATGTACTCATTACCTTGCTCATGTAATTGTAACCCCTCTGTACAGTATTTTCACAATAAAAATAAAAATAAATTTTAAAAACAAATGAGGAGATAGCATCATAATTGCTTTTCTAATCACAAGAAAAACAGCTGAAAGAACATCAAATTATTGAGTATATAAAGCATACCACTTTAATATTCATAAACCATTCATTGTCTGAGGATTTTATATAAATAACTACTCAGAAATGAAATAAATTTTATTTGAAATTAAAAGAAAAAAACCTAACTTCAGCTTATAAAAATAAATACTTAAGGGAAAAAAGGTCCTAAAATGTATGTATGTCCTTATGACATGTATCTGTCCAATAGTGATTAAAAAAACTGGTACTAGAAATAGAAATCATGGCACAATCATAAATAGAGCCTTTGCCCTGAAATGAGTTTCTTCCAAGTCACAGAGAAAGCCACACAATCCATAGAAATGTGGCAAGACTGCAAGACACCTGTGAGAGTCACGTGTTTCTAGAGCCAACCATAGATAGGTAGAACACTCCACTTGAGACCCAACCACAGATAGATAGTATACTCCACTCTAGAGCCAACCACAGATAGATAGGTAGTATACTCCACTCTTGCTTTGTGTTTTATTATTCATTTAGACATAATCTGTAATAGGCATGAAAGGGATGTTCACTAACAAACTGCAGAAAAGTTCAATGGCAGGCTCAAACTCACCTATTCAAAGGGGATAAGAAACAAATGAGCATTCCTAGGCTGTGAACATCTTATGTATAGGTGCATAATTTGCAATTTTTAAACACCTGATAGAAAATGATAAGAATTTTTTTCTTCTACCTCCAGAATTGTTAGTATACTCAAGGGATAGGGTACGTAGTTCTAGTATTTATTGAAACCCACAACACAGCCTGACAATTTAAGCACACTTCCTCCCTTATCTACCCCCTGCCTGTTGTGAGACTTGAACTCAGCCTGGGTCCTGTCCCTGAGTTGTTTTGCTAGCTAAGCTAGCAGTCTAGTACTTTGAGCCACAATTTCACTTCCAGTTTTATTTTGTTTTTCTTTTCCTTTTTTTTTTTTTTTGTCTGTTATGGGACTTGAACTCTGGGCTTGGGCACTGTTCCTGAGCTCTTCTCCTCAAGGTGAACACTCTACCACTTGAGCCACTGCACCACTTCCAGTTTTCTGGAGGTTTATTGACGATAAGAGTCTCAAGAACTTTCGTGCCCAGGCTGGCTTTGAACCCCAATGCTCAGATCTCAGCCTCCTGAGTAGCTAGGATTACAGGCGTGAGCCACAAGCACCCAGCTCCACATCCAGTTTTTAGGTAGTTAGTTAGAGATCAGAGTCTCATGGACTTTCTTGCCCAGGCTGGCTTTGAACCACAATCCTCAGATCTCAGCCTCCTGAGCAGCCAGAATTGCAGGAGTGAGCCACCAGTGCCCATCTTTAGGTGCTGTAAGTACAATACTCATTTTACCTTTGATAAATATGAAAGTTAGAAAGATTAAATTTCCCCCATTAACATACCTAAGTATTTGCCTCTTGAAGCTTGTGTAAGTTTCCTGGGGCAAAGATTTCAGCAATCACAAAAGAGTGAAATTATGTTGTTTTGAAGAAAATGAATGGAATGATGATGATAAATGACCCAAGCCAGCCATACCCACAAAGACAAGTAGTGTGTGTTTCCTCCCATGTGTGGAAGCTGGACAAAAACAAATAAAACAAAATAAAACACTAACCCATGGAAATAAAACATGGACAACTAGGGAGGCCAAAGAGGAAGAGAAAAGGGAAACGGAAGAGGGGGGAAAAGAAAGCATAATACAGGGATGAATATGATTAAAGTACATTATAAGCATCTGTGGAATTGCCATTCATACGTTCATGTACATAGTATTTTTTAACCAGATCAACCTCGCATTTACTCTCCCTATCTATAATTATTTACAGTTCAGTTCAGTTTTGGCATCTTCATTCCAAATGCAGTGTATTTTAGTATTACTCACCATCTAACATTGAATTCTCTTCTCCTCACTACTACCTCTCAAAGCCAACCCCCCCCAATGTCTTCATTGTTTCCATCTCTCTGTCTCTCCAATACACTGAGAAACACACACACACACACACACACACACACACATACACACACATCTGTGTGTATATGTATATATGTATATATGGGAAATTCTCAATTATTTGTTGATAATTCATGGGGGGCAAAGATACAAATACTGTCACCAGCAAACACATAAATGTCTGCTGAAAAGTAAATTAATTATATATAAATTCAATGAAAAATGTATTTTCTAAAGGGCTAACTCCACCACTTCACAGAACGTTTTTCAAGTCCTTCATGCCATGCATGGCATACTACAACTACAAGGGACAGCACTGGACAAGGTGAAGCTCAAACCCTTGCCTTTGAGGCTCTTTGGAGATAAATGTGTTTCCCGGCAATATCCAAAGAGAAGAAGGTAAATGAAGGTATCTTTAAAAATAAAAATTAAAAAAAACGGTCCTCTGAAGTGATTTGCAGGTGTCTACTGGAAATCAGATTAGAAGCAGGATAAACATGTTCCTGGTTATAGTGCTGGAGCCACACTGGAGATTTTGTTAGTTATTGGTGCTGTGGTCTCAGGACAAGTGGAGATGATAGGCACAGAGTTGTATTACAGATGTATTGTTCAGAGCTATAGCTGAGAAAGAATTCAATGAATGACCCATTAACTGACTAGAGGCAGGGCCTCGCCAGTTGTGTCCCCCAATCCAGATCAGACTACAGGAGGACTGAAAGCCGTAGATACATCTAGTGTTTATAGGGAAGCTGTAAGAGCTTGAAAAATAGATAAATGTCTCCAAACTTCCTCTTTTCATTTAGATAAAACACAGGAAGCATGCCCTTGCTTTCTTTAGAGGTCTTAATTAGACCTCAAGGAAGTAAGGTGCAGTATCATCTAAACACATGGCAGTTATACTTTCACTAAATAATGTATAAGTGGAGTAAATATGAGTTTCATAAATGAGCCAGTAGGAGATCTAACTGGCCAAAGTTAAGATATACATATTTGCATTGAATGCATTTACATAAATAGTGTCCATGCAGAAGTGTGTGAATGGCCATGTTGTGTGGAATCACTGTAGAAATACAGATATAATATCAAAACCGGTATGCTGGGATATTGGAAATACGTCATTGTAGGTTCTGGTAAGATAGATGCCAGACATGACTCCAAGCTTCCACAGGGAGATGACACCGAAAGTGCTCTTGGATCCAGGAACTGGATGGAACCTAACCTCTCAGAGGTCTCACCATGCTTAATGCACAGCTCTATTGGCTTCTGTAGGAAATGTAGGAGATGCCAGCCGCAACCCTCAGGTGCCCTTTCTGTCCCATGTCCCTGGGGATGTCAGAAACTCCAGGAGCATCTTGAAAAGGGGAATAGGCTTTGTGAAGCACATGCATGCATGGTAATGGACACACATGTTCCATTCTATTTCCCAGATTTGATAAAATAAATCTGATGATCTAAAAGGTAAGATTTTGAAAAACCTGGCAAATTACCACCCCCCCCAATAATAAAACTAGGAAAATATTGATAAATGCAACTCTATAAAAAACAAAAAAAGTCAACATTTCTACAAAGGAAAAAAAACCAACACTGTAAGCAAGGCCAAAACACTAATGACAACTTAAGATAAACTATTAACAAACAGCTCCTAGAGTAGAGGTCATGAGGAAGGTTAAGAATGCTGAATTAGAAATAATTTGCTATGATAAGTTGCGGGTCAGAGGAAGATCAATTTCACCTAACAATTAGTAGCTCAGCTTTGACATTTGAATATTTTAATGTGTATCATGTAGGTTTTCATCTGCACTTTTGCCTTAGGCTTCTTTCTTGTAAGGGATGGAAATATAAATGACAAAACTGGCCTCCTTTGGGGGAATTATTGAAGTAAATGAAAATTTTCATATGAAAGCAGATTGATATATAAAAGATTCTAAAAGATACTATTTTACCACCTGTAGACATTGTCAGAAGTTCCCTTAATAAAAGGGCTCAGTGACAATTGGTATATTGTCTATGAATAAGAAATTGTCTAAATGACAATGTTTTGACAGAATAAGTTTGAATCACTGCTTAATTAGTTTGAAGAATAATTTTTGAAATAAAAGGAGGTAACACGTATATATGTATACTTGAACATAGCATTTAAAAAAGTCTCCAAAGGCTGTTTGAAAAAGAGTGAGGAGGACGGAGAAGAATGGGAATATGGAGAAAATGCATTTGTTCGAGTGTACTGCATGTGTCTGCGGACATAGCACAAAGAAACTCCTTCATACTAGTATGTTAATTGAAAAATAAAATGACCTTAAAAAAGAACTGTCTTAAATACTTCTTTAAAGAGATGTCTTAAATACTTCTTTAAAGAAATACCTTATTTCTCCAATAAACTACTTAGAAAACTGGAAGTGGCACTGTGGCTCAAGTGGTAGAGTTCTAGCCTTGAGCTGAAGAGCTGAGGAACAGTGCCCAGGCCCAGGGTTCAAGCCCCACAACTGACAAAAAAAAAGAAAGAGAAAAAGAAAAAAAGAAATAGCTTATTTGTAGAATAAAAATAACTTTTGCCAAGAAGAAAAATACTCAACTAGTATCTCCAAAAGCTTGGAGAAAGTGTGTAAGTTTTTTTAATGTATATAGTTTAAATATGAAAGAAAAATCACAAACATATAAGTTCTAACATCAAGGAAAGAGAGACAGAGAAAGAGAGAGACAAAGAGAGAGAGACACAGAGGGACCATAAGGTCAATATTTTGGGGCGATTAGGAAGTCACAATTTCGAGCAGTAAAAAAATGATTAAGTTATTTTTAAAAAGTAACCATCTTTGTTCCCCACATAATTTTTCCTTTAATTCCATTCAAAGTTTAAGAATTAAATGTTTTATTTTATCAATGTATTATCTAGAGAATGATCAAATGATTCTGAAAACCACATATAAAAATAGAATCAAAACTGAGTAATGTCAGAACTCAAGTTCCTTTTATGATACTATCTTTATATTGCTAATCCATCTGGTGTTTCTATTTATATACTGTTTATTGTTGGTGTTTCATCTATTTTTAAACTCCTGGATTCAATGAAAAAAAATCATGGATTACTAATTTTGTTATTGTAGTGGTACTCGTCTTGGGGCTTGAATTTGGGACCTGGGAACTGTCCATGAGCTTTTGTTCTCAAGGCTAACACTATACCATTTGAGCTACAGCTCCACTTTTGGCTTTTTGGTGGTTAATTGGAGATAAAAGTATCATGGATTTTCCTATCTGTCCTCACTTCGAATTGCAGCCCACTGAGTAGCTAGGATTACAGGCTTGAGCCACTGGCACTCAACTCATTGATTTTTTTTTTTTTTACTAATTTCTTTACTAATTTACCTGAGTTCTTTTTACTAATTTTACTTCTCAGAAATTCATACTACATAAAACTAAGATATTTTATATGCATCAAAATTTCTGGTAAACCTGACAACAAAGAAAGATGTTGAAAGTTGATGCCACATATACCAGACCTACTCAGTATAATCTGTTTAAAAATATCTATAGATCTAGTTTGAGATATGAAGGCAAATGTGGAACACAAATGCTCAATTTCTAAGCAGATGTCAAAGCATTTCAGGGTTTGATAAATGCAAACCATCCCTGGCCTAGCTAGATCAGTTAGCAATAAAACACCCCTGTCTGTCTCTCAGGAACACCTGACCGTGTCCCAGCTCTTGTTAACTGCTGAATGCAACAAAAGATGTGAAATTGTAAATGAGTAGTTATTGATCAACGCCTTCCAGAAAGGATGCTTAATGATGTTTCACAGAGAGTTCCAGAGAAATCCATGGCTTATGCCTATTTAAGAAATTCATTTGAAGTTGGACTCCGGTGGCAAAGTATTCATATCGTAAGCAACAAAATATAATCTTTCCCAATACTAGATAGGTTATTGAGAAGTCAAATGGGCAAAATGTTCATCACTAGAGAAGCACACTGCAAAAATAATGTATGATCCAAGGAAACAGAGCCCTGCTCTATCTAACCTGCTCCCTGCCACTGGAGGCAGCCATCCTAATTCTGCTTTAATGGAAAAGGAAGAAGGAAGTTGTAAATGTAAGCCTAAAATTCAAAATACGGAGTCAAATTTTAACAAATTATTTCAAATGAACACCAGAGCATGTATCTATAGAAATATATCTTTTATATATGTATCTATATTATATATATGTATCTATAGCAATACATATATCTTATATATATAATTATACCTAATTATATATATATACTTATAGTTAATGTATTTATACAAGTTTTATATATATTTATATTTAATGTATTTTTACAAGTATATGTAATTTCTTGATGCATGTATACACAAAAAGTGAATCATTCTTAGCGTCTGGTGCTAGGATCATAAGCACACAAGATCTATGTAGATACATATATAGATATATAGATACATGTATATGTATCTATATATGTTATATATAAATATATGTATATATAAATTTATAAATGTATATATAAACATATATCATAAATATGTGTAAATATATACCTAGCAATAAATGTGTACATGGCAATAAATGTATATAGAGAGCAATAAATAACACTTTTATAGTGCCAATTGCTAAGTCCTAGTGTGGACAAAGTCACAGGCAAGGGATTGATAAAAATATGGATCATTTTCAGATTAAATGTATAAAGTAAGATTTAGGCAAAACATCAAAAGACTCTGGAATTTCAGCAATTTCCTCAAAATTGCTTTTTTTTGCATCAAATGTCTGTATTTGCACTTTGCCATTTGTTTCACCAAAAATATTAGTAAAATGAAAGAAAAATGGCATCAAAAACACAGAAATACTGAGAAACACTGAAAACATTCAATACTCTTTTCCTGTATAGCGATATTCTATGTAGAATGTTAAGTTGTTCTTAACAAAATAATAAGTATATAATAGGAATATATAATAAAAATATATAATAAAACTATTACTCATTGCAAAAACTAGCACTATTAAAACTAGTCATTATCATAAATATCAAAGCTATACTTGTAAATTATGTCTTAGGTGTAGAGAATAATGATAATACTAAATAACATTAGCTAATTTTATTGTTAAAAACTCAGGCACACTGTAAATTTCTAATCATTTCCACAGTTTAAAAGGTATAAAATATGTTAACTACTAGTGGTAGAATAATAGTCTTGCATTTTTAGGATTACATTTAAAGAAAACTTAAGTGTCAAACTATCACTTGTATAAAATTGTGCATATTCCAGGTAAAAAATTTCTATACTTTGAGAAATACAACTGGGGGGGGAGGAGGATAGGGAGGGAGAGAAAGTAGGAGAAAAATGAGGGAGGGTAACAAGTTCAACAACAAATGTACTTATTACCTTATTTATGTAACTGTAACCCCTCTGCACATCACCTTGGTAATAAAAAAAAGAACTGGTAATGAGAATATTTCAGTAATGAAAATTTAAAAAGCTATATCTCAAAGCAAATTATCTAGTCTAAGGTGCCCTGAAAATTTTCAGTTAATAACATCAGTTTGTCAAAGTTTAACTCAGTCATTTCTCTCTCTTGCAGCAACCAACTAATTATTAAACTTAATGCTGGATTTTGCAGATCAACAAACCGACCGTTTCTTCATTTTTCACGCTGTTTTATATAACTTAATAAAATGCATTTCAATTTGCTAAGATGAAATGTTTTGTAATTAGTACAGAAATATTTTTGTCATTCTTGAGTGTTTTTCTTCCAGCCGAAAAGCTGCCACCAATAACAGGTGAACAAAGGTATTTTGTGGGTTTTTTTAAATTTTGTTTACTTGTTCTGACAATGGTTTGAGACCCATCATTAAAAGTTTTAATATTGATAGAATTTTCTAGCAAAAAATTATTATATGTAACATCACTAAAAATATGATTTCTGCCGGGGCATGGTAGCTCATACTTCTAATCCTATATAACCTGGAGGAATAGATTGGGAGAATTAAGCCAGCCTGGGGAAGATGTTCACCAGATCCCACCTCAACCAATAGATCTCCACTATGCAAGAAGTCTAAATAGGAGGATTACAATCCAGGCCAGCTAGGCATAAACACAACACCTGTACTGAAAAACAACTGAAGCAAAAGAGACTGTGCCAGAATATCTGCCTAGCCAGCACAAAGCAATGAGCCTACAAATATCCTTGAGATCAAACTCAGCGTTTATGTATGCAAACATATATCTTGTGTGCCTATGATCCTAGCATCAGACACTAGGAATGATTAACTTTTCGTGTATAAAATTCACTTTATACCTGCATCAAGAAATTACATATACTTGTAAAAATGCATTAAATGTAAGTATATATATATATAACTTGTATAAATACATTAAGTATAAGTATATATATACATATAATTAGATTGATATACAAGTACATAATACCTAAACATAATTTGAGACCACTTTTATCATTATTTGAAGCTTAGGATCTCACATGGAGTCCTCACTTATATTCTGTCTAATTGCTTATGCATATTGTCTCTCACACATCCTCCCTTCTAATACCTGGCCTCCTCAGTACTTTCTGATTTCTGATCATTGCATATTCTGCCTGCTCATTCATTGCTCATTGCTGGACAACAATGTGTGGATAAAAGCCTGAGGTCTGAAATTCACTGTGCGGCTTCCAGTGTTGTTTTCCCTAGCAAGCCTTCTCTGGGCCTGTGCCCTTTGTGTTTATTGTAGTAAGTGTTTCCTTTAGTAAGATTTACATGTAATATCCTTAAGTAATGGCTAAGCTGCCACACATTTACTGCATGGCCAATAAATTGGATGAATCATCAAAATTTCTCCCGAAGCCAACTCTGAACTTAAATTTGCTCCAAGCTTTGTGACAGTTTTAATACTTCCCCATGTGATACCCTTAAGGAGTTAACAACGTAGTTAAGGAGATGATTATAATACATGACACAAATGTGAATATAAGACAGCCTGTAATTGAGTGCTAAATTGTGTGGAACTTTGTCTATGTACTGTCAAAGTTGGAAGGAGACAAATTAATGAGAGCCGAAATAGTTAGGAAAGACAGTGTGTAGAAGTAATTGAGCTATTATGTCATTACAGCAGGGTGGAGATGGATACCGCCAAAGGTAGATGTTCTTATTCCAGGAATGAAGAGTGACACAGGAGACATTCACTCTTTCAACAAATGGATGAAGAAGTCCTCTGTGTAACTAGTAAATTCAGCTCCCAAGGGGAAATCAAACATAAATAGAGGGCATTAAAAATAACTGTCAGGAATGTTGACTCAGAGCAAGGTTTGCTTCAAAGTGAGGGCTGCCTCCTTTGATTCTCAGAAAACACTAGAAGTAGATCCGATTCCAAGCCACTTTAATGAACAGAACTAAGGCACAGTGAAACTCAGGCATACAACATCAGCTAACATGTGACAGAGACAGGATTTGTCTCTAGATAACTACAGAGGATCCATGAGGAAAAGGCTGGAATAGGGTGAAAGCAAAGACACAGCATGTAGATCAAAAATAAGTAACAAAAGGTTAATTCTAATTGAGCGTTAGCATGGACTTTAGGGGTTTAAACTGACTAGAGATTTCACAAGCACCTACAGTATAATATATATGATACAAGATAGTATATTTTATCTAATTTATGAACATATTAAATTCAATGCCAATGTAACAAAATATTTCATAAATATGCGTTATTCTATTAATATACAAAATACTTTGTCATCTTTATCACATTAATTCCCTGCAATAGTCTAAGCATAATATAATTACAGTAAATCTAATATCAAACAAGTATATCGTAAAGATGATACTTTGGAAGTCAGTTTTATTCAAATGCAGACATGTATGTCCCTGCCATGAAGTGAGAAACCTCAGAAATGCACCTTTAATAGCCACAAAGAAGGATCCTAATAAGTGAATGAATGGCACAGAAGAGCATGTAACACTCTAGAGACATTTAAGAGTTTGGTAACTAATAAGTGTCCTCAGTTTACCCAGATCCCAGTTTTGTCCTTCTGTAAGGCTGTGCTACTCAAGGGGCACTCTTTCTGAGAGCATTTGGGAGCTCACACTCTCCTCCTGGGGTTCCATGCAGGGCTGCTAGTTCAGAGCGCGCACACCTAAGCCTCTTGCTTCAAGTTGAGGACAAGAATGCACTGTGTCCTTGCTCCAGTATGCCCTGTCTTCTTAGTCACACAGGTTGTCTTGGAACACACCCTCAATATATCACCAGGGCAAAACTTCACACCCTGGTTCTGCTTCTAAGAGACCCAATCCAAACCACAGGACACTTGAGTAAGTAAGGTGGAGAGCAGACAAAACAAGATTTAGTGACAACAACTGCCAAGACATTTGGCACAAATAGATGATTCACTAGTGGTTTGGGGTTTGGGTTTTTTTTGACCAACATAATTGCCGAAAATAGGCTTTCTAAAGTATAAAGGAATAAATAGGAAATTGTGGGGTTTATTTATGTATTTATTTATTTATTATTTTTTATTGTGAAAATACTGTACAGAGGGGTTACAATTACATGGGCAAGATAATAAGTACATTTTTATCAAGCATTGTAGCCTCCTCCTTTGTTTCCCCTTCCCAT
>NW_012267225.1:5256599-5311440 GCF_000151885.1 Dipodomys ordii
TGATAAGAAATGTACTCATTATCTTGCCCATGTAATTGTAACCCCTCTGTACAGTATTTTCACAATAAAAAAATAAAAATTAAAAAAAGAAAAGAAATGTACTCATTATCTTGCCCATGTAATTGTAACCCTTCTATATGGTATTTTCACAATAAAAAAAATCTGTGTAAATATGCACATGTGATGTCTGACTCCTGCATTTCAGGAAGACCAAGCCCATCTTTATACAATGTGTATTGCTTCTTCAAGGGAAAGAAGGGAGGAAAGTGGAAAAAAATAATGAACTATGAGGGGAATAGAGGGAAGGAAGGAGAGAAGGAGGAAGTGAGGGAGGAAGAAATGAAAGTCTTCCGATTGGTTTGTTGGCAACGGAGGCAATGATAAGGTAGGGGTTTGATGTGCAGACATTGAAGAAGGGGAACACATGTTGGCCTTTGCACCTTTGCATGAATTAGTGGCAATACACTGGCATGACACAACCATGATTGAGACACTGACTAAAACCTAGAAGCCATGAAAGTTCTGGGTTTGGGGTAACAAAGGCAATTTCTAAATGTTTGTTGTCTTTTTATTGATCGCTCATTGTTCGAGGGCATATAAGCAAACAGATCCCTTCTTCACTTGAGACATCTAATGATGTCTCAATGATCTATAATGTGTAGGGAGTCTTGGGCTTTGTTTTGCTTTTGTGTTTGTTGTAATTACTGAGCGATGCCAATGGCTTTAGGACAAGAAATCAGTAATGTGAATGCTTCAAGAACAAAGTGAGAGTTCCACAAAATGAACATTCATTAGTCCAAAGTGCTAATGGTCTGTTCCCTCACCTCAGAAAAAAAAAGATAGATGGGGGCCAGGGAAGATAGGGTGAATTGTCGATAAGAAGATACAGTGTCTTCAGTAAAGCAATTAAGGAATACAAAATAGAAAGCAAAGTTCTTGAAAATAATTACTAACGTGGATATTATTTCTCTTTACCTTGGATTTATGTCATAATATATTCCATAAGTTTGGTAGACACGATACTTCCACAGTGCCAGAGAAGAGACTTACTACTACTGTATTCCTTGCCACTTTCCATAGCTTAATGAGGATATTTTTTTATCCTTCCCCTTAGATACATCTCATGAAATAGAGAAAGAGTGATTATTGAAGATGCCTCTTCTTTTGGAAGTACTGAGACTTGACCTCAGAACATTGTACTTTCTACCCTGGTACTCTAGCACTTGAGACATACTTCCAGCCATGCTTTTTGTTAGTTATTTTAGACACAGAGTCTAGCAAATTTCTCTGCCCAGGCTGGCCTGCATCTGACATCCTCTGGACCTTAGTCTCTTGAGTATCTAGAATTAAGAGATTTGAGCTTCCAGTCTGTGGCTAAAATGCCTTTAATAGATTGCTTTAGCTTTTTGTCATCTGTTCAGGGGGAACAATTAGTAAACGCGAATGCTAAACAAGCAATCCAGAAATGAAACAAAGAGGGATGTCATCTGTTTCTAAAGTTTAGCTGTTTTGTTTTTACTTTTCTTTTTCTAACTTTATGTGAAGCCATGGTTCCTCATGTTTACACAAAGTAGAGTCAGTTTTCAAATTGCAATGTCTACGAGACTCTCCTTTTCCAGCCTTTTTTGGGAAAGTTTCTAAATGAAAAAAATAATCAAGAATAAGTAAGATACATATATTTTTTTCTCTTTTTTTTTTGGTCTAGTCGTGGGCCTGAACTCTGGGCCTGGACACTGTCCCTCAGCTCTTCAGCTCAAGGCTAGCACTCTACTACTTGAGCCACAGCGCCACTTCCGGCTTTTTTCTTTTTGCTTATGTGGTGCTGAGGAATTGAACTCAGGGCCTCAGGCATGCAAGGCAAGCGCTTTACCACTGAGCCACCTTCCCAGCCCCAAGATACATCTATTTCTTAAGCAACAATTAAAAAAATTAACCCCACCATTTTGAGGATGTATAAGAAAATGAAATAATACCTGCAGCTCAATGATGCAGCTTCTACACACATATCAAAATTTTTTTTCAAAACTCTGGTATCTGAGGAGTTTAACAGGTGGAGTTGTAAGTTAACAAAGTGTAACTTATTGAGGGCACATAAAGTCCCCAAATGGCATGATGGATTGTGACAAATGGAATCCAACTGAGTGGGTTCAAATCCCAATCCCTCCACTCATAGTTGTATGACCTTGAACTACTTCCTGCTCCTGCACTTTAACACAAGGGCAGTGTGTCTCGCCTCTTGATGTCTTTGTTCTTAAAAAAAAACAAAAACTTGAATTCCATTATCGCAGTCCTAAAATGGTATTTGTGTTCCAAAAGTTGTTAATATCATTGTAACCTTTGCATCAATGGAATTTCAATGCATCCCAGAACATGATGATAGGTACTTGATAATCAACAGGTCAATTATTACTGAAGATTAGCAATTTATCACCACATATCCCCAAACTGGTGACTTAATGTGTGAAAAAAAATGTCCCATATTGTTTCTTCTTTCTCCTCCCACATCTCCACCAATAGCCACAAATGACAATGAAGTTGGTGTTTATTCACCCCAGAAGCATTTGTTGGGGGTGATGTGTATTCACCAGACACTATTCTGAAAATATTGAACCAAGTAATGAAAAGCACAATATTTAGCAGGAAATGTGTGTCAAGTAGAAACTCTGAATCAAAGAAAAACTTCCGTGTGGCACACCTCTGACACAATTGAGGAAGGAGATTCCACTGGGCGTTGGGAGTAAGATACAAAAGCAAGGAACTCTCAGAGCTGATGGTCTCATGATTGACAAGCAAGTCATGTTCACTATTGCCACAATTATGGCTTTAGCCCTGGGAGAAACGAGCCATCATCAGATTCTGGCCCAAAGTATAACAGACGATGAGTTGAATGTTAACGATGATCCTGGTGCAACTGAAATAAATGGAGAGCAGCAGATGCAGAGCTGTCCATTAACTATTACAGAGGCTCCTGAGAAAGAAAGCTGATTTGGATAAAAGTATTCACCAGTGGCAAATGAAGAAGCTTCAGATTCATACATTTTAAAGAGAAAGCAAGCTTGATTCTTTTTTTACAGACTGAATATATTATGCACAGTCGTGTCAAAAGTATATAGATAGAAGTCACCTGGAAAGGTGACTAAGCAGAGAACAAAATTCAGCAGCAAATAGTTCTGTTAGTCTTCAAAAATCAAATGATTGCAATAGCGTGCTATTCCCGAATTACTCATCTTTCAGATTTAAAAGAACAAGTTATTCAGTATTTGCATGTTTTCACAGGGATATTGGCAGTAACAGCTTTTTTCTATTCACACATACCCACATACACAAAATTTAACAGATTGCTTAGAGCAGTAAGTTCAATTGGCATTAGGGTTCTTTCATTGGCTGTTTAAGTAGAGCATATTTAGCAAAATAATTTTCCTGCCATGACAGATAAGTGTGGTCTCTTGGCTTTATTATTTAGAGTTGTTATTTTCTCAAGTAAAAAAAAAAGAGAAAATTTATAAATCTCCAGGTCTGAAAGTACTGAAGACAACATTTTCTTTTAGAATGATTTCCTTAATGTCTCAGGTTATCATGTGCTTTTATTAACATGACTGAATACTAATGTGGCAATATAGATGTTACATTTGTATCTTCTTTTCCTAACATTTTTCCCTTGAGTTAAAATACTGTATCTCAGATAGTATGAATATGAATTTTTATTGGATCTCTTAAAAGATACCTATCAAAAATTGATTCCCAGACTTCCTGTGGGAAAAAAATGTGTAAGCCACCTTGTTCTAGCTTTACACATTTGAAGTAAGCAAAGTTTCATTTTCCTATTGAAGACTTTTATTCATAAATCTAAAGTTGGGTTGCTTTTGATGTCCACTGCAAAACTATCCATCTGACATCCTCTTTCACTGTCAAAAAAATGTGTGTTCATGCACGTACATTAAATCCTCTCCTTCCTGGATGTCTGTAGTTCTGTTTCTGAGTTTTTAATTTGTGAACTATCCCAAGAAATACTATATGAAAGTGAGTTTTAAATGCAAATATCTAGAAATTTCTTTATCTTCAGATGCTGTGATTCTTTTTGTCTTGATGTAGAATTTCTGTGTGAATAATCTTTCCTAAGAAACCAGAGGAAGTAGATCAGCAGCAAAGATGTCTGGTCCCACTCTGATTCATGCTAATCACACATGCTGAAGTTATTGTGGCTATGTGTCCTAGGTTACTGAAATTGTGACATCCTCTAAAACTTAGATACAAACACGTTACTATGCTTAGAGAACATGATGGCCAGAATTAGGAAAGGCACTGCAGACTCTCTGCTCATGATTTCCCAGCCTCAGTTGAGACTTGAATGGGAGTTACAGGCTAGGCATGTTCCATCATGCATATGCCTGACTCCTGAATGAAGACTGTCAAAAGGAATATTTATTTATACATGACTTCTCCATAGGCTCTAAACTGTTTTGTGACAAAGTAGTTCCTACCACTTATATGATAGCTGAGGAATCTTGCTTACCTCATAAGGTAAAGAATATCATTCAGGTGGTTTATTGGTTACAAATAAGTCACTAGGGGAAACTCAGTTTCTAAAGGTTGATCCTATCCATTCTTTTTGTTCTGTTTTGGTGGCACTAAAGTTTGAACTCAAGACCTCTTGCTTACTCAGCTTCCTTGCTTAGCTGGAACACTGCCACCTAAGCCATACATCCAGTCTGATTGTTTGTTTTATCTTGGATAAATCTTGCAGACTTTTCTGTCCAAGCTGGCCTCAAACCACAATCTAGCAGATCTCATTCTTCTGACTAGGTCTGATTACAGATATGACCCAAATATGAAAAGAGGAACTCAAACTGTCCCTAATTGCAGGTAATATGATATTGTATCTAAAGGATCAAAAATCTTTTCAAATTAAATTTAAACTACTAATTTTCCAAGCACAGTTAAGCCTCACATGAGAATAGTTTATTTATATTACCTAGATCATTGATGTTAAAAAGACTGAATTGTATAAAATTTGAAAGTAAATTAGTATAAAATCTTAACTGATTTCATATTTTACATTCTAGAAATTTCCATCCTCATGCCTCTATAGTTATTGGTATAAGTAATTACAGTTTCCCAAATGAACTATAGCATAAGGCAAAAACTAATATGTAAGGACAGGATACATCAATCAAACAACTTGTACATTTTCTAAGAAAATGTTTTACTTTTGAAAGCATATGTAATAGGTTTCTCTTATCTATAAAATAATTATATTTTATAAAATTTAATGATTGATGCACAATAAAATATTCATTATATTGATGATGGTGGTTTATGCTTCTAATGATAACTGTTCATGTCCAAAAGTGTTTACAGTTTACAATTATGCTGTGTAGTTAGAGACAAAAAAGACTTAGAGATGTGTTCAAATCTCCTCTCTTCCTTTTTAAGTGAATGTATCTCTCTAAATGAAATATTTTTCCAGTAGCATATTTACTTACCTTTAAAATTAGAATAATATGTAAGGCTGGTATAGAATATGTTTAGCACAGTGGTTGTCCATATACTTAAAACTGATATATGCTAAAAATTAATTTTTAATGATAGGTCGCATTGACATCTTTCTGTATTTACTAGTATGCACCAATTTTACCTGCAGTGACCAGAAAATTTACCCATGGGTAGTATGCTTTCCATTTTCTCTACCAAGTATTTTGTTCTATATAAAGTCAGCTAATCCCTTGATAATATTATAATCTAGAAAGAAAATTTGGAAATTCATAAATTTTAGAGTGCATTATATTTCAGCTAGAATTTTATGTTATGGCTGTCCATTCATTTAAAAAGGAAACCTAAACATGTAAATTTTCCCCAAGATGCGACACTTTATGAAGCTAATATTTGTCATTAGTATAGTGCCTGGCATACAAATAAAAAAATTTTGTACTGTTTAATACACACAAAGAAAGTTAGGTAAGGGGCAAGTGTCTACTGTATTTGGATCTACATATAGGACCAATGGAACAAATCAGTGAGGAAAGGGATATCTGATGCTGTGAGGGACGAGAAGCAGCTCTGGAGAACCTGCACCGGTGGTAGCATGTGTATAGACATTCACACAGAGAGCTTCTCTTATAGCCCAGAGACTCAGACTGACAGAGTACCTCCTCATTGACATCGGGCTGAAAAAAACCATCTGTAGATCCATCTAAAGGGTTTTTCTGTTTGAAGTTTTGTGGTAGGTACATAAATGTGAAAACCAAGTCAGCAAAGGAAAGAAGGAAAAGAAATTAAAAATGGATTGGGAGAGTGGGGAAGACCCAATATTCTAGATGGATCGAATGTGACCCACAATACATCATGTATGATCAATGACTTAATCCAAAGCTTGCTTAGAACTTTTCGGATACTATGAGCAGAGAAGTGGATGTATATGTGGGAGGTGGATTATAAGTGAGTATCACTTCTCCTATCATGGGACTTCTTCTATTCATGGAGATTCATTAAAAGTGAATAGAAGGGCTGGAATGTGGCTCAGTGGTAGAGTGCTTGCCCAGCACGCATGAAGCCCTGGGTTTGAATCCTCAGCACCACACACACAGATAAAGTGAGAAATGGCTGTGGCTCAAGTGGTAAAGAGGCTCAGGGATAGTGCCTAGGCCCTGAGTTCAAGCCCCAGCACTGGCCAAAAAAACAAAAGTGAATAAATCAGTTATGTTGCGAAATATCCAAACCATGGGTAATAATTTTCAAAAACATTGTAACTGCAAACATCAGCCTCTGGGGTGGGAGAACAGAGGTATGACGTGAGGCAGGTTGTATATGTAGCAACATTTCACTTTAAAAAAAAGGACTTCATTAGATTAAGAGCTTTACCATTTAATAGTCTTTAAAAATGTTTGAAGTATGCACGTGCTAATGTAAAGCTGAGAAACATGTCTATTTTTCTTACACAAACTCAATAAAATAATTATTTTAATTATTGCTTCATGATGAGAAAACTGGATCTTATTTGAAAATTATTTGGTCTTAGTCTTCCAGCTGGTAATAAAATTAGGACTTACACACAGTGAGAATTCGACATCTGAATCTCCTACTGTCTGCGGGATGTTAAAGACAAATCAATGAATCATTTTTTTTTTAATTTTGTGCTGGTTCTGGGTTTTGAATTTAGGACCTGGTACTGTCCCTGAGCTTTTTGCTAGTAGTGCTCTACAGTTGAGCCACAGCTCCACTACTGACTTTTTGGGACTTTCCTGCCAGAGCTGGCTTTGAACCTCCATCCTCAGGTCTTAACTGACTGAACAGTAAGAATAACAGACATGAGCCACCAGCACCCAGTTATACGTGAATCTTTCTAAAGCTATGTTTTCTTCAGTTGCCAAACCTTTGCATCATGTCCATTGTCTCTCTGAACTCATTAGAAATTCTGTACATTTAAATGGATGTAAAACATCCTCACCTGTCTCAGAAGGATACTGTGGAAATGGAATGAGATCATACATTTTTGAAGCCTTTGCATGCATAATCACTTCAGTTACTGACTTAAACCTAGACCAGGAAACTGTCCGTTATGCTTAAGCTTCTCTTTAATTCTCTATGTATGTTAAAAAATCAAAGACAAGTGTGGAGCTTTCGATTTTCATTCATTTGCTCATTTAATCGGCATTTGTTAAATGTTTGAACTCTGCAAGAGTGGAACCTCTCTCCCAGCAGCACTAACATCTTTTCTAGGCTACTCACAAATCCTCTGAAATGATGGAAACAGTAATCCTTCTTGACAGTTAGATATTTCTTCCCCAGGTAAAACCCGGGAACTGTGGAGCTGGGCACTTAGTCCCAAATCTGCAGCATTAAGAAGCATGCATTCCATCCGTTCCCTTATAGCATCCCAAACTAAATCTGTATTCAATGACAAGGGATATAGATGTTTGTAAACAAGCAACCTTGTTGGAAATGCTGCACATGTGTGGACTGTGTTCCCTGGGCTCTCTGTGTCTGCAGGGGACCTTTCCTGTGTGTTTATATTCACTATCCTTAGGAGTGCACACATCTCAACGCATAATCATGATCACAGGTAAGTGACATAAATATTTTACTGTGCAAGGCACTGTCTTGCGCACTTTATGTGCATTAACTAATCTATCTTCATAGGAGTACTCCAAGGCAAACATTATCCCTTCCGAAAGGTAAGGAAATTATGAGGAAAAGACAGATGAAGTTGTGCAAACCCTAAAATGGCAAGCTAGCAACAGGGAGATTAGCTTCCAACCCAAATCATGTCGTTGCAGACCCTGAATCTCTCGATGTCCTGCCTTATAAATGAAGATTTATAAAAGATCAAGTGTTTAAATTGTTGCCAAATAGAGTAGGGATATATTATGTGTCTATTGATGTGTAACAAGTAGCCATAAACTCACACCCTACTGCTATGGATTACATCAGAGTTCAGGTGCATCGGAAATCTGATCACAGCTGGACCCTCCAGTTTCTTAGAACTGGAATAAAGGTTCTGCCGGGCAGAGGTCTCACCTAAAGATTCAACTGGGATGCATCAGGGACTAAGCAATGCTCTGTTCCTAGCAGATCGTTCCAGGCTAGACTGTGGGCCTCACTCCTTAGCAAACTCTGGAATTCAGACCCTCTCCTGTGTAAGGTGAGGAGGAATGGAGGGTTTGCCAGCCGCATGGTAATTGCAGTCTTAGATATTGCATAATAGTCATGAGTTAAAAGTCTCCCTGAAAGGATGAGTTAGCATAGATGTGTAGGAACTGTGATGAAACATCCCAGAAACCAGTTTGGACTGTTTCTCACAGGATAATAGGCTGAAGACAAGAAAAGGAAGCCCATGATCTAAGCAGTAACCCCAAATACTAGACAAGCTCCCATGTCTGCTATTCATTGTAGTGTTGAGTTGTTAAACTAGTCTACATCTATCAGCATTGAGGCAAACTCTACTTGGAAATCAGGAAAGCAATACACCGAAGGTGATAGTTTTGTTGGAAAAGACTATTTTAGAACTTGATGGGTTTCTCACATTCTGTCACAGGGTCATTCCATTCTGCTATTGTGTTTGTTTGCTGTGGTGTTTAATGTGTGTGTGTGTGTGTGTGTGTGTGTGTGTGTGTGTGTGTATGTTTCCTCTATGGCTGACAGCTTTTATTAAGTGGTCTTCTCAACTATTTCACTCACCCAGGGACATTTTGTACTGTCTACATTATCAAAACTACACTGAAATGCACCAACCACACAGGAATCCCAAAGCATATGTGCTATAGACACACTTGTAGTGTTAACTACTCTTATTTGCCTTGAAAAATATAACCATGGCTTCAGAAATCACACAGTGTGGTGTATATGAGATGATATAATACTCTGGTCCAGCATGATGTCCTCAGTTACCTGCGTGGGACCATTCATCCAAAGAATTAGGTGATCTTGTTTGAACATTAACGCCTCTCCTGTTACAAGCACATGATTGCAAATGTGTCAGTGTAACTCTAAAATATTTGACCAGTGTGAGGATGGATGTGCAAGTCCACTGTGAGGATGAAAAGGAGATCACACCAGTCTGCCGAGCATAGGAAACATGAACTGCCCTCCAGAAGTGCAAGTGTATCCACATTCTTCTAAATGACTTGTCATTTGGAATTAGGGGTAAAAAGAAAAAACACAACTACATGGACTTCCTATGCCTCAGATAGTTCTGCAGAGAGGAGAGTATTTATGGAATAACGCACCCTTCTGTTTTCTAAAAGCACAATAACAAATCCAGTTGAAATGAGAGCAATTGTCCTCTGCTTGTGATAAACAAATCCACTTTTAATCTCATCTGTTAGGGCTCAGATTAAAACAAAAATAACCCAATAGGCTCTGCCCAATTTATTTCATTTATAAGAACAGCTCCACCTGGTATGCATCTGCTGGGAAACAAATCTGCTAATATCTTTGAACCACATTCTTTCTATAAATATATATTTTATATATACATGCCTATATAGTGTATATACATACATATATGTATGTATATATTTTGTGTATAAATATATTTATATATTAGGTAGCACAAAGGTGGAAATGTTTAATGGGCAGAGAGTGTTCACTCTGTAGGAAGGAAACAGTATGCACATTTCAAAAAGCATTTTCATACATTTCAGATGTTGTGCTCACTCTTGAGGAAGTGTTTAGATAGTTAATTGCTTTTACGAGAGCAAATCCCACTTACAGCTTATTTCTCTTTTAGTCTGCATTTATATTTACAACAAGCGTCCTAGCGCTAGGGAGTTGGAGCATTGCTGAGAAGCCACACTGATACCTTTCCCCCTATCATGGCTTCATACACTGATAAACTGATGATTGAATTCAGTTTCCATATGTGAGAAGAAGCCCGGACGCATAAAACTTGGCTTGAGGTTAACACAACACATCCTTAGAAATAATCAGAATAATAGCATAGGAACGGCATCATTATCAAACCATTCAGCCATTTCCTCCTGCAGCTTGACTTACTTGTGGAAAAAATAAATAAGTGGGCACAGGGTTTCACAGGCCCCCACACAGCATTAATACATACAATATATAGAATATTTTAATGACATTGATTATTCATTACTTTGATATTTGTAATATATGGAGCACTACCCTCCGGTCTTTCTGTACCCCTAAAATGGAGGATTATATTACCACCAAATATATCAATTTGTAAAAGCTAATTCTTCAGCTTACCCAGAAGGACAAGAAGCAACTGAGAATGGTTCAGGTAAGAAAAACAACATGCAAAAAATGTCCAAAAGCATCACCACCATGACTCATCTAATCTGTGAAAGGTATTTTATTTTAACACTGGAACAATTTCCTTTTCTTACTCAATTACATTCAGCAATAAACACAAAAAAATACCTTAATGACACCAATTGATTAAATCACTTATTTGTACTTAATAGTTGATGCCTATTATTGGTTATTGACAGATCTGATCATGAGCCAAAATGATCAGTGGAAATCTGCTCTTATTTCACCCCTTCCCCAAAGTAAAATATAGACAATGAAAAACAAACAATCACTGACACTATGAACTCCATGACAACAACCAGGTGTCTCATGCATATTGCATATTTAAATCAGATGGAGTATGCTATAGCCATGCATGTGCCTTTGGTTAATATTAAAATACCAATTCACAACATCGCATGCCATGATCGTTAAGTTATAATGTGAAGAATTTACTAGCATACAATAATGATAGATGCATGAGATTATTTTAAATTCTACATGAATCTTACTAGCTACAATCTCATATAAAAGGCTTATTTCTAACATTAAGTGAAGAATATCAATCCCCATTCTTTTAATCTTGCAAATCTTCATTTTTTTATTAAGGCAGAAACATCAAAATCAATTTGTGGTTTTCTTAGTCTGACTCACTTTTCCTCAGATATACTATTTTCCCTCAGAAATTTATTTCTAACTATTAAGTAATTGATTCAGTCTAAGGGAGGAAAATATCCTGGTGGTTAATCCATATCTGGAGTCAGGCACCAAATTTTCTTTGTTTATGACAAAACTAGCATTCAAAAATTTTAAAAAATCAACATTTTGAGGTTTTGAGATTCAACTACCTTGTCATAGACAGGAAGATAGGTAGATTCTATATCTATATATAATAGAGGTATATAGATATCTACATGTATAGCTAACTCCTAAGATTCAAAATTCAACTATCAAAGGGTTAAAATGGAATTTTATGTTTTGTGGTATTCCTGAGGATTCTCTCCTATCTTTGCAGACTAAATGCACAACAGAGTGAACAAGACATATACAATTCTAAGATTCACTTTGATTCTGATGTAAACATTTCTCACTCACAAATTTTACTTAGAGCATCCACCTATAAACCTGTACAGGGAAATAAGTGTAAACCATGACACAAATGCAGAGGAAACACGTCTCCATTCTTAACATTGTTGGAAAAGGTTATTTTGAAAGTTCACAAGTATGAATCATGTACCATCAGTTAGAAAATCGATCATGGAAGTGAATTACCTGATATACTGTAATCATTAAAAAAAGTTACACTAACATTTGTAATTGTGATAGGGTGATTATTTGCAATGCCTCCTCTGAATATTTCTGTATTTTCAAAGTTATGTGTAGTGATTGCACAGCAGTTAGTTCTTGACTTTGCCAAACTTCATTTCTACTTATCTTCTTCAGATAACTACTGCTGTCTACTTTCCCACCAAAATACCTGGACTACTATTCCAGACAGCTGGGAAGACTTCTCAGTTGACATGTAAAAATTTTAGCAAAAAGGCAAGGTAGAAAAGAAATTCCATTCATCACCATACTGATTTTCCATCAAAAATATATATCACAGTTTGTGGAGGATCTCAGAATGCAAAAAAAAAAAAAATCCAAGGGAAAGTGAAGAGATCTAAGTGGAAGAGTGAGTCCACTTTTTATTTGACTTCTTTTAGCCATCTCTTTATAGTTAATTTAACCATGTAATTGTTAAGTGAATTCTGGGGCAGAAAGTATTGGCTCAGATTTCTTGTGTTTTGTAGTTGGGCACATTGTAGTTTGAATCTCTCTAATGATACTTTCAGCAACCGTACAGATGAGCAGAGTGGATAACTGAATAAATGGACACATTTCTTGCTGATGCCATTAGTTATTCTAGTACTATAATGGGGTGGTAGCCTTAATAACATCACAGTTGTTTTCCTTCTGTACTGTAGTCTACCTTGTTATTATCAGCTCCAATATGATTTACTTATCTTTTCTGTAGTGAAACAAATACAGAGATAGTATGTGGAAAATACTATAACATATATCTATGAGGAATAAAAGAATAAGTATGGTCAGGAACCTTTGTAATACATAGAATTGAAATACCTTAATATTTTATAATACATGGAGTTCTCAATGATATAATAAAAATGATAATGAGATAAAACAAATAAAAGGAGCTCTCAAAACATACCCAAACATCCCTTTGAAATCTCTCTCCTACAGGATTGTGCTTTGAGAGAAAGTTTGACACCGATAGGCCTGCTCCTTAAATTCATGCCCCTATTTGCCACTAGATAATGAGGTTACCTTGATCAAATGTAAATCATACACTATCACAGAGCCCAATGTCCCTGTAGGAGTAAAAATTCTGATCTATTATTTTCTTCCACTTTTTATGTCCTTCAGAATCACAACTCCTTTAACAGTAAGAGTAAAAAATGTGCATCAACGGACCAATTTATGCAACTTTCCATAGGCATTGTCTATCCCTAATAAGCCAGGGTCTCTTCCCAGGAGAAGGGTTGCACAAATTTCAATTGAATTTCAGGAAATTGGCAGAAATATGAAAGTGTTAGAACATCATTAGATTTATTTCATCAATCAGTTAGCAATAAAATCAGATGAGGCTTCCATGTGACGCGAAGAGAGTGTGGTGTCTGTGGTAATGGAATCTGCGCAATACTAGAGACTCCACGTAAGTGACTGCCAAATGGGAAACTCATTCTAGATCAATTTTTTATTCTATAAACTACTATGGAAAACATGTTCATCTAAGTATCATGTAAGTATCAAGTAAATATGGCTTGCATGCAGAGCAATGGACAGAAATGAGTATGTTATGCCATATTCAGGAACTATTGTGTGCTGACATATGGCTCAAGTGGTAGAGCACCAGCCTGATTCACAAGGTCCTAAGGGTCAATCCCCAGTACATTGTAGGGAGCATGAGGCTGGCAGGGGTGGGGAGGAGGGACAGAGAGCGAGCGAGGGAGAGATGGAGGGAAGGAGGGAGACAAAGATACAGAAAGAGCGAAGGAGGAAGAGAAGTAGGAGGTGGAGGAAGAGGAGGAGGAGAAGGTGGAGGGGGAGGAGACCTACTATTACATAAAAACACCATAGAATAAGAGTCACATGAACATGAACACATTGAGAAATGGTTCTCTTGATTCTTTAAAGGGTATATTGGAAATATCTGCAGCAATAATATAAAAATAATTAGTTCTGATAGGATGATATTATTTCTCAAGGCACACACACACAAATTATTTATGTTGAGAGTGAAATCACACAGTGGTGCACACAGCCCGTGACCACAGTAAACCAGAACCTCCAGGTCTAGAGTGATGTTCAGCAACTGGATGTGACTTCTCTTCTTCACCATGTGTGAAGTCTATGAAAAACTAGCATCAGAGAGGCCAGCGAGGAGAACCAAATAATTAAACAAGTCCTAGAGGAGCCAGGCTGATCACCACAGTGCCTGCTATGCGCTCTTTGCAATGATGTGAATCATTCAATAACAATCACGGTGTATCAGAGAAAAGCCAGGGCTGGGACGGTGGCTCAGTGGTAGAGTGCTTGCCTTGAATGCATGAGGCCCTGGGTTCGATTCCTCAGCACCACATAAGCAACAAAAGAAAAAAAGCCGGAAGTGGCGCTGTGGCTCAAGTGGTAGAGTGCTAGCCTTGAGCTGAAGAGCTGAGGGACAGCACCCAGGCCCTGAGCTCAGGACCCACGACAGGACCCCCCCCCCAAAAAAAAAGAGAGAAAAGCCAGTCCACAGCTGGCTTACAACAAAGTTCTGTCAGTACACCATTTTCCTCACAACTGAATAGTACAAGACTGTACTAACACGGTCTAATAAGACTGTATCAGACAATTTCAGAGTATATCTCATTTGTAGTGTATTGTCCCCAGCCTGAGACAACTTTAATGTATTCTTTGTGCTTTTTTTCTTTCCTTTTCTTCATATTTTTATGTTTTCATTTAATTAAACTCACTATTCGATTGTATATCTTCGCTTCAAAATCACCTGAATTCTAAAGAGATAAATGTTAGAAGGTTGAAAACAAAAATCTGTGTACCCCTTTCACATCACAAGAGTTCTGAGGAACAGAAATCAGAAGGCAATCTGTCATTTTTCTTGCTTTACAAGCTGTGCTTTCCATAGCAATGCTTTCCATAAATAATGCGTCATTGTCAATGGATCTGTTGTTTTTAGTTGTGGCAATGAAGAAGATACCTCAACCTAAGTGAAGTATCACCTACTTAGTTGGATTGTACTTCCTGGCCACCTCAAACTCAATGAGTACTTATTCAGTTGGCTTCATAGCATAGCAGAGTGAGACTTCCTCATCAGCAAGCTTCCTCACAAGTTTGACCCAAGGTAGTTCATGTAGTATAATAAGATGACGTGACACTGAGCCAGCTCTGTGTGGTTTGTCTCCCATGTGTGATTAAAAAAGTGATTGCATGCCAAATGGGATGGCTTCTTACTGAGCCAGCTAATGCTGAGAGTTGTGTTAAATTATTATTATCTGTTTCTATCACCTTCTCTGAGGAAGTCGAAAGGACTTTGGGGATATTCTTGGCAGGGTTTTAATAACTCTTCTATAGCTCTGCTGATGTATGGTCATTAAAATTTTTATAGGGAGTGATTAAACTGGAAGTGGATTTTTTTGAATCGATATGGGACGTATAAAATGCTGTCTTTTCTTAAAAGATACTTTGAAAACCTTTTCAAAATAATAATTTGGCCCACAGGACATAGAAAAATCAGCAAGCCTCCATTTATAAAACCAATGAAAGGAATGATAAAATGACACAGAGCCAGTGGGAGGTTGAGGCAGACTACCTTTCATGGCTGCTCTGGTGTCCTTGGGGACATAACTATGTTGCTGGAGAAAATAGAAGTGTCAAAGAAATGAGTAGAAGCTGGGGAAATATGGACCCTGCATCTAATATATATGGAAACAAACACTGGGAATTGGGTTGAGAAATACTCACCAATTTAAGTAATAGATTTTCCAGAATTTGGGTTGGGATTTAATTAGTTGAGCTTCAGAAACAATGTAAATAAGGTCTAGAGCAAAAAAAAGTATTGTGACTTGCTCTTCTAAAGTCTTTGCTTTGAAAAAGCTGTTAGCTCATGACCAACTTTTGTATTGGTAGGCCAACATAGTATAGTGTCAATAGTGATGAATATTGCATTAATTTACTCTTGAATCCTAACTCTGTATTATAGTTCCAATCATATCCAGCCTAGGAAGTCAAAGTACTTAATCTTTTGATTCTTCCTTTTCTTCAATTACTCATGAAACAAATATCTTTTTATATCTTTATATCTTCGGGCTTGAACTCAGGGCCCGGACACTGTCTTAGAGTTTTTGTGCTCCAGGCTAGTACTCTACCACTTGAGCCACAGCTCCACTTTGAACTTTTTTGGCAGTTAATTGAAGATAAGAGTTCCATGGAATTTCCTGCTAGCCTTGTTTTGAATTGTGGTCCTCAGATCTCAGCCTCCTGAGTAGCTAGGATTACAGGGCCAAGCCACCCTGACTACAAATTAAAATGAAATTTTAATACCAATATCATTCACTTGCTTTAGGTATCAAATGAGTGAAAACAATTAAATCTAAGGAAACCTACTGCAAAAGAGTAAATGCAGTATACAGATGACCCATGATGATACTTATTCATGTTCTCCTAGTGACTGCTAGCAGAGTATTATGAAACCAAAGAATCCTAATGCAAATCTTAGCTGTTAAAAGATCAGCCAATACATTGAAAACAGTCCTAGATAGTTGTTTTACAAACATATTTTATGTATCGTATATTTTATATTTGTGTTTTATAAATAGGGAGGAGATCAGTGATCTCAGGAGTCTAGTGCAATGTTGACATTTGGAGTACTGACTGTCACTAGATGTCATGTAGCAATCTTTCTGGAGATGTCAAACTCTGCTTTGCATGGTAGGTCATCCAGTGTCCAAAATCCAGACACTCTAATATAAACCATTGTTCTACTCCAAGTGGAAACTCGGGATTTCTGCTAAAATTCATGCTTCTCATTAAGGAATTGATTGTTTTCTTCTTCGGGCCATTACAGAACATGAAAATATGAATGGAATTTCAACACACATACGCTTATCATTACATATGTGACTGGCTTCTCTTTTCATTATTCTTCAATGCAAAGCTCAGTATTATAGAGAAAGTTACTGGAAATATCTGGATACACTAAGCAATCCAATGCATAAAGCACTTACATTTTGCATTGTTTAGAATGTGAAACTGCCCAGAGAAACCTGATCATGTTTTGAAAAATGATTGTATCTTTAGTAAGCAATGTAAAGGACATTACCGGTCCTAATTTCTTCTAGTTGTGTAATAGAAGCGAAGTTCGGTGTTTTCCATAAATCAAAAATTGATTAAAAAATTCATTCTCAACAAAACACACACATTGAGATCACTATTCTTAACACATCCGTCCTTGGTAAACTTACACCCTCTCAAATTCCCCAAGATTATCTATCTCTGTTGACATTGTGGCATAAGTTTCTCCTCTAATGGAGTTTCTATTTTGAAAAACATTTAACTATGAAAGCACAAGAAATTAACATCATAAAATGCAACTAAATGACTTCAGAAAACAGGCGACCTTCATGCAAGGTATTAAGTAGAGAACACAATTTAGTGGATTGAGTCCATTGCTCCATTCCAGGGAGATTGTGTGCATTAGCCATTGTGGGCAAAGTACGTTCTTCATATCCCAAAGATGAAGCTGAGGATGATGATTTTTTTTTTACTAAATCAGAACACAATGAGCTTTTCCATGAAATGAGCTTATGGAGTTAAAAGGCTGACTCTGACTGATCTCCTTAGGATATATTTAATCCAAAAATAACAGACTAGTGCCAGAAAACTACTTGAGATAATGGGAAGTTTGTAAAAAATAGACACACGATGTCATGTAGGATAATAATCAAAATTAAAGATCCAGGAGAATTTAATTATTGCTTACTCTTAATTTAGAGGTCAGATAATATGAAAACTATCAGGTAGTTGACCCCTTCTTCCTAAATTAATAAAATCACTAGTACTTCTGGATCAAATATAGTGAAGTACATCTTTATATGAAAATTTTAAAAAAAGAACTAAAACTTGATCAAATTATACTTTCTTTCAAGTCCCTCTTAACAAGAGAGAATTGTACAATATTTTCTTTCCTATCATTCCTACATGTGTTTTTTTTTTCCCCAAGCACACATTCCTTAATAAATACATTCTCATTTCTTTCTATTCTCCCTTGTTTTACTCTCCATGTTTCTGACTATACAATTTTTCCAAGTGTTCAGGGATCTTTTGAATTTCATAATTCCCCATAGGAACTGATTTTTAATGTGCGCTTACAACCTGTCACTACTACCTACGTTTCCTGACATCTTAATTCCTGTGCAATAGTTGTTATAAGCTAAATGGTGGCAAAAAAAGACTAACTGCCATGGCTCTTCCAGCTTTCTTTCAAATTCTCTTATTACCTCCCCTCTTGCCTTCATTAATAATCATACTTGAATAGTCATTGTAACCACAAAATTAACAGACAAATGAGCTGCCCATGCTCTACACTGTTATAGCTAGGCAGATTAAAATAAAAGCTTGCTTTAAGTCCTCTCTGTCTCTATGAAAGCTAATTACTTTGCATCCCAATCAATCTCTCCTGTGCCCTGCAATGGTAAGTTGGACTAGAAAAAGCCCCTTCTGTAAGGAAAAACTCTAAATATAACAAACAAAATACGACTACCATTTTTGAAAAAAAAACTCTATAACAAACAAAAGGGAACTACCATTTCACCCTGTCCCCTAAAGCCCTGTTCCCCTGCTCTGTCCCATCTAGGTGGAATTCGTGTGTGTATTCTATGCTTCCACAGCTCCTTTCACATCATCAGAACACTCTCGCCTTTACTGCTAACTGAGGAATATTGGCACATCCAGCATACTACTCTGTGCCTGTTAGAACTCAAGCACTACAAATCCTAATCCACAATTAGAGAGTCTCCTGGAATCCCTAGACTAACTTCTCACCCCACCCCAGAGTATATCATGCAGATACGATTCTGCCTGAAACAGGAAACCTAGCTCTTCACCTTTTGTATATTCAACAGATCTAAGATTTATTCCAGCCTCTACCTTGATCACACCCACCGTCTCACTCCCAACAAGTCCCAGAAGTTCTTCCCTTTAATCTCAAACCTCCTACACAGTCCTTTTTTGGTTCTAATTCACTTTATTCTTGTTTTAGAGGTGATATACAGTGGGGCTACCTTTATGTATGTCAGCTAATAAGTACATTTCCTTTCATCTAGTGTCATCTGACCTCCATTCTCTCCCATTCCCTCCCTCCCAGTTCCACCCATGAGTCGCATGGTTCACCTTCATCCATGTCCAGTACAGCCAATGTGCTCCACATCTCCCACCTTCCCACTGATGTGCACGTGAATACACGGCATATAAGATAAAGAAGAGAGTCATCAAAAAAATTAGAAGTCCTTTGTTTCCATTTGGAGTTCGTTTTGGTGTGTACTTTACATAGGAGGAACGCTTAGGCATTGCACCTTTGTTATTCTCTCCTAAGACCTACACAGTCCCTTTATTGCAGTGTTGAGTTTTCTCTTCCTGGTCTCTCCTGGGTTTTCTTTTTTATGGTGGTACTCGATTTTGAACTCAGTGCCTCACAGTGACTAGGCAGATGCTCTACCACTTGCTCCATTATCCGGGCTCTTGTTTACTTTTTAGTTATTTTTCAGGTTCTCTTTCATGTTTATGCCTATGTTTTCTTCTGTGTGTGTGTGTGTGTGTGTGTGTGTGTGTCCCTGTGTGTGTCCCTGTGTGTGTGTCCCTGTGTGTGTGCATGCTTACATCTGCACAGGCTCCAGTCCTAGAAAGTGGGGCCTGAGTGCTTTCCCAGGTTCTCTCACCAGGGTTGAGTTCAAACTGGGATGCTCAGGTCTCAGCCTCCTCAGTAGCTAGGATGACAGGTGTGAGCCACTAGTGCCCAGCCATTTACTTCTTTTACTATTGTAGACATTGTTCCTCTGACAACAAGAACTTCTGACTTACCTGATGTATCTTCAGTAGGGTTATGTACAGAAGAGAATGACTGTAGCAGGTATTGTTCTCAGAATATTTATTCTTCTCTATTGGTACAAATGGAAATCTTTCCTAGCTGTTTTTATGCCAACATGGCAGTTTTACTACTAACATCAGTTCCATTTGTATTTCTGCTATTATTTCACCTCAGTATTTTGCATCAGACAATAAATAAGTGTCCTCTTGCTTGTGTTCTGCAGCACACTCAGCATTCAGCATTCAAAGTTATTGCCAAAAATAGACAATATTATGAGCAAATCTCAAAACGCAAAATTCAGACGTCATCGCTCATCAGTACCGTAGCTGTGGGTGCTGGCCACATTCCTTCACTCTGGTACCCATGGATCTTATATTCACTTCTGTGTCTCAGGCACATCTCTCTCCAAAGACTCACAAGATCTAGCCACTGTGTCCCCGCCACACTCTCAGAACTCAGACCTGCTCATCTCAAACTCATTTTCAATAACTCATCAATCACATTTTTATTGTCCCAAATTATCACTACCAACTGGTACTTCTATCAAGAGGATCAATGGTAAAAATCCAATAAATATGCATTAAGAAATGAATGAAGGAGTGACACTGTGCAAAAAGAATTGTACTCATCACCTGCACTCATCACCTATCCACTTGTGTATAGCACCTTTATAACAATATAAAAAGGTTTAAAAAAAGAAACTATGGTATAACCGATGCTATAAATGTTGTTAATTCTAAAAAAGTAAGGACAACTTTTGCCCTAAAAGTGCTAACATATTTAAAGAACTATCTTAGTACATCATTTATATTCAGTTCTTAATAGAACCCAAAGATCCACACTTGAAATCTGTAATTTTTGAAGACAGCTCTTCAGTGGATTGAGGTAGCATGTGAGTACAGAAATCATGCTTAAATAAACCTTCTTATAGTCACTATTCTTGTGGAATTTTTTCTGAGGTATGCAGTCTCTATTTTTTGTCCCTTTGCCCTTTCATTGCATCCTTTTGCTCAAGCATCACATGATTTAGAAAACGTATACACATTTTTGTAAATAGCCTCCTCTGTGAAACAATGCTGGTAGTGTTGCTTTTGGTGCCAAATTAGCAGTGAATGCATAATGTACATTAGTCATCATAATGTTCCCTAATGGTTGCTGAAAAATCCCAGAGTCTACAAATTCTAATGGTAACAAAAGTCATAAGTCCAGTAGCAAGAGTCATCTCTGTCCTCAGCATCACTTGGAAGGGTCAACATGGACAGAAATCAGGCTCAAAATGAGGCTGCCTTTTCAGTAACACTAGAAATCCTAATCAATGCTCCAAAGGCTAAATGTTCTCTCTCACTTTAGAATGACTTCCTAATAGCAAATAAGGTTGAGTAGAATATTGAAAATAATGATCAAACAACAGATACTGTCTCACTTCTTTACAGTCATAATAAACACTGCCTATTCAAATTGAACCTTTTTTAAACCTGACTCCAAAGAAACTGTGTAGATAAGCATAATTTTACAGAGACGTACCAATTCTTTAGCAAAAAGAAAAAAATGATCGGGAATTGTACATGGAAAGCTCTCCTCAGTGTGGGTCAGGCTTTGCATTTTGCATTATGTGATTGGTTTCTTTTCTTTATTCCTTTGTCAGAAATATTTTGTAGATCATAAATATTCAATAACCATGTGATATCAAGGGGCATATTATTTATATGTGTTTCAAGCACTCTCATCTTTCTCCTATCTTCTTGAATAGCATGCTGCTGTGGCTAACCGACTCATCAAGGTTAGCCATTCTTCTTGCCACCTTTAAAAAATCACATTCTTAGAGGAATTGCATATCCAAGTCAGACGCTGTGGACAGATTTAATTAACTAAATGTCGAGACTGTAGTTGTTACAAATGACACAAGGGGAAAAATAACAAAACAGGAAATAACCTTGACATACTTGTTACTGTGGTTAGATGTTTTTAAAGAATTTTTCTGAGTGTAACACTTCTGGCCCCTAAAGCATTTAAGAAAACCATGAATATGTCTGTAAATGAGCAATCGCTTCAATTGATCTATACACATCCTATGTTGAGCCAACATAAAAAGTTTAAAAATTGAGTAGAAGAATTTGTTGTTGTCATTGTCATTTTCTGCCTATTTTCTCTCAAATGTGAAGTCGACAGCTGACACATTTTCAACAAGATTTCTAGGTCACTCACTCTCTGCCTACTTAACAGTCAAGTATTGGGGCCCATAAATAGAGTGATTTGCTCGTAAGTTCTAACTATCTTCCTTGCCTATCCCAATATGAATTGATAATTGAGCTAGGGAAATATATAAATATGTCCAATATCTTCTTTTTTATTAATAAGTTTTTTTATTGTGAAAATACCATACAGAGGGGTTACAATTATATGAGCAAGGTAATGAGTACATTTCTTATCAAGCATTGTTGCCTTCTCCTTTGTTTCCCCTTCCCATTCCTTTCCATACTCCCCCACTCCTCCCACCTGATCCTCCCCCCACCCCCCCACCAAAGTTGTAAAGTTCGTTTTCTGACATAAAGTCTTGTACATCTCATTGTTGCAATGGGTCCACCTGTATCCCTATTTAAACAATTTGTTTTTCCTTTCCCTCCACAAATTATACCAACATCAAATACAGTGAAAACAGGGTTATACCATGGGGGAGAGACATACAAAGCAAAAAAGAAATCATCTTATAAAAATGTTAGAAACAATAGCAAAAAAAACCCATTTGAGTCCTTATCTTGGGATTCATTCCCTAACATCAAGTTATCTGACCTTTTCTGCTTGACTCAGACATATACTAGATATTGCAAATAAGGGAAACCATGGGACCTATGTTTCTTTTGGCCTGGCTTACTTCACTTAATATAATTTTTTCCAAGTCTTTCCATTTCCTAACAAATGGGGCAATGTCATTCTTTCTGATAGAGGCACAGAATTCCATTGTGTATATATACCACATTTTCTTGATCCATTCATCTACTGAGGGGCATCTGGGTTGGGTCCATATCTTAGCTATGGTAAATAATGCTGCAATAAGCATAGATGTGCTGGTAGCTTTAGTGTGGTCTTGTTTGTGATCATTTGGGTAAATGCTCAAAAGTGGTATTGCTGAGACATAGGGGAGTTATATGTGGTGTCTTTTGAGGCTCCATAGTACTTTCCAAAGTGGTTGAACAAGTTTACACACCCACCAACAATGCAGTAAGGTTCCCTTCTGTCCTCATCCCTCCAGCATCTGTTGTTATTAGAGTTCTTGATTATAGCCATTCTAACTGGGGTGAGGTGGTATCTCTCAATGTTGTTTTGATTTGCATTTGAGGTTGAGTGGACTTGATATCTTCCTGTTTCTTTAGTATCTTGCCCTCTCTGTGTGTTTCTCATTAGCCAATGAGTTCTAAGTAGTGTGGCTCCTTTGATGCCACACGGATCTCATATCCATATGTCTACTGAAGCTCTGAATAGGAAAACACATTGGCCTTTTCTAATTCTTCCTCTCACTTCATTGAATTTTACTAAGGATATGAGTCTTCATAATGGCTTTTGAAACTGTTGACCTCCTGGATTTCTAGAGTCCTCTGCTACCTTCAATACTGTACATGGGAGGCACCAACTCCCTTGATGTTGGTATAATGTGTGGAAGGGAAGGGCAAAACCAAACCGTTTAAATAGGGATACAGGTGGACCCATTGAAACAATAAGATCTACAAGTCGTAATGTTGAAAAACAAACTTTACAACTTTGGCGGGGGGGGGGGGGGGGGGGGGGGGGGGGGGAGGGGGGAGGGGAGGAGTACCACGCCGCAGAAGTGCAGTTCAGCTGGTCATGCATGGTGGGACAGGCCCTGGGAGGAGTCCACGCATGGTGAAAGAGGGCAAGATGCACAAACGCAGTTCATCTAACCCTAAAGAGTCAGATTGGGTGTGTGCCCATTACATAGAAGGGGCTGAGTGGCCCATCTTTGTTCTCTCTTTTCCCTGCAGATGGACACTGAAAACATGATGGTTAAAATGAGTGATGTGATGATCTGATTAATATTGCTAAAACTTCCCCTTGAATGTGTTAACATTAAAATTAGGAAGGCCTTAAAAAGAGGGTAAAAAGTTATTTGTATAATGTGGGTTACTTTCAATTATGTTCTACAATTAGGATGTTTTTAAAAGTCATAAAGATGTTAAAACTAGCTTTGTGGTATAGTAAAGGTGACTGTAATTCTGGTATTAAGAGAAAATTGTCATTTGAGTTTAAAAGTTTTAATGTGTAAAAACAAGCAGCCAAGGTTTCAAGGGATCTTTTCAAAATGCAAATGAAAACTAAAGTATAAAATTTTAAAGGTGATTAATAAGAGGTTTTAAAAAAATTAGAAATGGATTTTTGGATATAAAGTTTAAATGTAAAATTGTTCTTAACATTGGCCTCAATGTTCAAAAAAAAAGTAGGATTACCAAAATAATTGCTATTCTAGTTTGCTCTTATAGGATTTTTAAGTTTCTAACAAAGTCCAGAGCAAAGCACAGAGGATTCTTAAACGTTTGTCAGATGTAACTTTGACTCCTAGTAAGTTTCAGGTAAGAGCATGCTTAAAAGCTATTTCTATGTTGACCACCTTGTTGCTTTTAATTGGAGTAAAATGGCCTTTTGTAAGACTCATTGATCTGCAAACTGGTTCAAAGCCAGCCCGGGCAGAAAAAGGACCCTGTGAGACTGTCACCTCTATTCAGCCAGCAGAGTACTAGCCCTGGACTGAAGAGTCAGGGGACAGTACTCAAGCCCCAAGCTGGAGACTCACAGTGGCAGAGTACTAGCCCTGGACTGAAGAGTTAGGGGACAGCATTCAAGCCCCGAGTCTGTAGCTCAAGTGGCAGAGTGCTAGCCTTAAGCTGTATTGCTGAGGGACAGTGCTTAGGCCCCGAGTTCGAGTCCAATAACCAGCTAAAGGGAAATGCCAATGAGGCATTTATCCAGTGTAGAGAAGACACTCCTGGAACAAGAGCAATGGAGGAGCATCCAGAGGCAGTAAGCCACTGCTTGGATGGCAGAAATGTCAGATCCTAGAGTCGTTTGTGCATGGCCCTTCAAAACTGGTCAGAGCCGGGAGGTCATAGGAAGATAGTTTGGAAGCATGCCTAATGCTCATGACTACCTTGTAAGGGACAGGAACTTGCCAGTCCTCTGTGATAGTAAAAAGCTAATGTTATGAAATGTGGGGGATAGTTTAAATCTCAACCCCTTTATGTGCCAAAAAGATCTAATTGGCAGCTCTAATTGAGCTGACACTAGTTACATAAAGTTCATCTGATCAGGAAAAAGTTTGCAAACCTGAGAGTGTGTTTCTATTGATATCATTGATATCTGTCTAAAGGCCTGCAAAGGTAATTTAGGCATTGTTGGGATCATTAGAGATCACATTCCTAAGCCATCTAGGAAGATGCTTTTACAAACCAGAGTGCTAAACAAGCTACACTGCTGTAGCCGGAAAAAAAAGGTCTGTGCAGTTGTCAAAATAATGTGGGAAAATAGCTATCTATTGTTTAAGGCCCTCAGTCTATTGTACTGCATCACAGTCACCCAAGAAAACGAATACACCATGCAAACCAAGTTCAGAATGGTTTGTATGGATTAACTATTTGTAATGCATCAGGTTCCCCAATTGTTAGAAGAGCAATCAATCAATCTTCAACACATCAATTCCTCTCTTGACTTCTAGATGATTTCCAGCTGTTTAAAAAATTGGAACTGCCTGTTCATAATTCACACAAGTAAATTATGTGATATATCTCTCCAGAAAAGGAAGCAGATAAACAAAAATTATGGATTCTGAATGTTTGTGCCTCTTTCAGTGGTCACATTTATTTCTGTTAGCATAACAGTTTGAAAATAAGCCAAGACACAAAAGCAATACTAGCTTAAAAGGCAGGTTAATGCGTGCAAATCTAAAAAGAAGCACCTGAAAGTGCTTGCTGTCAAGAAAATATGGAGAAGAGTCTCATGGTGTTTAAGGCATGTAAATTCAGAACTGCATCTGGAATTATTTTTCATTTTAGAAATGACACACCAACCTGAGTTTTGCTGCCTAATTTCCTTCAGAAATGTGTTATCCTTAGCTTGTAAATTAATTCTACTGAACTTCCTAGAAAGGCAAAGTGAAAGTTCAGCAAAATACAATACCAGGAAGCCCATACTAGAACGGAGGAGGGGGGGATAGGGTGGGACCAAGGGTAAGGGCTAGAAGAATGAAAAGGAGAAGAGGGGGCAAATACAGTCAAGAATCCAATTTACTATCCCACAAAGTTAACAAGTTGAGGGAAGCAGGGTGTGGAGGGAAGGGATAGGTGAGAATGTGGACATTGATCGAGAGACCTTGTATTCATACACGGCTTTGTTAAGTGGCAACTCCTCTGTACAACACCTTAAAGACAAAATAAAAACAATAAAAGACAAAAATAAATAAAAGGCTAGCACGCCTGAGAAGCTATATGGGAGAATGATCTTTTGAGATGCACTCTGCTGTCTTACTTGCTGTTTATCACTGTTACACCCATCAGTATCAGACATATCTCTTTTATTTTGTCACCATCCCAAGCTTTTCTTTCCCTTGTGCTTGAGTTTTGATAATGGGGAGCCCCCGAGTGTGGTTGTGCCCACGGGCCTGGAGAACACACCACTGACAGCTGGCCTAGGCATGAATTGCTTGATGCACATATCACATTTCCAGGTTGGGTGCTTACCGGAAAGAAGGCTGTTTTCAAAGTTTCTGTTCCTTGCTGCCTACCTTCCTTCCCCTGGAGTCAGATTGCCTTCAAATATTTTAATGACTATACAATGCTCAGCCAGAGCAATAAGGTAAGAAAAGGGGTTATAAATGGGATTCACAAAGGGAAAGAAGAAATTAAACTATCCCTATTTACAGATGACATGGTCTTACACCTAAAGGATCCAAAATAATCCACCCCCAAACTCCTACAGCAGATCAACTACTTCGGCAAAATAGCAGGATACAAATTAACCCACAAAAATTATTAGCCTTTCTGTATGCCAACAATGTGCAAGCAGAAAAGGAAATCATGAAAATAGCCTCATGTGCAAAATGGGGCTCAAAGAACATAAAAAATAATTTTAGATAAGTATATAATTGCTCCATCCACTCATAATTGCTCCATGCACTCATTTTGGAACTGATCCCTGAAAAGCAAAAGTATTTTCCTTGAAAGTTTCTAGAAATATATTTAAGTAAAAATAAGTTGCATATTCAAAAGAATACACATGGCCTCTTTTTTTTTTTTTTTTTGGTCCAGTTGTGGGGCCTGAACTCTGGGCCTGGGCGCTGTCCCTCAGCTCTTCAGCTCAAGGCTAGCGCTCTACCACTTGAGCCACAGCACCACTTCCAGCTTTTTTCTTTTTGCTTATGTGGTGCTGAGGATTCGAACCTCATACATGCAAGGCAAGTGTTCTACCACTGAACCACCTTCCGAGCCCATACATAGCCTCTTTTGAGTGTGCTCTTTTGCAATAAGTTTTGGATGTAACGTTCAGACTCAACACAGTGGCTGGCATAGGTGAGGAGATTGTGATCATCAATTAATTGGTGAATACATAAAATAAATATCTGGAAAGTAGAAAGATTTTAAAAAAGCAAAAACAAAGTGTTAAATACAGCCCATTTTAGTACTTTTATTTCTTGAGACAGGGTCTGTCTTATGGATACAAGGCAGGTTGCCCCAGAACTTTCTACATTACTCCACAGTGACCTTGGGAAACATTTTTGATGTTAAAGATGAATTGCACAGTGCAACAGTGGCCTGAAATGAAGACATCGGTTTAAAAGTAGTATGATAGGCAGAGAAGGGACCTACTGTGGAAACTGAAGACTAGACTACACGACTAGAAACTACAGAACTTGCAACTGAGCCTATATTGAGGACAGCTGCGTATGAGAACATTGCCCATGCACATCGGTGTATATGGTTGAGCTAACTTCCACCCACAACTGAAATTCCCACCCTCCACTGTATCATAGCACCCAGCCCCATCACTAACCATACCCCAATCATAGGAAGAAAGAGCCATGAGATTTACCCGAGACGAAAGACACACCTAAGATCTTTCTTGGTGACTCCTGTCTATTATCCTAGAACTTGGGAGATGGAAATAGGAAGATAATGTGTCAGAAAGCATGTTTGAATATTTAACAAGTTACAGGCCAGCTTGATCTCCACAGAGAGACCCTTTCCCTTCTCTAAAACAAAAAACCAAAAAAAAATGGCAGCTGTCTTACCATCTCGTGGCATACTTTCAATCATAAAGTACAAATTTCATTTTCATTATGCTTATTCTGCATGAAATTTGTGAACCTGTCACTGCCATGTTCAAATGCACTTGCATTTCTCAGGAAGAGTATGATCATTTTCTTTCTGCAAGCATAATAATGCCTTCAATTTGTCAGTGGCATGTAAGGCAGCTTAGAAGAGGCACTTATGCACGTCAACAAAGCGGAATACATGTATACCCATTCAAAAACTGTTCAAGGTATTAGTGAGTGAAACAAAAGCAGCAGCAGGATTAAAGAATTAATTATACTTTGCAAATAGAGACACAAATAGATGTGGAATTGCTCTAAGCAGATGTAGAATTGTTCTAAGCATGCAAAGGAGTGTCTAAGGTACGCACTTCTTATAGGAAAAATGAATAAACTTCTTGAGATAGAGAAGCCATAATCCTAGAATAGAGAAAGAGCCTAAGACCAGGAGTCCTTATAAAAAATAAGTGATTGGACTTGTAATACTATACAAGATGAATATTCTATAGTGAACAAATTACTACATATAGACAATATGGTCAATGATTTGATTAAATAAAGGCAATTTATCCAGAAACATGGACAATGGAAATTTCAGTAAAAGTTTTCTTTTTCTTTTTTTGCCTTTCTGTGTTCAGTTTATTTTTTTTTATTGTGAGAATACCTTACAGAGTAGTTACAATTACATGGGCAAGATAACGAGTACATTTCTTATCAAGCATTGTTGCCTCCTCTTTGTTTCCCCTTCCCATCCCTTCCCATACTCCCCCGCTCTTCCCACCTGATCCTCCCCCCACCCCCCCACCAAAGTTGTAAAGTTCATTTTTCGACACAACGACTTGTATATCTCATTGTTGCAATGGGTACACCTGTATCCCTAGTTAAACATTGTTTTTTTCCCTTTCCCTCCATAAATTATACCGACATCAAATACAGTGAAAGCAGGGGTTATACCGTGGGGGAGGGACATACAAAGCAACAAAGAAATCATCTTATAACTATGTTAGAAACAATTGCATGAAAGGAAAAACAAAAACAAAAAACATTTGAATACTTATCTTGGGGTTCATTTCACCTAACATCAACTTATCTGACCATTTCTGCTTACTCAGACATATACTAGCTATTGAAAATAAGGGAAACCATGGAACCTATGTTTCTTTGGGCCTGGCTTACTTCACTTAATATAATTTTTTCCAAGTCTTTCCATTTCCTAACAAATGGGGCAATGTCATTCTTTCTGATGGAGGCATAGAATTCCATTGTGTGTATATACCACATTTTCTTGATCCATTCATCTACTGAGTTGGTTCCATATCTTAACTATGATAAATAATGCTGCAATAAACATAGTTGTGCTGGTAGATTTAGTGTGGTCTTGTTTGTGATCATTTGGGTAAATGCCAAGAAGTGGGATTGCTGGGTCATAGGGGAGCTCTATGTGGAGTCTTTTGAGGAACCTTAAAAGTTTTCTTATAATTGAGATTCGTGCATCCTAAATACACAATAGTCTTGCATAGCTTGAATGACTCTACTCTAACATCATAATATGCTGTTTTTGGAAAGATGTCCCAAAGAAATAATATAATGGTATATGATCTTACACGTGAAGGGATCGCAAACCTTTTCTTTTTGCAATTTATACATTTAAATTTATACATTTCATTGCAGAGACCTGTTGTCTGTGACTTAAAAGTCAATACAACAAGGAAGTGACTTAGTACAGGGAATGGCAAATTACTATGAGAAGATGAAAAAAAATAATTATGAATTGCAAACAGTAGGATCACAGAACCAAGAAATGCAAAACCCCTTTCTCTTACTTTCATTTGAGTTGTATTGAAATTATACTATCCAGGGTTATAGACTCTGGCATTCACCTGTAGCTTGTAAAGCACATTAAAAGGATTTCATGAGCCAACATCTTTTCATTCCTCTTGGGAGATGTTTTAATTATCTTTGCTTTACATATCCATTAGCTGGGACATAAAAATAATTCTCTCCTCATTTCTACCCTGAAGATACGATGTCAGCAAAGTGGCTGTGCTACCATTGAAAGTTTCTATAGTTGAATCAGCAAGTAGGAAATTGGAGACAGAACTTTATCAGGTCAGACTCTGTCAAAGTAATGCTGTGACCACTTGTAAAGAGAAGGAAATATAGTATTTCTTCATTCATACCAGAATTTTACTTCATGTTCTCTAATCACCTGATGTAATTCATGCAACATAATGAATTACTAGATATTGCCACTCAGTATACACATGCACTGATAACAAAGTCTTTCTTACATATTTTCTATTTGGCACAATGCTAATAAACTTTTGCCACTGAACAAGACCAAAGTTGATATAATTGAAGATTACCACCGAAGCAAGAAGGCCTTTGCTTATCCAGATGTTTTTTCTCAGTGTCCTGCACACAGTGCTGTGTTGCTCACTCAACTCTCATACCAACTGTCTCTTTTCAAACTACTCCAAGACCTTTGTTCATAGACTATCTGATTACATGCTTTGGGTTTCTTTTAGAACCTCTAAGAGTCTGTCACATATTAATTGCCACTCTATTTTTTGGCTCTTATTGTCATGACAAGTTACATTTCCTGTACAAAATCTTACTATATGGAATCCATGTTTCAGACAATAGGTCTATCAATGAAAGACCCTTTTAAATTTATAAAATATAACAGATAGGAATTGTGGATTAATAATAGTAAGAAAGTATACTCAACATGGCACACAAAGACATCATACACATTCTGATCAGCTGTTGCTGCATGCTAAGTTTAGGGACTGCTTACTTGAGCATTTAGTTTGGGATTTGTATGAGGATCACAAAATAATATATAGGTTCTCCATTTATATTTGTCTAATTACTTACATTTACTTCATAAGGGCTCAAGGAACTCACACCAGAAAAAAAATATATACCTAGACAATTCAGGCTATTGATGCTCCTTTATTTTCATAACTATAAATCTACCCCCCATACTTAGGGCTGGAGTCCTCTCAGGAGCAGAGAAAAGCATTCAGGAATGACAAATGTAAATATCAATCTAGACTAGCTTTGGTGTGACACAAGGACCTAGTGATGCTAAGAAAGTGGCTGGCTGCATATAACTTACCTTCTTTGCCCTAAGCACACAGTGGCAGGCGAGAAGTCTACCACTGAACCACCAATGCCAACAGTGAAATTTGTTTATATTTACATACTTTGTTTTCAGTTTTAATATGGTAAGATTTAGTTTGAGGTAATACTACTAATAAGACAATTTGATTTTTGAATGTAGGACATTCTGAAAGCAGGCATAACACAAACATTTGGTCTTGGATGTGAGAATTATACCTTTAGAGGCTTATACGTAACACCAAGGCTCTGCCATCCATGTCTTTTTGTTAGAGAACTCATCTTGTCTATTCATAAGCATAAAAGGTATGAATCCCTTACCAGAAAGCTAGAAATAGGCAGGATAGAAATGTTTCCCTCTTTCTTTCTGGGCCAAAATCCTTAAAAATAAGAATATGCTTTTGGCCCTGACCCTTGTTTTCTCTGCATGGCCTTAGTTTTCTCAGGATCAAAACAAGATTGTAAGGAGAAGTTAGTGACAAAAAAAATCTGTAGAGAAATAAAGAAAAGAGCTGAGTAGAGTCCTTTCTCCCCAGAGATGCCCAATTCCTATGCTCCTACCTCAGGAGCCAGCCACCATTCTGCTCCTTTTCAGAAGTGATCATTTCCTGCACTTCAAAAGCATACTTCTGATTGCTCAGCCTTGCCCCCTGTAGAGGTGTTTCTTTATGTTTGCTATTGGTCCTTTTATTATGTGTTAGCTCCACAAAGGGGTTTGTGCTGCAGAAAGGGAAGATGTTATGCCCTGATGTTATTCACTCCTATGATGGCTTTCATCAAATGGTCACTATGCACTGTCACTATTAGTATTTTTGGAAGCATGGCTTTAAAGGCAAGGGCTTCAATCACTCTCTTGGGGAGGCAAAGAACCTCAGCAAGAGTGAGTATCTGCCATAATGCTGTCCTGTGTTGTATATTCTGTATTGTAAAATAAATGAGGCAGAAATCTCAGATACAGCAAAGATGTGTTTGAGCATTAGTGTTTGAGCCAATGAAATATGTATTCAAAGGTCACCAGATTTAGATGCTATGTATTTGACTCACATGTGTTTGGTATATCTAGAAATTTTTAAAATAGCAGATGAACTAAACAACTCATGGGCAGGGACAGGAGGGAGACACTGAGGGAAAGCGATGGAAGAGATGACATTGTCCAAAAAGCAATGCACTTATTACCTCACTTATCAAGCAATAATCCTTCTGTGCAGCACCCTAGAATAACAATAAAAACTATTGCTCAAAAAACAAATTAAATTAAAAATCCACAAATGTACAGGAAACTCAAGAAATTAAATTCCCAAAGAATTGATATAATATGAGCACATAATATGAGCAATTCAATGAGCAACTGAATTGAATAGAAATGTCTCAAGAGAATAAGCAAAAATGGCCAATAAATATATGAAGACTGTTCAATATCCTTGCCATGAATGACATAGAAATCACAATGACATTGGTATTTCATCTCACGATAGTCAGAATGGCAGTTATAAATGAAACCTGTTGAACTTGTTTAGAGATGGAAGCGAGAACAGATAGCCTGATTTGATTAGACCATCTTGTATGGATGTTTGGAAATACTGCAATAAAATCCCTGTGTACAAATAATATGTGCAGATATATATGTACAAGTAAATAAAAATAACATGTTCCGGGTATACAGTATTTACCATAAGTCAAATATGATCACCTGCACACAGACAAATGAATGAGAAAATCTGACAGTCTCCGGTGCTGTTTGACATCTTCTCCACTGGGGTAAGTGCTCTCACTGCTAACCATCAGCTGTGTCCTGAAAATGAGCTTTGTTATGATATTGAAGTAGAAGCTGCATGTGTAACCCACTGAAAACCAGGTCTTTCTCTCTCTCCTCTGTTTAGGGGATCCTATGACAGTTTGCAAGTGCCCTGTCTCCGAAGCTCATGTCTTAAAGGCTTGACTGCCAAAATGATGGATTTGGGAAGTGAGCGGATGGTGTAGTCCTTTTGTGGATAAATGGGTTCATAACTTGATGGCATTAGTGAGATTCTGGAAAACAGGACATAATTGGAGGAAGTAGGTCTGCTGGGGCTGTGCCTATAAGGATCTACCAGTTCCTGAACACCATTCAATGAGAAGTTTTCCTTTAGCACGCCCTGCCATGATTGTTCTGGTTCACTTTGGATCTAAAAGCAATGGAGCTATCCAGAATGGGTTGGGACTTCTGAAACCATAGATCAAAATAAACCATTCCTCTTACAGATGATTTTCCCACATATCTTGTTACATCATTGAAAAGTGACTAACATCACAAAGTCCTTCTGTCAGGTGAGAGAGAGAAAGCTGTGTAGGAGCCCAGGAGTAGTTGAGGAATTTCTCTATGTAACTTTTGTCAGGACTAAGTGAGGAGACACCACAAAATACCTTTCCATCGCACCGAGGAGTTAAGTGCTTGCTTTAGGGCTTATAGAGACAAAAGCACCCAGGTCATGGTGCCTGGATCTCTCTCACAAGCCACCACAAGACTACTGGAAAAGAGAGACTTTGCTTCAGAAGATACACAATGTCTTCATCGAATGTGTACATGTTTCTTCTCCTCCAGTGTTGTGCACTGGAGTGGATGCACTGGGGTAAACCTGTGATCTAATTCATCTAGGCTTCATCCTACCCATTTGCAACTTGTTGCTTTTTAAAAATATAAACCCAAATGAACAGCGATTCGAAACCGATCATGTTCTGTTGCGCTTTGGGTGTGAACAGAACAGTGCAATGTTGTGTCTTGTTGCTCAACCAGGCATATTGGAGCACAGCTTGGAGAAAGAAGAAAATGTAGTGGGTGGACTAGAGAAGTAAGGAAACATAAAAATAAAACCAGCTGCAGAAGGCTGGTGTCGGTGATCAGGTCAATAACTGATTCATCGTGGTATGCACTCATTATGTGTGGAAACGCTTCCCTTCGCAGACTACTTAATGAATATGTCCAACCCCAGCTCCACCATCCCACTAGCCAGCCATAAAGAGGTCACGCATGATCCGTGGAGGTGTGTTAATTGATGAGGTATGTTAATCTCTTCATAACTTCCTATGGTTTATAATTAGAACTGCTCATAGACTTTCACCGTCTTAAGTGTTTTTGAAAGGCTTTCAAATTGAGGTTATGAGTTTTTCTTATGAGGATATTATTAAGTTTGAATGGCTGCCAACACAAAGCGCCATGTAAATAATTTCCCAGGGATCTGGGCTGTGTCGACCTAGCTTGGAATTTTGTTGTGGGCGTACACTAGCAGAAGACTTGGTGAAGAGGTGCAAATTGGCTGTTAAGGAACACTCCTCTTCAGAATGAAAAGCACTGCTAATGATCGGCCTTATTTCCAAAACTGGAATTCAGAACCCAGATTGTTGTGTGAAGTTGCCAGGAAATGCAACCTCAACCTTGGGCCTCAGAACTCTGCTGGGCTGGAGATGAACTGCATTGGTTATCTTCTGTCCAGGTCTCCAACATCCCTACCCCCATTTTTCTTCCCACTTCGCCATGCCTCCCATCTACTTGTAGAAATTCGATATGGAGACATTGCCAAGACAACCAATGACACCTCAATAAGTAGGTGCCATCTGCAACCCACGCTCCATTCCCCCTCTCTACTCTCTGTGTGGGGAGCTTGGCTCTGTTTGCATAGCACACCCAGCCTGGATTTGTGCCCCCCCAACAGATCCCTTCTTCCTGCTTGGCTATACACCCAGGATCCTGCTTGATCTCCTCTACCACTAACCCTTTTCCTTATTTTAATTTTTTCTGTCTCTTTCCCATGGAAATTTAAAATGTTGCTATTTCTTCTTTCTTCGGGAAGAAATGTGATTTCATTTCCGTACGTAATGATTACTCCTTTTCCTCTCCCTCTACCCTTCTCCTCTCTTCTTCCACTCCTCTCCTCCCCTTCCCTTTCCTTCTTTTCTTATCCTTCTCTCTTCCCCTTTCCTTTTCTCTCCTCTCCTGTCCTTTTCCTCTCCTTCCCCCCTACCCTCCTCTCCTCTCTTCTGTTCATTATCTTCTCAATTCTTAGTCTCTCTGTGTGTTGCTATATCTTCTGTTTCTGCATCTGTATTTCTGTGTATTTCTCTCTCTTTCCCTCCTTCTCTCTCCCTCCCCCACCTCTCTCTTTCTTTCTTCCTTCCCTCCCATCTCCCTTAGCCGAGATAAAACTAGTCATCCTATAAGTACCTCCACTTTACATCTCTAGCCTGCTGGTGCCATAGAGAAACTGCATTTTCCCCATAAGCTTTGGAAGGAGGCAGTAAACACTGCCCGTACCTTTCTGCCTGTGGCTGGTTGATGGGTGGAAGGAGACTCTGTTGCCTCTAGCTCTCTGGCTTACCACATGTATGAGCCACCAGCCAAACCTGAAGCTCCTTGGTGCCTTATTCCCTTTCTCCTACAACAGCAGGGATGGGTCCAGCACAGACCTAGTAGCAACAGGAGGTCCCTCATATTCTCTGGGCTCCCTCAGTTGCAGTCACCCAATCCCGTGAGGAACTCCACATTCCAGATGGTGATGGGTGGTTCTGCTTCCTGCACCATGCCTTGGCATATACTCTTACCTGCTTTGCTGGTTCTTCTTAAACGATGGAATTTCTCAATTCCCAAATTATATTTCACATCTTTCCTCTCTCTCTGGGGTAGTTTTACCCCCATCTCATAGATGTAAATGACATCTCTATTGGAAAGATAGGAAGTAAAGTTAATCTTTGGATATTCAGATCCAAATATGCAGGTGTGTGTTTGTTCTGCATGGCCACTAAGTTGTCTGGTGAATGTATTAATGTTGACATGTCTAAGACTGAGCTTCTCTTCCACCAAAAAAAAGTGCTTTGCTCTACCTTGAGCCCTCCCTTTACCAGATTTTGCTAGTTAGAAGTTTCTAGGTGATCTGGATAAAATATATACAGGACTCCTCTACCACACCCATGTCCCATCACATGCATAAAGTCACCTGGCATTGCATGCCAGCAAATCCCGGGCTTCTTGGAATGAAGACTTAAAAGCCTTTGAGCTCCTTCTGTCCGGACCAGGCCTTCTACTGTTTTCTTCTCCACAAACCCTGGCATTGGATGGATCTGCTCTTCGTCTCCCCAGGCATATTCTCTCTCCTCCAAGCTCCCTCTACTTGGGATGCTTGTCCCCACTACTCACTTCCCTAATATCTATATGCCAGTCTCCTTCCAGTAACAACATTTCAGGAAGATCACAGTGTCTTCCTTATTTAATCCTACAATCTATTCTTCATCTTCTCCTTATTTTTCACTTTCTGGTATTCTGTATGAGTTATTTATATAAGAAGGAGTTTTTGTCCAATGAGTTATTTTACCATTATGGTATGGAGCACCATCAATTGGGGACAATTTGGTTCTATTTCTTCTTCTTCTATTATTATTAACACTATCATCATCATTATTTAAGGAGCTGGACAAAGGGATGTCAATTCTACCTGTTAATGTAGAAGTACAATCATCTTATTCACCTTCTATCACACTTCTATCTGTCCCAGTCCCACCTGTCACCTCAAGTTACCTGGCTTCATCTTGAGAGTTACCACTATATTCACTCACCATTTCTCTGCCCATTTGTATCTCCTGAGACTAAATGAAAAGGAGACATAAAGCCTTTTTAATATTGCAGAGCTTCAATGTCAGTCTTCCTTTTCACTCCCCTCTTAACAAATCCCCTTATGTCCTCATTGCCCTCATTTGACCTTAATCTCTCCATCCAAGTTTGCAGTAAGCATTCTCTGTTGTAGCCGTATTGCTGAGTATTCACTCACCAAGGCCTTCTCCTTCGTTATTAAGTTAATTCAGCTATAATGTACCATTATGTGCTGGGTACTCTGGAGAATAGAACAATAAGCAGGCAATATTCTCTATCCTTTATTTAGTAAGTAAGAAAACATCTATTGGTTCAAGTGAAATGAATGGTCATACATAAATGAGAGTTACGGAAAAGGTAAGCAGGGGAATGTGTCTAATTGTATTTTCAATACAATATCTTGTCTATTTCTGTTCAAGTTTCTGTGGACTCCCATGTGATTAAAGATTGGACCTTATGAAACAAAGTAATTTAAACCTCAGTTCAATAGTGACAATCCATAACTTAGCCTCAGCCTTCCCCAAAGCTAGAATCTGAATGAGGCAACATCAAAGGAGTATGACTTCCAGCCCTTGTCTTCCCCAAGCACCACAAGATCAGGGTGATATGAGAAGACAACCACACTTTTAAAATTCTATATGAGCTAAACATAGTGGTATGCCCTTCAATCTCAGCACCCAGAAGCCAGAAGCAATAGAATAATGAATCAGAGGCCAGTACAGACAGCTAGTGAGACTCTATCCCAAAAATGAAATACACAGTGACCATGGCATGATCTAAGTGGCAGGGCTCTTGCCAAAAAAAAACCAAAAGCCACAAAATATTGTCCATGTCTTATTATAGCTTTTATGAAAATTTGTGACTTTTATAATGATAAAAATAGAAAAGGTAGTATCTTTAGTTCATCTATACACCCTGACCATATTTTTTGTTGATTTCAACTTATGCTTGCTTTTGTACAAACAAGCTCTATTACTCATTTTTTTCTTTACTTTTTGATGGAAAAGTGATTTTTAACTCAGGACCTCACATGAGCTGGGCAAGCACTCTACCACTTGAGCCACAATACCTACTCATTCTGATTTTGTCTATTAGATTTTTATAGAAAGGCTTGTACTTTTGGCCACACCAACCACAGATCATAATCATTTATAACTCCTAATGACTGAAATTACAAGTATGCAACTCCATGCCTGGCCTGCAAACTTACTATATTTAATTAAAAATATGAAGAAGTTCATTTATATTTCATCATCTGATAGTGTATATACATATATGTAGTATGTATACATACATACAAACACACAGTTTACAATCCGTGTTTCAAAAAATGCAACAAGTTCTAACAATTAGCAAATTGCTGATCATTACTCTTCTAAAAATGTTTAAAGAAATATCTAGAAAATTAGTCATCACATAGAACACATGTTACTGTAACATATTCCTATTCCTCCATCAAACTAATTTTATAAGTATGATGCTATTGGAATAAGAAGTAGTGGCTGATTTCCTAATTGCCCTCAGATAAAACCACTGGCAAAATTTCTCCATGTCAGATTATTGTCAATGAGAGAGAAAAAAAACCCTCCTTTAGAAAATAGTGAATTTCCCCCATATTTAACAGTATTCCTGCTTCCTTTTTCAGAAAGCATTTCTTTCAATACAGTGGAAATCTACAATTATTTCACAGAGAAAATTTCATGCAGACTTGATTACAATGAGTCACAATACTTCAATATTTCAACAATTGAGTCCTATAGTCAGATAGACTATGTGTGATAAGGCAAAGTTGCTACTTTTGAAATAAAATCAGTGGTTGCCAGGAGATGCTGTGCCCACTTACAAAGGAAACCTAATCATATCTTCCCTCTCATTACTAATGAATGTTGTTAGTACTTTAGTTCTATTAGTAGTTCCAATAACCCCAAACCTGTGTTCAAATATTTCCTAGGTTTCTAATTTCCTCTCCTCTGGCTAGCAATTCAAGAATATATACAGGACTTTTATTGAGTACTTAAAATGAATAGTAGACTCTTGCCCAGAGCCAATTGTTCCTCCATTCATCCAAGAAAGGGAAAAATGATTTCAGTTCTCAGTGTGAAGCAAATAGCATTTCTTTTTAAATGAGACCAATCCCCACTCTTGGTGTAAAGAAGTCAGTAGGACTGGTTTTCCTAACATATTATCCAGCTTAATCTCTGGTCTAGTTGATGTCCACTTAAATTGGTATTCATTTCTCTACTCAGTAACGTTTCCCTATACTATCCAAATGGATGGTCTAAAAGAGCCATAGATTCCACGAACATATCCAGGTCAACCCTTCATGACGATTATACAACAAAGATCATCAAATTAAGAAACCCTCTCTCACAGGCAATCTGTACCATTTTATTAGCACATTCTTGGGCAAAACAAAACAGGCCCATCAGAGTCACTTTCCTTAACTACAAAATAAAAATCATGCTTTACTATTTGCCTAATATGAATTAATTTGCAATTCATATATAGTCCTCAAGTCAACTTGTGTTTTAGAATGGACTAAACAGACTTTCACTTATGCCCCAAAATCTTTCCACGCCCAGGAATTAACCTACTGTTCCAAAATATTTAAAATCTATTAACCTTTGGTTTGAAGTTGCTCAAGACATCACCTCCATATTTTACTGTTTATCTGCTTTAAACAATATCTGTGCACCAGAAACTACATGGTGATGTGTTTACGCTCATCACCACCTACCTACCCTCTTCACCATCAATTATACATTAAATGCTTGTCAATTGCTTTAGGAAATATTTAGTTATAAGAATATTCAGTTAATCTACCTTTCTGAAGAGGCTGTAAAATTTGCAATTGGAATTGTTTTAGCTAAGCACTATGGAAATCAAGGTACTTATAAGGCTGTGAGTGATCTTATAAAGTATCACTTTCTAAAGCATCCAATCCTTAATCAATAGACGAGAATATTTAGGCATGATGGTGATATGTGGCCTGTGAGGACTCTCATGGCTTGGTCAACAAGCCTAATAATACTTATGGAGTGTCTAGAACAGATCCACTTACACTTTTAAATTTCACTAGGGTAACAAGAATCAATGTTCCATGTGGTTGTCAGGAAAATTTGCATTTTCTTTAGGTTATACAAAACCCAGGGCTTCTCTAAAAGTGTATTTTTTATCTGATAAATGTATAAAGATATTTTGTTCTCAAGATAAGAAAATAAAAGTCCATGCTCCTCCTCCTCTTCTTCCTCTTCCTCTTCCTCCTTCTTTTACTTCTCTCTTCTCCTCTTCCTCGTCCTTCTCCCCCTTTTCCCCTTCTCTGCCACTAGCTCTTTTTCTTCCTCCTTCTCTCCATCATCCCCATTTTCCTTTTATCCATCTTCATCATTTTTTTATTCTTCTTCATTTTGACAGGGTCTTGTTGTACACACCAGGGTGGCCTTGAGATCACAGTCCTCCTGTTTGAGACGTCAGAGTGCTGAGAGGAAAGATGTACACATTGGGTCCAAAGTCATTCTAAAACTCAACTCCGTTTACTGGAACATGCAGGGATTTCATCTCTCATGGCAACTTCATGTAGAGAATTTTTGAAATGAGAACATAAATGATTTCACATGAATCACAAGACTCTGGGGAAAATGCTTGAAGTTAAAGGTACAAGAAAAACAGCCCTGGGAGGGAAGGGATGATACTGTTCAAAAGACATGTATTCTTTACCTGACTTATGTAACTGTAACCCCCTGGAATATCACCTTTATAATAATAATAAAAATTCTATAAAAAATAAATACAGTCTCAAGCCCCTGTTGATTTGTTTAGTCAATGTAAAGAGCATTAAATATACAAAGGAAGTAAAATGAGTAGAAGGTGGATATGCATTCGCTTCCATGTATATACTGGAGCACAAGGAGTTCAGGAAGTGTGCATACCTGTATCCTGCAATGCTGTGTTTTTAAAGCAAAAGCTAGGCATATAAACCTACTACAGAGAAGCGGGTTTGACATTGGAGAGTGCTGATGTTGAAGCCTGGACATAATGTAGGCTAATGAACTCAGACTAATATCATCAATTGCTATAAATATTCTAAAAAGAAAGTGACTGCTCATGTGGAACTGTGAGAGAAATCATTTAAAACTCAGCAAACATAAAATGATATACAGCCACTCCATTACACACTCTTCCTGCCATCTATAATTTGAAGTTTAAACATCATTTTTATGAAGCTCTGGATTAAAGAAGACACAATAAAACATTCACAAACTGATCAATTTGTTGTAGTTAGAGTTCTGAAATCTTACCACTGTTGTGTATAAGATAGATGATATTTTCTAGTTGTAGTACAGGCATAAATTTTATTATATTCATAAATATAAGTTGCATATATAATAGACATATGCAATTTTATTAAATTACAGTTGCAGCATAAATGATCAACTTAGTTGTCTGGTTTATATTGATATTTTTAATATCTCAAAGCGTTAAATTAGTGCTTCTCTTACCAATGTGCTGGTTTCTGATGCATCAACTGGAAGACTGTGGCTCCTATTTTCAGATATTTTATTTCAGCAGGAAATCAATGACATGGTAATTGAATAGAGAATTTATTTAATTTTCCTGTATCCTGTGAGATTGGGAATAGAGGAAAGTGGCCAAATGCACTTTGACAACCAAAGCATGATTTTAAACATTACCAACTACCTGCATAATTTTATCAAACAACAACGTCAAACTGCTAGATTAAGAATAGCTAATAGGTTATTTTCTATTATAAAGAGTCACGAATAGTGTTATCTAATAGAGTTGATTTTGAAGGACATCTGACCAATTCAAAATGTTTATATAATAATAAGTCACTTTATATTTGCCCTATTAAATGCTGCTAATATTACTAAGTTGGGAAATTTCAAGATATTCAGTATACAAATGGATCGATCATCCATCTAAAGATGAATCTTTAAAATTTCATGTCTTTTAATATTAATTTTCTATCTGTAACAAATTGGAGAAGGTGTAAGGACATCAACATTAGGCTGGCTTTCATACACTGCCTTATTTTTAATTTTAGTTATATTGCATTTATATAAATGGAAATTATTCTGATATCTGTAAACAGGGAAATTTTAGATAATTTTAATTTTGACAATCATCTTTCCACTGACTTTTTTATGATGATATAATTTAAGAATTTAAATACATCCATTTATTCTTAAAATGTTGAACCTTAAGTTTTCTTCTGTATCAGCAGCTTTCCAACATGGGTATGTTTAGCTTGCTAAATGCTTTGCCTGTGTTCTGTACAAGTCCCAAGGCACAGAGACCAGTGCATTCCCCCAACCGTAGTTGCCACTTGCAAATCACCTTGAAAAGAACTTCATTAAGAGATTTTGCAAAATAATTTCCAGAAATGTGATTTTCTCATCATGTCTCCACAACCCACCAGTATAATTTATAACTGTCATTTTAAAGCTTTAATTTCCTGGTAGGGGTTGCATTGTTGCAAACTCTGGATAAGGGATTAAGAAAGGCTATATTTCTTAATGTGAATGCTTCAGCAGAGAGACGTTTGCTTTCCAGAGCTTTCCTCTCTAAGCTGATCTTCCTCAATCCTGTGCTATCTAAAAGTTAATTTCCACACCCTCTCTCTCATGCTCATCCAGAGAAAGGTATAAAAGCTTAATGCTAGGAAATTATCTTTAGTGAATTTCCAAATAATTTAACTCTTGAATGCTTTGCTGTACCTGTAGTTTTCTTAAAATGGAAGGTTACAAATGTGAAAACACACACACACACACACACACACAAAATACACCAACTCTATCTTTTGAGCTTTTTATGCCTAGCTTTCCTAACGAATTTCTTTGATATATTTTACTGGAGATTCTAGAAATGCAATACACAATACTGTGCTATAAGTGAGCCTGCAGAAGCACAAGGAATTATGAGACTATGAGCCTTCATAACCAACCACTTATATAACCATATGGTTGGTCATTAAGCAAAACAAAACAAAAACAAAAAATCAAAAACAAAAAAATCAAAACTAAAAGTTTAAAATTGTATGGAATGTATTATTAAAATAAAATGAAATTAAGATACCAGTCTAATAAAAAGAGAACTAGAACATATCCAAGTGCTTAGAAATCAAAAATTCTAATTTTAAATATTCCACAAGCCTCAGAAAACTTGATAGCAGAAAGAAGTAAATGGAGTTCATTGAAAATAATTAACATAAAAGTGATTGAGACACATGAAGCTAAAATGCTGTATTTGAAATTTTCACTAGAGTTGGAACTTTATGAAAATGAAAAACAAACATGTCTAACATGACAGTTATATTTAGTAACTAGATACATACTAAATTTGCTGCAAAACATACATATATTTTTTATGGGAAAACTAACTTTTAGAAAAATAAGACATCTATATTTCTTACACTGATCTAAAATTCATTTCCTATAAACAATTATTTTTACATACATATATAAAATGACTCATGTTAGGATAACTTCAATTTTTATTTCAAGGAGTTGGAAATAATATTATTTGCATAATCAAAGTGCCTTAAATAGTTTCCTACTGAAAAAAAAAACCATCAAAACATTATAGGACTTTTGTGTGAATTATATGAGTCAAATTATCAAAAGAAAAACTATAGTTTGCATTGGAATCTTGGAAAAGATTCTGAAGATTTTATTTTGGCACTTATTTTTTACATAAAATTATCTTTGATTAGTGCTGGGAAGTTGGCTCAGTGGTAGAGTGCTTGCCTTGAATGCATGAGGTCCTGCGTTCGATTCCTCAGCACCACATAAGCAGAAAAAGCTGGAAGTGGTGTTATAGCTCAAGTGGTAGTGTGCTAGCCTTGATATGAAGTGCTGAGAGTCAGCACCCAGGCCCAGAGTTCAGGCCCCATGACGGACAAAAAAAAAAAAAAAACTTTGACTGATGCAAGATAAATGCAATTAATTTACGTGTTTTTACCATTTGCCAAATAAATTTTACTGAGGATTAAAGGCAACAATTGCAACAATGCACTGTGGGAGACATTTGGCCTTCGATGGTTAGCCTCAAGAAAAAAAAGGGCATAAAATTTGAAGTTCTTACCAAGTCCTATAAATTTACTCTAATAGTAGAAGTTAATAAAAGAAGAACTAACATTTTAAAATGCAATTATAAGAATGCTTTGGTTTTCACAGAGTACATTCTAAGTCACATCAATTTTCTCCTTTGTTTAAAAAAAAGCCCAGTTTATTAAACTATAAAAATCTATTAGACGGAGATTGTATTTTAATTAGATGAAGAAATCAGTTATAAAGATGCAGAAATTCTCGTGATAATGAACTAATCTGATACAAAATAAAACAAATATAAAAGGGTCTCCTGATAGAAAAACTTAGTTGCACAATAATTACATGAAAAGACAATACTCTTTCCAGGAAAATGTTAAATTTATGTATTTTTCCTTCTTGCTCTATGAAAGATTGAGATTGATAAAAGACATTATCAGCATTTCATGGATCAAAACTAATGTAAATTAAAATTAAGGCAATTATTTAAATAAGACTTCTCACTATCTTATCATTAAACTTCCTCTCAGTTAATAATATAGATACATTTTGTAATGTCAGCCTTAATATGAAAGTGAGAAAAAAAGTTAAAAAGCAATCATTCTTGGTTACATAAACTGAAAGAGAATCAATATTATTGAAGCAGCATTCCTCATAGATTATCAAAGTAAATGATCAGCAAGACACTCTAAGAAATGAGTCCATCCACTAATCTAGCTGTTATATGAAGTTTGACCACAGGTATAAGGTTTCTTCATAGTTAACTGCCTCACAAATAAACACAATTCTCATAAAAGAACCCAAATAAATTAACCTGTAAAACAGTGTAGATTTTCTAAAGTGATACTTAGATGAAGTAAATAACAGTTCTGACTCACAGAATTTTGAAGACTAGTTCTCTCCTTCCTGTCTCTAAATAGATGTTATTTGATCATTACTAATAGTATGAATATTAGTCTTGCTTTTGTCTTCTCTGCAATTTGTATGAAAGTGTGCTAGTGGATTTTCTAATAGAGCATGAAAAGGAAGGATAGACTATGATGGGAGTCACCATGTTCCTGAATAAAAGCTTCCATCAACGCCCTTAGCTACAGAATCCAAAATTTGGAGGTGTGACATTTTACAGGGCATGGGGACACACCATCTTTTTTTGCTGTTATTGTTGTGTATTCATGGATTACCCTCTGTGGAATTCCCCAAGAAGCAGGAATCCCTGCAGACGTTACCCAAATGGCAGCCCCAGAAGTTGTGCCTTTTCCAGCTATGGGAGTGCCCGTAACCACTGCAGTGATTGATACGTCCTGCAACAATGTAACAAGGAACCTAGGCTGCATACCCAACAACATATCAGAATCTCATTAAAAGAAAACAAAACAAAATAAGCAAAAATTAAAACTTTGTATAACTTTTATTGGGCATGGATCCCACTTCCAGCCTCTAGTAGCAGCTGCGAACTCACTATGAACTCAGAACCACAAACGCAAACCCTCCAGGACCATGGGACGGCCAAGTATGTACACTCTGTGGATAGTTTTACCACTGTCCTGAATCCAAACTTAATTTACTCCTGAAAAGACCAAGGAATGTAAATGGGACATGAACTACAGAGAAGTGCATAAGACAAGTGAGATAAGTTCCAGGAGAATGACAGAGGTGTTTATGAAGAACACATGACTGTTTGTTTATTTTATGCAATGCACTCTCCTTTTCTATCACCCCGGGAAATACTTAATGAAGAAAAACTGCACTTCTATTATAGTAGGAAATGCTTCCTCTCCCCCAATCTTATCGATGGACAGAACAGAAAATATGAGGGATTAGATTATGTCAGGATATAATTGCAAAATATTGAAGAAAATATTCTCCTTTGCACAGACATTATTATTATTATTCAATGAAAGGCCAAAGATATTGACTTTTACTGTTTTTAATTCTAGGAAAGCCCTCCTATTCTTTGAAGTTCTTTCCCCCACTTCTTTCACTAAAAAAAAAAAATGATGGTCGTGATCATAAATAGTTCTTGTTCTGGTATTTCAATTTTTAAGTTTTAAAAGTGAGGAAACAGGTCTGGGCATTTTAAGACATTCCTATTTCCTGTTTCTTTCATAAGAATTTAAAGCCAATACAATTTAATGCAATTTCTTTAATGCAGTTAAAGGAGTTTGATATGTTTATCTTTTTGGAGACAAAAAAAACTATTGTAAATTGCATCATGTTTGAAATTTGGCAAGATTTAACACGGAGTTTACCTTGCATGTCCAGTGACAGGTTGAATTTCTTTACCCTAACTTTTTAATAATAAATTGGGTCTCTTGCTTTATTTGATTAACCTTTTCTTTTAATAGTTGGGCTTTTGTATGAGATTGCTTATAAAGTATGAAATAAAGTAGAGGAAGAAAAACTAATTGTTATTTTTAAATTATTATTGTTGTTGTTGTTATGATTTTATTGGTTGTGGGGCTTGAACTTGGGACATGGGTGCTGTCTCTGAGCTTTTTCACTCAAGACTAGTGATCTACCACCTTGAGCCATTGCCTACTTCTGGTTTTCTAGTGGTTAGTTGGAGATAAGAGTCTCATAGACTTTTTTGTACAGGCTGGCTTTGAACTAAAATCCTCAGACTCCAGCCTCCTAAGTAGCTAGGATTACAGGTGTGAACCACCAGTGCCAGGTCTGAATTATTTGTTTAAATAATATATGAATGAATTTGTATCACAATTTATTTTAACTAATCTACCATGTACAAAACAGAAAAGAATCAAACACAAACTTTTTTCTGCTGCTTTCCTCCTTTTTTTTTCTGGTCCTGGGTTTGAAGTCAGGGCCTGGACACTGTCCTTGAGCCTCTTGTGTTCAAGGATAGTACTCTACCACAGCCCCACTACCAGATTTGCTGAGTAGTTGAAAATATGTGTCTCATGGACTTTCCTTCTTGGCTAGCTTCAAACCTCAATCCTCAGATGTCAGCCTCCAGAGTAGATTGGACTATAGGCATGAGCCACTGGTTCCTGGTTTTTCCTTCTTCTTTAAAATCCTGTAATTCTTTAAAAACTGTAAGGTTTCCTGATCATTATCTGTCAAATTACCTCTCTCACATTTTCACCCCTCCCTCCTTATTGTTTGAAATGGACTAAGAATGGTCTCCTGCCTACCAAATTTGTCTAGACTGTTATCAGAAATGAGGGAATGAGTTTCTATCCTGACATAACAAAGCATAATTACAATATAATAGAGGGTGATTGGCAAATTCTGTACACTATTTTCTATAATTCAATAGTAAGATACAGGATTTATTTTAAAAGTCTAACCTCTGTCTAAACCACACATTCCAAACAGTTCAGCCTTGATCAAATGTATATATGCCTTATCAACAAAAAATAGTTTTTACAACTTATAAAATATAGTGTACTGCTAGGCACTGGTGGCTCATATCTATAATCATAGCTACTTAGGAGGCTGAGATGATAAAGATGTAATCTGAAGTCAGCCTCTATGAGGATTCTTAACTACAATTAGTCACCAAAAACCCAGAATTGGGGCTGTGGCTGAACTGGTAGAGAGCCAGCTAGTCACCAAAAACCCAGAATTGGGGCTGCGGCTGAACTGGTAGAGAGCCAGCCTTGAGTGAAAATGCTAAGGGACAGCATCTAGGTTCTGAGTTCAAGCCCCAGTACTGACACACACACACAAAAAAACCACATTTACCCCAAAGACTCAAGACTTGATATTTGGCCAAACTATAAACTATATTTTTACTAAATTTCTCATTGTAATTTTGTTAGTTAATATTTACATTTTACCTGTTTATTTCCTATTACTTACCTATAAAATGTTAGATTTGAGATATTTTTAATTTTTATTCCTGCATATTTATTGACTAGATTTCTTAATTTCAAGCTACCATTAGAATATTTGGTTTCTCCCAATGTTAGATGAGGCCCAACATACTTCAAAACTAAAAATCACAGAGACAGGCTGGGAAGGTGGCTCAGTGGTAGAGTGCTTGCTTTGCCTGCAGGAGGCCTTGGGTTCGATTCCTCAGCACTTCATAAGCAGAAAAAGTGTTGTGGCTCAAGTAGTAGAGTGCTAGCCTTGAGCTGAAGAGCTGAGGGACAGCGCCCAGGCCCAGAGTTCAAGCCCCAAGACCGACAAAAAAAAAAATCACAGAGACATTATCTCTTCCCAAACTCTCTCTAATTGTACACCCTTCTCATTACTTTAGAAACTAACAATGGTTCTTCCAAGTTGCTCATAGTCTAAGAATAATTTGTTGTGCAGGATTAGAAAATATTCAGACTGAAATATACTTTCCATAAATTGAGATGTGCCATTTTAAAAATTGTATGTGTTATCATGTGTATAGTTGTACATGGATAATGAATGCCTGTATCTTTATTGTTTAGAAACAAAGGCAAGAAAGACAAAATATTAAAAATAAAAATTAATAAGAATAATATAATAATTTGTTAAAATTAATAAATAATAATAAATTAATGAAATAAAAAACATATCTTAGACAAGTTAACCCAATAGAATTAGCTAATTGAGAAATATTAAAACATTGACAAACTTCTAGGAATATCAGCCAGAAAAAGACATGGAACCAAATAACTGCTATTTCATATGATAAATATATATATATATGATTACGAATGCCAAATTTCCCAACAAATATAAAACCTTAATAAAAATTTAAAAATAATGACTATAAAATATTCATTAAATACATGTTTGTATACAAAAATTTCAAAGCCATCTCAAATGGATTTAATTATCTTAATTGTCACAGAACTATTCAATAATTAAGACTCTATGCAATAGGAATAATAATGTTTTTAAATATTTAATGAAGGAATCATATCAATATTTTGAAATTTTTTCTAACCCTAAATAGCTACTAAATACATGTTAACCAGATTCACATATCAGAAAGGTTTCCTGATCACAACCTTGACAGAAGTGGTTTGAATGGAATATTATAAACAAAAGTGACTCATGATGATACATATGAATATTTTTAAATCATGAAACTGGCACATTTAAAAGCCATTCATAAATAATAACTAAAAACTTTCTAAAACTCCAATCTAAATATTCTTGAGTCAATAAAGGAAGTACATGTACAAAGCAAGGGAACATTATAACTTCATAGGAAAATATTGAGTCCCAGGCACCTTCTGTCCCCTATTCTGTTACTGAAGATCTAATCTATTCAATAAGACAAGAAAAAAATAATGGGATACATAAGCCTTAAGACAGAAAGGAACAACCTCTTAATTCTAGATAGGTAGGTAAGTAGATGGATAGGTAGGTAGGTAGATAGATAGATAGATAGATAGATAGATAGATAGATAGATAGATAGATAGATAGATAGATAGATAGATATAGTGGCATAATCAATTGGAAAGCAATTAATTTGCATCATTAATCCATACCTTAAGACAATTTTGAATTGAGGTGAATGAAAAGTAAAATGCAAGTAAATAAAAATCATGAAAGAACTAGCCGAGAATATGAAGTAATCTCAAAGTCAGAAATGTCTTCCTAAGTATGTTATCCAACTGAAAATACATAAGAGAAAAGGCTAGATAACACATATACACTTTTACAGACAGACACAACTTTCACAACCAAAGCCTCTATAGTAAATTAGAAACAAAGTCCGAAACTTGTCAATCATCTATTGGTTACAAATATTTCTTTCAGTATTCTGAAGTTGAATGAGTTGATACTCCAAACTGTATGAGATATCTAAGTAAAAATATATTAATCTACATTTTACCTGGCATTTGTTTAATCACAAAATTAAAGATGATGTGTTTTCCATTTATATCGAAGACTCCTGTGACAATGTTTTTAAGCATGAACGATAACAGAAAAAATGGAACTGGAGTGTCACATTTAGTTGAGGCAAACTAAAATGAATCTGCACAAACAAGTTAGATGGCCTGATTGTCATTGATATCTTAAACCATTCATGCTGACATTTGCTATGCTTTCATAGAGTGAACTGAATAAACAATATATCTCACACTTGAGTTGCAATGATTACTGAATGAAAGACTTAATCATATTAGATTTTATATTTTGGCATGCCCATTACCAGAACCTCAGTATACAGCCTCAATTATTTTAACTCCTTTCAGGCCTGTTCAGCAGTAGCAGATGAGCCCAGGATGATACTATGTTATATGAAATGAAAGCCTGTTCTGTGTAGGTGAAAAATGAACTAGCACATTCTTTGACTCATAACTAAACCATTGCTGGTAAAATTGAGAGTTTGAAAAGAATAAACACTAGCTATGTATGGGGAACACTGCAGGATTTCCCAGTTCTTGGCAAGGTTTGGGAGTTTCTGCAAAAGATGGCGGCTTACCATTCACAGACCCACCTTGTGAGCATGGTATTTGTGCTGGGGCTGCTCCATCACCACCTGATCAATGGTACCAAGGCCATGACTCTCCTCTTGGTAAGAATAAAAGACAGGAAACCCCTGAAGGCTTCCCTTTTGCTCTTCTCCGCAGCGATCAGGGAACATCAGAGACAAAGAGCTCCTTCCTGTGTTATTCTTCTTGCCTGGTGTAAAGAAGGTTTGTAAAGGAAAGCCCCTGGTGTAAGCTGATGGAAAAATGGTTCTCAAGGATTGAAACACCTCTAATGATCTGACCCCATGAAGGTCTCTTCTTGTGGCTGATCTATAGCAGTAGGATTGGGATACTCAACCCCTTAAACAAAATACAAATAAGTAAATAAAAACAATAATAATCATAAAGCAATGCTTTACTACAATAAGATAATACAAATATCAATGAATGGGGAACTTACTATATTAATACATACGTGTGTACACATATAATGCATCAACTCAAACTGGAGAAAATATGCATAATGTCTTTGGCTATTAGAGGATATCAAGCTAGGTTAATGGGTCCTAAGAATAAAAAGAAAAAGAAACTAGAATCAAAATATAGGTAAGAGGAATAGGCTGATGAACATTTGAAAACACTCTCCAACTTGTCGATTTATTGCCCACAGCATGCAGACTTTTCCTGCTACATCAGGAAGTTGTTCAATGCCAGTTCTTATTCTCCCCAAAAGGAAACTTAGTCTGACTGTCATCATAATAATCTCTTTGGATCAGTGAATCATTAACAGCTTAATCCACCAAAGCATTGCTGTTATTTCCAGGCCAAGGTTGGTAAAGAAGACAAATGTCTGAGTCTTAGTCTGGGGCCCACTGTGCAGTCTTCTAATGCCCTTACAAGATTCTAAAGATTATACATAAATCTAAAGATTACACATCAATCCCTGCCCCACGTGGCACCTTCTGTCCATCTGCTCTGCTCTCTGGAGTAGTGTGAAGCCAGAATGCAGCCCACTCTGCTTAGCCTGGCTCCATCTCCACCAGCTATGAGCAGCTCAGTGTAAGTATATCTGCATTGGCAACATGAGGACACAGGAGAGTTCACAGGAATGACCTCAAGGAGATGTACTTTCAAAATTCACCAAATACAGATTTCAACTCAGTGCTGCTTAACTCAAACTCAAAATTTTTAAGAAGAAAATTACTAGTTGCTGGTAATCCTGAGCACTATTGGAAGATAAATGTCCTTCTATCAACATGCACACCACACACCAGCATTGTTAAATGGTTCCCATTTGAAATGGAGTCCTATGGATTACATTTTACAAAGCAGGAAATTTCCTCGCTGTGATTCTGAGATCCTATAAAAATACAACATTATGATCTTCACGAAGGATTGCCTTAGCCGTTATTGTACTATAAACTTTTCATTTGCTACCTTAAGCTAATTTGCAAGATTATTAAATGCTTAAAGAGGATTTATTTGGGATGTCAGTTTTCTAACTGTGCTTCAAGAACTGAATTCGATCACTGAGATCTTAGAGAGTATGGATTGAAGCACTGGGTAACTTTTGAACACTTTTCCCTCTCCACTATTGTATACTACCTGTATACACCATATGTCCTAAACTAATAGGTCAGGGTTTAAATCTCCTCCTCATTTTCTCCACTGTTGAGCTAAAAATAATCCTTCAAAGACATTATAGTCAATGTATCCTGCAAGTTTTCCTGCAACCTGTCAAACAACTTTCTCTAATTCCTTATATCCATCACTTTACAAATGCCCTATGTATTTTAAGATTTCTAGAACACACTCAGGTAGTGATTTTATCTGGTGTACATTAGGGCCAATTAGCAATAATTAATATCATTAAAAATAATCAAGAAGAATTAAAGCGCTTTCTTTCGAGATCCGCCTGGGTGGGGGTTTAAAAAGGAGGATTTTAAGGTGCAAGTTTTTGATAGAAGAAAGGTGCTTTACTTCTTTCAGTTCCATAAACTGTAGGAATAGAATCATTATTTTTTATCTGATGCTTTATTGCCCTTTTGCTGTTTGTGGTTATTATTTTTAATCATCTCAAGTGTCTTATAATAGGGCTTTTATTTCAACATAGCAAGAATTCAATTTTATTGTAGTTGGGCCCAGATCAGACACACTTCCAGTGGCTATAAAACTCTGATTCAGTGAAGATATGCAGTTTTGTGCAGGTTCCTCCAACCAGTGAGGTAAAAGCTTGGAATACCTTGCTGTATATTTCATAGCAGTTGTTCTCACTTAGTTTTCTTCTTTATGATTGCAGAATTATCACACATCTTTTTTTCTTTTAGTATCATCTCACTTCTTACATGCAAAAACAAGAGAAATGAAGAGGAAAAAAATCTTTCAAACACAAAAAGAACCACTAGAACACATCACCCCTTGCTACTCTTTTCCTTGCTGAACTTTTCCTTCCATGGCAATCGCCTCTGCGGTGAGTGTGCAGCTGGGCGACCTCGCTGGTTCTGCTCCTGTCCTCCAACATTAATTAGTTTTTGCTTTGCAACTGGCCCTTGCTGCCCGGGATCCCAGCAGCTCATCACATCACGAGGGAACTGGTGTTAGCTTAGAGACTTTATATTACACAGCTAATTGTACAATTAGCTGAAGGTCAGGTGGTCACAGGAGCCCCCTGCCACCTCCCACAGAAGACAGAAGATAAATCGCAGCTGGATCAAGACTTCTCACTAGCCACCACGCGCAGAAGGCACGGCACACTGTAAAGTGCACAGAAAAACCAGCTGGGCTTACAATTCCCTCCGACAATTGCTAACCGCAGCAGCCAGGGATTGTAGAAGGGCAAATACTCACTGAACATTCAGGGAGGGGGATTCAGCGAAACATAAAAATGTTAGGGGAGGAATAGGAGGAGGGTAGAATCTAGTAGATGCCAGCACTGTCGATGGGGTAAGGTAGATGGCTCCATTTGCCTCTTTTTTCAACCATACATGCAATGATGAAATGATGGTTCAGAAGACCCTTGAATCCAAGAGAATAGCTCTTTAGATATCTGCACCTAACACTTAACCAAGTACATATACACACATTAAAAGGATAACATCCCACATAAAGTGAATTCACCTAAATGGTGAGATAGAATGCTGACCTCAAATTAATTTTTAAAGTAATATACAAGAACTCTAAGATTGTCTGTTACCTACTGTACTTCTGCCAACTATGTCTAGTTCATGGGGACAGAATTGCCTAATTCTAATACAGATCAGGAAAGTCAACAATGCACTTTAGTTCATCTATTTTATAGACACAAACATTGTCAGCATATCTGTATGTACCATACTGGAGACAGGGAACATGTATACATGTGAATATGAGAAAATAGACCGGAACATTCAGATACTTTTAATAAAAGCAACACTAATAATTTAGGGGCAATGATACCTTCTTGGCATCTGATATGTCTTGCTAGGAAGGTACTATGTATAGTTACTGCCATGATTCAAGAATAGAAGTTTTTCTTAATAACAAATTGATTTTAATAGAATATTTGTGGGGAAGACATTCAGAGAGAGAGGTTTGTGAGAAAGTTCAGAACTATACAGGCAAAAACAACTTGACTGATGCAATGTGGGGGGATGGGGTTACCCAGTAATTACAGACTAGCCTACAGCAACTGCCCGGTAGTGGGGCTCAGTCCTAGAAAGGATACAGTTGGTTCACACTACATCCTTCTTCATGTTTTTCCTGTTGTCCAAGTTTGTAATGACATGTTAACTTTTCCTCCATACCATCTAGAGAAATGGATAAAACTTCAATAGACCAGTTTAATTCTGCCATTTCTATTCTTGACCTCATAGAAAGTTTTTGTCCTTGTAGGACTTTTGTATTCCTGAACCTAAGAATGAAACATGCAGGTCACAACCCAGAGCTCACTGCCCCATTCTGTACAGCTACTTATTCTACAGGAACAAGCCGATGATGTCAAGAGCCCTTTAGTTGTCCCAGGCTTGAAACTCACCTCCACGCAATGAAATCCAAATACTATTCCTAGAATAGTGTGGTTGACCCCGAATCAGTGTAATTGTAGTATGAATGAACTCTCCTTTTTTACCTTAAAGGCCAGCTGGAAAATAATATGCAATGGTCTTTCTTCCAAGTCTGAGAAAACAATCATTGTGGTTATTAATAAGAAGAAGGACAGCTGGGTGCTGGTGGCTCACGCCTGTCATCTCAGGAGGCTGAGATCTGAGGATTGAGCATCAAAGCCAGCCCAGGCAGGAAAGTCTATAAGACTCATGTCCAGTTAATCTCCATAAAACTGGAAGTGCTGTAGTTCAAGTGGTAGAGTGCTAGCCTTGAGCTGAAGAACTGAGGGACAGCACCCAGGCCCAGAGTTCAAGCCCCACAGTCGACCAAAAAAGAAGAAGAAGGAGGAGGAGGAGGGGGAGGAGGAGGGGGAGGAG